>NC_088203.1:69202942-69510615 GCF_037126465.1 Ornithodoros turicata | reverse complement strand
GTCGCCGTTGTCGGCGGTTTCCACAAACTTGATAGATTGCTTGCGCAGAAAGTATTGCGATGTTTGTAACAAAAAGGAAGACCACTTCCGCATACGCCTTCACGCTTGGCTTTAAAATTATCACGTTCGAAATTCGGGCATCCACGGAATATTTCCACGAGGAGACACGTTTCCGCTTACTGACTTCTCATCTAGCTGTAATGTATGCTCTCGGTCGCCGTTGTCGGCGGTTTCCACAAACTTGATAGATTGCTTGCGTAGAAAGTATTGCGATGTTTGTAACAAAAAGGAAGACCACTTCCGCATACGCCTTAACGCTTCGCTTTAAAATTATCACGTTCGAAATTCGGGCGTCCACGGAATATTTCCACGAGGGGACACGTTTCCGCTTACTGACTTCTCGTCTAGCTGTAATGCATGCTCTCGGTCGCCGTTGTCGGCGGTTTCCACAAACTTGATAGATTGCATGCGCAGAAAGTATTGCGATGTTTGTAACAAAAAGGAAGACCACTTCCACATACGCCTTAACGCTTCGCTTTAAAATTATCACGTTCGAAATTCGGGCATCCACGGAATATTTCCACGAGGAGACACGTTTCCGCTTACTGACTTCTCATCTAGCTGTAATGTATGCTCTCGGTCGCCGTTGTCGGCGGTTTCCACAAACTTGATAGATTGCTTGCGCAGAAAGTATTGCGATGTTTGTAACAAAAAGGAAGACCACTTCCACATACGCCTTAACGCTTCGCTTTAAAATTATCACGTTCGAAATTCGGGCATCCACGGAATATTTCCACGAGGAGACACGTTTCCGCTTACTGACTTCTCGTCTAGCTGTAATGCATGCTCTCGGTCGCCGTTGTCGGCGGCATCCACAAACTTGATAGATTGCTTGCGCAGAAAGTATTGCGATGTTTGTAACAAAAAGGAAGACCACTTCCGCGTACGCCTTCACGATTGGCTTTAAAATTATCACGTTCGAAATTCGGGCATCCACGGAATATTTCCACGAGGAGACACGTTTCCGCTTACTGACTTCTCGTCTAGCTGTAATGCATGCTCTCGGTCGCCGTTGTCGGCGGCATCCACAAACTTGATAGATTGCTTGCGCAGAAAGTATTGCG
Source organism: Ornithodoros turicata (assembly GCF_037126465.1). NCBI lineage: Eukaryota > Metazoa > Arthropoda > Arachnida > Ixodida > Argasidae > Ornithodoros > Ornithodoros turicata. The sequence continues at coordinate 69,509,491 of NC_088203.1, read as the reverse complement.
ATGTTTGTAACAAAAAGGAAGACCACTTCCGCGTACGCCTTCACGCTTGGCTTTAAAATTATCACGTTCGAAATTCGGGCATCCACGGAATATTTCCACGAGGAGACACGTTTCCGCTTACTGACTTCTCGTCTAGCTGTAATGCATGCTCTCGGTCGCCGTTGTCGGCGGCATCCACAAACTTGATAGATTGCTTGCGCAGAAAGTATTGCGATGTTTGTAACAAAAAGGAAGACCACTTCCGCGTACGCCTTCACGCTTGGCTTTAAAATTATCACGTTCGAAATTCGGGCATCCACGGAATATTTCCACGAGGAGACACGTTTCCGCTTACTGACTTCTCGTCTAGCTGTAATGCATGCTCTCGGTCGCCGTTGTCGGCGGCATCCACAAACTTGATAGATTGCTTGCGCAGAAAGTATTGCGATGTTTGTAACAAAAAGGAAGACCACTTCCGCGTACGCCTTCACGCTTGGCTTTAAAATTATCACGTTCGAAATTCGGGCATCCACGGAATATTTCCACGAGGAGACACGTTTCCGCTTACTGACTTCTCCTCTAGCTGTAATGCATGCTCTCGGTCGCCGTTGTCGGCGGCATCCACAAACTTGATAGATTGCTTGCGCAGAAAGTATTGCGATGTTTGTAACAAAAAGGAAGACCACTTCCGCGTACGCCTTCACGCTTGGCTTTAAAATTATCACGTTCGAAATTCGGGCATCCACGGAATATTTCCACGAGGAGACACGTTTCCGCTTACTGACTTCTCCTCTAGCTGTAATGCATGCTCTCGGTCGCCGTTGTCGGCGGCATCCACAAACTTGATAGATTGCTTGCGCAGAAAGTATTGCGATGTTTGTAACAAAAAGGAAGACCATTACCGCGTACGCCTTCACGCTTGGCTTTAAAATTATCAAGTTCGAAATTCGGGCGTCCACGGAATATTTCCACGAGGAGACACGTTTCCGCTTACTGACTTCTCGTCTAGCTGTAATGCATGCTGTCGGTCGCCGTTGTTTGCGGCATCCACAAACTTGATAGATTGCGTTCCCAGGCAGGATTGCGATGTTTGTAATAAAAAGGAAGCCTATTACCGCGTACGCCTTCACGCTTGGCTTTAAAATTATCAAGTTCGAAATTCGGGCGTCCACGGAATATTTCCACGAGGAGACACGTTTCCGCTTACTGACTTCTCGTCTAGCTGTAATGCATGCTCTCGGTCGCCGTTGTCGGCGGCATCCACAAACTTGATAGATTGCTTGCGCAGAAAGTATTGCGATGTTTGTAACAAAAAGGAAGACCACTTCCGCGTACGCCTTCACGTTTGGCTTTAAAATTATCACGTTCGAAATTCGGGCGTCCACGGAATATTTCCACGAGGAGACACGTTTCCGCTTACTGACTTCTCGTCTAGCTGTAATGCATGCTGTCGGTCGCCGTTGTTTGCGGCATCCACAAACTTGATAGATTGCGTTCCCAGGCAGGATTGCGATGTTTGTAATAAAAAGGAAGCCACTTACCGCGTACGCCTTAACGCTTGGCTTTAAAATTATCAAGTTCGAAATTCGGGCGTCCACGAATATTTCCACGAGGAGACACGTTTCCGCTTACTGACTTCTCGTCTAGCTGTAATGCATGCTGTCGGTCGCCGTTGTTTGCGGCATCCACAAACTTGATAGATTGCGTTCGCAGGCAGGATTGCGATGTTTGTAACAAAAAGGAAGCCACTTCCGCGTACGCCTTCACGCTTGGCTTTAAAATTATCAAGTTCGAAATTCGGGCGTCCACGGAATATTTCCACGAGGAGACACGTTTCCGCTTACTGACTTCTCGTCTAGCTGTAATGCATGCTGTCGGTCGCCGTTGTTTGCGGCATCCACAAACTTGATAGATTGCGTTCCCAGGCAGGATTGCGATGTTTGTAATAAAAAGGAAGCCTATTACCGCGTACGCCTTCACGCTTGGCTTTAAAATTATCAAGTTCGAAATTCGGGCGTCCACGGAATATTTCCACGAGGAGACACGTTTCCGCTTACTGACTTCTCGTCTAGCTGTAATGCATGCTGTCGGTCGCCGTTGTTTGCGGCATCCACAAACTTGATAGATTGCGTTCCCAGGCAGGATTGCGATGTTTGTAATAAAAAGGAAGCCTATTACCGCGTACGCCTTCACGCTTGGCTTTAAAATTATCAAGTTCGAAATTCGGGCGTCCACGGAATATTTCCACGAGGAGACACGTTTCCGCTTACTGACTTCTCGTCTAGCTGTAATGCATGCTGTCGGTCGCCGTTGTTTGCGGCATCCACAAACTTGATAGATTGCGTTCCCAGGCAGGATTGCGATGTTTGTAATAAAAAGGAAGCCTATTACCGCGTACGCCTTCACGCTTGGCTTTAAAATTATCAAGTTCGAAATTCGGGCGTCCACGGAATATTTCCACGAGGAGACACGTTTCCGCTTACTGACTTCTCGTCTAGCTGTAATGCATGCTGTCGGTCGCCGTTGTTTGCGGCATCCACAAACTTGATAGATTGCATGCGCAGAAAGCATTGCGATGTTTGTAATAAAAAGGAAGCCCATTACCGCGTACGCCTTCACGCTTGGCTTTAAAATTATCACGTTCAATATTCGGGCGTCCACGGAATATTTCCACGAGGAGACACTTTTCCGCTTACTGACTTCTCCTCTAGCTATAATGCATGCTCTTGGTCGCCGTTGTTTGCGGTATCTACAAACTTGATAGATTGCGTGCGCAGAAAGCATTGCGATGTTTGTAACAAAGTATTTCCAATCGCACAAGCTGGACGCCTTGCTAGAATTCGCGGATAACGTCTACTCTCTGAAAACACCGAAAGAGTTGCACTTTTCAGAACCTTTTTTAAAGGAGCTACGGTTCACGCCCGTCGAGGGACACAAAGAAACTCTACGCATCTCTCTTTCGGTAGCGCGTCAATAATCTTTCACGATCAAGACGAAAATCCCTCGATCTTTGGAAGTACATCTGCCTCTCGGCTATATTATGCTACACCCCAAGCACTCCTGGATGCGATAAACGAGCGCATTGGCGAACGCGCGCTTCAGCTTCGATCGAGCCGAACAGAAATGTAAAATTCGGCTTTCCGAGGGCACCACCACCCCTGCTTTTGGGCTTCGAATTGCGTACCGTGTTCACGGGGGAGGAGGATGCCACGAGCTCCGTCGAGGTACTTCTGGAACCCCCGTTTCACAACATAATCGTCTACACGGATATCGTCGAACCCACCTACGTGGGGAGCGAAAAAAAAAATATAATAAGAATACTACCCTTTTACTACAAGGAAGAGAAGCACGTCGTCACCTGCAAAGGAAAGGAAACGTCGAAGGAAGAGGTGCGATCCAAAGGTAGGACCAATTTAACGTTGCAATTTAAAGATGTACCGTAATTCTCCCAAAATAATTCCAGTGTATACGTGACCCATTTTCCAACGAGGAGGTGATGTGTTGAGCAACGTATCCAAGTTTATCGTTCCCATCTCGCAACAAATCAAACCGATCGCCAACAAAACGTTGAAGCGCTTGGCACGGAGTTTGGCAGAAGGCGATGTAAAAAAGACAGCCATAGCAACGGGGAGAAACGTGCTGGATTCCATGCAGGGCTCTGGCATGAGGAGAATTCAGGGACATTCCCTCTGAACGCTGGCTTCACCTTACTTCAGAAATGCCTTGTAATATAAACAATGCCACGGGTCACAACAGCTGAAAGGAGGAGCTGTTGGGTAGGGCGGGATGAGTAAGCCGGAGGGATGCCGCGTGAAACAACTTATCATTGTTTCGCTATCCTGATTTTTTTACCAGACGCCTGCTAAACAAGCAGAAGAAGTAATCTTGTTTCGCCGCTTCGGTTGTACGCCGATTTGAAAGCTCGCCGTTTTCGGGCTGCGGGAGTACAGATTAGGAAAAAAAAAAGCTTCTGAAACGCTGGGATTTTGTATTGAACTTCTCTCAGCCTCCCCTGCTGCTTAGGGGAGCAGGTGTTGAGCAGAATCCCTGGAATAAATCAACACACGAATTGTGTTCAAGAAATGTTCCCTTAGGGCCGCTGGGGAAGAATTTAAATACAAGATTTCAGCGTTATAGAAACTTTTGTCCCAAGCTGTGTTGACGGCATAGGTGGATAGAATACAAAAAGCCCATCACAGGCCTAATCATGAGCTACACACAGCAAGCATTATCGTTGTTCTCAAAACTGGCACGTGCAGGGCTGCATGCGCATTGGCCGTCGCAGTGCATATTGAGGACATAGCGCATGTTACAGGATATCCGGCCCCTTAGGTCCTGTCTCAGTAATCAAAAACGATCTTTGAAAATATAGATAAAAAAACGAGGATATTGAGTTCGGCGCACGTTGCAGCAAGCTCATTTGCAAGCGATATCAGGTGGTCGTGCAACCTTCAGGACGCTTGCCAAGCAATGCGGCCTTTCTAATACGTCGCTACAATTCTGCTATAGTCGTGCTTCCGAAAATCCACCAAAGAGAAAGTTAGTGAGCTAATTTTTGAAATATTCATCCAACACACGTGTACTGTTGGTCATGGAATTTGCACCACGCTGCGTTCGTGTGTATACGAAAACAGAACGAATATGCCACTCATAATTACGTAATCCAAAGTGTGCGATATTCCATATCCTATTTTACCCACACAGTGGCTACCTCTCCCTTTTATCAGTGCTGCTTTTTAAGTGACCAAGAGCAAAATAACAACTACGTTCTTGCACACTGTATATATGTCGTGGCGGAAATGATACGACTCATAGTGCAGGCGTGCTTGAAGAAACAAAAATTCGCTATGCGCACCGTTGATTGCAAGAAATTAAATCCAAAGCCCACAAAACAATGTGATATAAATAAGCTAAGTGGTTAGAAGCTTTCTTAGATCCTTTAATTAGTTGCAAGACTTTCGTGCAGTGGTTTCGTTAAAAGGTCGCTAATTAGCCGTTTAATGAACTACTTTTCGGAAAACCCCAGATAGCTTATTTGTCGGTCGGCGTCAGAAACATCAATATTTTTCACTGCAATTGCCTCCATAATGAAGATAAATGCGATTTCGAATAGTGCATGGTGTGCGCGAACCATTCGGATTTTTTGACGGCGCCTGTCTTCGTCGCCTTTTTTTTTTATTAATGCCAAGCTACAATTCTGCTAGCTCGAATATTTCAGAAGTCAGCCGTAATTGAGACTTCCTAATTATTATTCACCGGGCACGCGCCTGCTCTCGGTCATATAATTTCCGTGTATATCATGTACAATATAGTAGTAGTTCTTGCAGTTAGCAAATTACAAAGTTGAGTCGATTAGAAGGAAACTCTGTACAATTATATACATGGATATATAACGTCCTCGCGCTGTCCGGTCTACAGGGTATCCCGCCTAACGTGTCACGAAATTATATTTGAAGAGGGCGATCAAACGAAAGCGATCACTACTTTTCTGCTACTTGAGTTAGAAACACGTGCAACGTCAAAAGTAGCACCTGTTTCTAACTCAAGCAGGTGCAAACTTTGCATTGTTTTTCTTTTATTAAATTTCGTGACATATGTTAGGCGTGACACCCTCTATGTGGATGTACTAGGTATATTGCATATACTTCCATTTAGACATTGTCTTATGTCTTGGTAATGTAGCTCTTTTCAATATAACTTTTTATGCATGAAGGTTTTGGAAAATGGCGTGTTTCTTGCGTCGTTATGTAATGCGTACGCCGGACGTTTAACGTAATTATTAAGCGTAATAAACGCATCTTCTGGGAGTACACGACATACATATGAACAGCCTCCGCTGCACTCAGTAGCTCATAGTCGGACTCGTTAAAAAACACGAGCGAGGAAAGCAATCTTGTGGATATGTCCTTGAGGTCGATGCTCCGCCGCAGGCTTCATTCGCCGTACACCGCTTCATTTCACCTTCTTAACTGCAAAAATATATCCCCTCCCCCGCTCGAAACAAATAAATAAATAAAAGAAGAGAAACCACTTGCTTGTCGCCCTTATCAATCGTCCTTATAATTGCTAATAAACACTCTACCACTCTTCTTAACTGCCTTCAACCAAGCTGAGTGAGCGTTTCTGTACCAATTTGCAGAAACAATGATCGCCTGCACTGTCCGTTTGTGGCAAAAGATATTGATAGAGCTGCCAGGTGTGATAGTGACAAGTCTTGTTCTTGCTTCCCAGAGAACGCGAATAGCCCCGTCTTAGATCGCAATGGTCTTTTCCTTGTCATTTTGATGAAATCGTGTGACACATGGTACATGTGAACTGAAATGGTGTGATGTAAGTTTCGCTTTTAGGGTAACTTTGCCCTCTGATCTGCCGTGCACACGGCGTATCTGTCACAAAGACACACAGCATGGATAGAGGAAAGAAACGAATGACAAAGTGCTAAGCAAAAAATGCAAATGACCGTCTCTGGGGTAGCTTCTCTGCAACAGGAAGACTTCGCCCTTGCTTCCACGTCTCGCGAGCACATTTTCTTCTTATTATTATTATTGTGTGAATCGTCCAGGCAACAGGCCTGTGGCGGAAAGATCGGGCCCTAAGAATGTAACTAGAGCAATATTATGTGATTAGAAGAATCCTTAACGAGGTTCACATTTAAGAATAAACTGTGATAACACGAGGTATTCCCTTTTTCATAAATCACTCGCTTTGACTTATACCCCTGTCACACGGGCATTTCGATCCTTCTCGAATCCGATCTGCATCGAACTTCCCGAGCACGCTCGAGTTTTGACGCTGCTACACGGCCACTTTCAATGCGCATTGAATGGTTGACCTGTGGCGCGAGAGGCGGCGCAACCGTCGCCGTCTGAGTACGTATCCGATTAGCTGTTCCGGCTGTTGTCGCGCGGTGTCGAGAATATAGGCAAATGAATAAACGGCACTCATTAATTTCGCGTTTCCTATATAACAGCGATATTAGTGGTAATTTATCGTATACCGATGTAAGCATCATTTGTAGCTTCGCGCGCATGTCCGTCTTAAGTTATGACAGTTCACCGGGGTAGAGGATGCAAATGGCGTCCGTCGAGCCGTCTTGAAATTCTCAATCCTGTTATGGGAACTGTCTTGAGTCAAGCAGGATCAAAGTTCGATCCTGCTTGGAAGCGGCCGTGTAGCACCATCCGATCTGCATTGGGTTCAAGCAGGTTCGGTCGAGCAGGATCGAAAATGCTCGTGTGATTTCGGGAGACATTACTATTCCGAAACTGCTCTCGTGATAGCGTGTAAGCAATAGGGAGGAACTGCTTCCTATATTTAAGCCGGTTGTGGGTATAAACGTACAGATCACCAAACAGCCTACCAACTCAAATACTCAAACAGCAGTTGCTGGAACACATCCGCGATATCGATACGCGATTTTGAAGTTTCAACCAGCGATCTGTTAGAATGGTTCCCAGATCACGACGCTCACCACGTACTAATAACAACGTACTCATATTATAGTTCCATGCATCTACGCAACGGTATCTCTACAGCGCTCGTCTTCAAGTGCCGATCCCTGTACGCGCGGCTTTTAGCAAAATAAAAAATAAAAAAACGCAAACAGCAACCGGTGCGAAATGCATAAAATATGTAGCAAGGAGAAAATAGAGTAAAATAAAAAAAGTAAAAAATGGAACCCGAGAAAGGGACAGAGGAGGGACGACACGACACGTTCTCGAGAACGTGTCGTGTCGTCCCTCCTCTGTCCCTTTCCCGGGTTCCATTTTTCCGCCATGTACCAGCTGGCCTGCACCCTTGCCCTTTTGCCTAAAAAAAAGTAAGTGCAATGAACGAAACGTGGGGATTCGAACCCGGGCATTTCTCGGTGAACGCCGAAGCGTTACCGGCGACGCCAGCTGAACACGAGTTGTACCCGCGTAACCCGGCATAAGCTCGTTCCGAGGCCTCGTTCGTTGATCGAGAACTTTATACGCCCTGGGCAAAAAATTGACGCTACTTTAGGTGGCGTCCTTCGTCTCAGCTTGAAGTAGAATCTTTCACCTTCACGTCCCATGGTGGACGTTTTTTGGGGAGCTCAGCGTTTCGTAGATATTTGCAAGCAAAGACGTATGGCCAGCCGTTACTCCGTAGAAGAAACGCGAATAGGCTAAGTTAGTCGGGCAAAAAATTCTGTGGTTCTAGAGGCGCCATTTTGCTATCAAAATGTCGTAGCGGGTCTCATTCGTTCGTCCAGACGTGGGCATTTTCTGGCAACACTGGGTTTAATGAGATGCAAGACAAAAACGTGGTGCAATACATTGCACCTACCTACGGGATATGCAGGTATTGCCGACTTTGGGAGGGTGTCCCGCGATTCTCGGAATGAAAGAACAATGGAAAGAAACGTCGCAAAAGACATCAAAAGGCGCCGACACACGACACACCTGCAGATATGTTTGGTTCGCCGTGAGGGTTACACATCCGCTGCGCTCCGCCATGACGTCAATGAAAGACAAAAACCAGTCGCAACGGTCACCGCTCTGTCTGACGAGTGACGTGATGATATTCGAACCCCCTTCTGTTCAATACGGAGTGGAAGATGCTTCGTACCAACTCTTTTATCCGGCCAACAGGGTAAATTCTACGGTGATCGAATTTTCTATTGAAAATTTGCAAAGGGCACACACTTGGATCTCTACGGCAGTTTGGTGTCTGACCGTGCGCCTCATTCGCGAAGACAGAGGAGAAATGGACGAGAAAGATGTCGTTTTCTCAATAAACCATCTGTTGAGCGGCATGTTTAAGATGGTCACCGTTTATGCGAACAACAAGCTCGTCAGCTCCAACGAGTTGTACGCCTACAGGAGTATTTTGGACGTCGTGATTCATTCCACGTCCCTGCCTCAAGAGACTCAAGCGTCTCTTTGTCGAGGACGACGAACATTTAAAACGTCACGACGTCTCGTCTCGCGGACCGAAACAACGCTTCGAAGCGACGAAGGGTGGGAAATACTTTAACCTAGTCGGACAGATCAATACCGACCTGTTCCAACAGCCGCGCCTGATGGTACCTGCCGTTGAAATTCGCGTCGGTTTAAAGTGACAGTCGCATCCATTTCGGGCGATTTCGAAACTTTAGTGCCATTTTATTCCTTATGGACTGCTGACCACGCCATCGAAAACCCCACAAGAGATAGTGGCGTTGTTCGGCTGTTATTCGATGGAATACACGACAAGAGCAGACGACGGATGTTGTGTGTATTCCGCTAATTCCTCTCTCAAAAAGTGTGGAAACGTATTTATCTATAAGAACCAATCAGGGCGCGGCCTCCAGAATTTGGACCGGGATGCTTTTGATCGGCCGTCGTCTGCAAGCTCTGCAAGGCATTTGGATGTCAACATGTCCGACGCAAGCGTTACCGCGATGTTACCTGTCGTCACTATCCAGAGATTTCCTCGCGAGGACAGCAGTGATGCAGTAATAGAGGACAATGATCCTTATTCTACGGATCCGTTGCAACGACATATACTAGAGATACCAGACAGACGCCCACTTCAAAAACAACAGCCCAACAGCTGCCTCTGCGGGTTTTGCAATCAGAGGAGCCGAACGTGTATTGTGGTGCCGTGCAGTGGGACCGGTAGCGACGCTCTGCATTAGCACATTGTTCTAGTGCATTATGCAGCATCCTCTTTTTGCTGCACCTGCTACCGGCTGCAACTTCCTGCTCCAACAGACAACAGGTACAGTAACATGGTCTTTCAATTTCTTTGAGGGGCACTGGTTACCACTTTCAAACGATAGCTAGATAGCTAGAAATCACGCAGCCATCGCTGATGTAATCGTACAGTAATGTTATACCAGTGCCGCGTTAAAGTGGTGTCGAAAAGTGAAAGAAACTACAAATTCCGTATCAAATCTTGTGTCTATCTCTTCCTTTTGTGTTGTATCTCACACGAAATGCATGTTTCTCTAGAACTAGCACCCCACTTTTTATCGCCTGAATTCACAAAACCATCTCATCTGAAGTCCCGCCCTGCTTCGTGAAACATTTTGATGGGCATGTTGGACTACGATGTTAAAAAGGGTAAGAGTGCTAACTGTACAGGACAAACACTAAGAAGACACACACACACACACCAAACACACTTTGGTGGCATACCTTGTATATATGTTGCTTCATGTTTATATCCTGTGTAGAGTTTAGCTTGGTTGTCTTTCATGGAACAAGGTATATTTTAGTGCTTTTACCCTTTTTAATTGACACAGCAGATTTAAGGATTTTTTTTCTCACAGGTGTCTACGGTTCACCAGCTGGATCTGGGGCTACCTGGATGTGCTGTTGCTCGTCCAATCGCCATATGAGGGCACTAACAGATTCAGAAGGATAACATATTCCATTTACATGTTATAACTTACCTTACTAGGATACCAATTTTTTTTACAATGCAGTATATTGTTAACACTATGAGTTTTGCTACTTGCCTGTATTCGGAGCAGACTTGCGAAGTGGAGTAGTTTGTACTGAGCGAGCATGCTCCAACAGGAAGAGACAGGGACACAGGGATCTGCTTTACTAGCAACTACGTAAAAGATTACTAGAAGAAGCTGCTCACAGTTTTTCCAGAAGAGATCCCAGATTTTCCAGGTCTTGCACCTGTGTTCTTAAATTCTTCTTCAGGTAAAAGAAATGTATTTGTTGTATTCTGTCACGCAGTTGCTATAGTGAAGCAGATAGTCTATATAGTTGTGCATGTTTGTGTCCTTGTCTCTTGCTGCTTGAAGATGATTGTCTGTATTCGTCGGACATGGAAATTATGTGAGCGTACATGTGTTCGCACACTGATTCCATTTTATGCAGGTTTCTTTCACATAAATTGCTGCTCTTTGCACCCTTTTGCTCCACAGCAATCCCGTGTTGTAAACTAACAAGCTGCAAGTAATTCTTTCTGATCAGTCTAGTTGTAACTCATGTCATGAAGCATAACATTGAGACCTGTCTCATTCCTGCTGTCCATGTCTTGTTTCAGCTCTGTAATGTGGTGTAGACGTACATTGAACTGCACAATAACGGGGACAAGCAAAGCATGACTGAAATTGTGCTTTATCTAGATAACTTTACAGTGCAACAATAGAGCATGTCTGTTTTTGGTTTGTTGGAGAATGGACAGGGACAAGGACAACAAACACAGAGAGTGTTCAACTAGTAACAGATTTATTTGGACTAGGGGTGTTTGTCGAAATAAACCAGATGCTAGTTGAATGCTGTGTGTGTTTGTTGTACTTGTCCCTGTGAGTTCTCCATCACGTTCAACTTCACAGTGATGCATTCGGGTGCAGGGCCCTGTGTCCCCATTTGCTTGTGGGATGGGTTAATGTACCAAGAGCTAGCAGCCTAGCCAGGAGGTCCCAGGTGCATGGGCATCAGATGTGCACAGGGGAGGGTCAACCTAACGCATCCCTGAAATGCAACAGCAGTACAAGTGAGAGGCAAATGAAACAGCAACTAACTCACACAAAATATGTCCACAATAACAAGTAGTTTATGAAACAAGTTCTCCCTGATGCCATTTTGGACATATTTGTCCATAAATGTAAACTGGTAAAAAATCCAGCGAATTGGTTAGGAAATGTGAAGGAAAGTGTCTCTGGAGGACAGCTACCAATATTTTGACTGTTGTCCTTCTGTGCACTGTCCTCATCATTACGGTGATTACGGTACGGAAACACCTGACTCATGCGATCAGATTGGGTGAGGATTGCATAGTGCTCACCCAATCTGATCGCATGAGTCAGGTGTTTCCGGAACCACCCCGCGTTACTTATCGTCGAGCAAGGAACATCCAAGACAGACTTGTGAACGCTAAGTTAAACAAGTCCTCGGAACACAACGGTTGTCAACCATGCAACGGACACAGATGCCAGATCTGTAAATTAATGCAAACTGCTACCAGAGTAGAAAGCACAAATTCTAACTATCGCACAAAAATTAATGGTCTATTTAACTGCAACTCTTCTAACGTCCTTTACCTCCTTCAATGTAATGAGTGCAAGGCCCAATATATCGGTCAAACAGCTACATCCTTCCGAATCCGATTCAACAACCACAGGTCCGACGTATCAAAGAAACCTAATCTGCCAGTGTCTCGACATTTTAGTAAACCCGGCCACTCAATTAACGACATAGCCATTTTCGTTCTGCAATCGGGTTTTCCATCCCAACGCCTTAGAGAACAAAGAGAATCGTTCCTGATCTACAAATTTAAAAGCCAGATCAACGAGGACCCCGGCGTCCTCTCAACAGTTCGCAACATAAATTCCTAATTCTCTCAGAATACATACACTCTTTTGTATCTCTTTCAGACTCCCCGGTTGGTCACCCCAGGAAATCATTGCCCTCCGGCGAAGAACTTGACTGCCTATGATTCATTGTACCCCTTTACCTTTGTTTGACAAAGCACGTGTGCTGCCCTCTCTCCTTGTACATATTCCCCTCTCATTCTTTGCAATTGTCTTGCGTCACCATAGTATCCCATTCCTGTTGAAGACAGCGCTGCTGTCGAAACGTCGAATACCCCCTCTTAGTTTTTAATAAAGTCCCCCTTTTATTCCTTATCCTGTAGAAGCACCGTCTCCACTTCTGATCTTTATTGAATACCTTTATTTTTCGTGGTCAACCGCATTCGTTTATTTCAACTTATATATATATATATATATATATATATATATATATACTGATGGAACGATACGATGGATGGATACGATGCGAAAGCACCAGAGGACACGTGTTTCGCCGTGTTTGCGGCTCGTCAGCTCTGGGTAGCTGCGCATCGTTCGGAATTGGCAAACCACGGGTCGCTCAGCGAGCGATATACACCTGGGAGGGTGACGGAGCACTCCTCAATGCCACAGTGCAAGCCAGTGAATTATAATGAGGGGGAAAAAGCCATTAAAGAAACAAGTAAACGACACTAGACGTGTTTGAAAAAATTTCAAACGTCTAAATATATACGTTGCATTTGTGCAGTGTGTGCATTTGTGCATTTGTGCAGTGCTGCTATCAGCACTGATTACATTTCATTGTGAACTATAGGGCTGTGATACGCGATTGTTGCTTTCTACAGGCCCGTTTACTCATATTCATCGTGATGGCGGTAACCAATACCTCACAGATGGCTTCACCTTTCCACCAGGTTAGTTAAAGAGACCATGAAATGATTTTCGTGAATTCCGAGTACTCTGCAGGAAAGCGTTCTCATGTTCCATCACTATCGTACACACATCGGCTTTTAACCGTATTCAGTACAACGGGGGCGCAGTTATCACACAAAAATAGCAGGGCGTGACCGCTGGATATATGCCTTCGAAGTGGGCTTACGTCATCGCCATCCAATCCTCTCAGCCAACTGTGAACGACGGGGAGGACACACCCCTCCGGACCACGTGGATGCGTGGTTTCGGTTTGGACAACAACGACGTCGTATATCTCCCGTCGAAATCACTTTAAATATGGCGAAAGGCAAATTATCAGCAATTGAGGAAGAGTTTATGCGACACATACAGCGTCTATGGATCGTTCGGTACGCAGCAGCTCGTAAAATGTCACCGATGAAGGTATGTTCTGACGAAGAAGAAGTTCAAAGAGGAAAACATGCTCCGGTAGCCATGCTGACAGTCAACGGCTATATTACATTTTCGTAGGATTCTATGTCAACAGTTAGTTACATTCTTGTCTCCAAGTCAAATTAAAACTTATTTCATGACGAAGTATGCAAGCTTGTTTGAAAATTTTGCACTTTGCTCGCAAAAGCCCGTCCGCGAATCGGCAACATGTTCTGTGTATGATGTCACGGCCAGTTCGCCTAGGAGGCGGGCCGTAGCAGCTGCCGTTCACGCCTGTGGTAAATATAGAATATGTTCGCTATTTGTACGATTTTCAACTTCATATTTCACAGAGTGAATGCTTTATTACAGGGGAACTAATTAAAAATGATCGTGGGCTTGTCAAATATCCCTTCATGGTCCCTTTAAAGCCTTCTATGGAAGATTTCACGTTTTGTAGTGTTTGGGGGTCAATGCATTGTACCAGCTCGTGTCACAGTGCATGGCCAACTGACAAACTACCACAACAAATGCAAATATAATGCTGATACAGTTTCATGCTTTGACAGTAGGGAACTAATTATCCACGTTTCAGACTATTATGCAGGGCTTGTTACACCCCCGGTTCATGGGCACTACAATGAACAACAACACAGCCCCACGTCAAGGATGTGGCAGTCATTTTCGAGTGATTGCGGAGCCATTGCTCTGGTACGTAAAAATTCCTGGTCACTTCCTGTGATTGTGTCGTGGTCTCATTGGTTCGCTCCATCCGTCCACTTTTTCTACTTTCTCACTCTGTTTTGGGTAGCAAGACTTCAGCTATCCCAACATAACAAGAAACATTCATTCATAAAAACTTCTTATAATAACGCCACCTTTCTTAATCAATTCGAAATTGCACTAAAGTGGTCCCTGTCTAATCCTAGGTGCCAGCCAGCCTTGCCCACCGCCTAAACAACTTGGATATTCACCATAAGCAGCAGTAATACCCGCACAAGGTAGGGGCAATTTTAGAAAATGAGGGGTAAAAAATGTACTACCACATTTGCTCTTCGCGTGTGATAATCGACTCCTGCTGGCCATATCGTTATAGTACAACGACGGCAACTTCACATCACTGTTCTGCTGACTCTCATCTCTCCCGCGAGTTGGTCCACTACGTACCACGAATCTCGAAGGCGATGCAGGTCACACAGTTTCAACTACTATTGAAGCTCAAGTATCAGTTGCAGGTATTCGTCAGTCAGAGATTATAATTTATGCTCCTTGTTGTCTTGCAAAACATTGACATGCTTTAAATTATCAGATGCTATACAGCGAGATACACGTACATATTACGCAATTGTCGATTAATAGTTTTCGGAAAGTACGAAGCACGTATATAATATATACAGGGTGTCCCAGAAAACGTGTCATTGAATTATAATAAAAAAACTACGCCACCTAGAATCATGCGGTCAACAGCATTTGTTCTTATTAGGTTTTTGCCACCTCCTATTGTGAATGTCATGTACTCCAAGTTTAATTATGTAAATATTTGCGAACTGAACTCGTAAATTTGCGAAGTAAAGGTCACTTTTTTACCCCACCAATATGAAGAGGGTGCCGAATTCACTCAAATTCATGATAATTGACAGTGATATTCACGAGCTATCCCATCGGAAAAAATAGCCGAATATCATGCTTTTCGGAGCACCGGACCATAACGCGCGATGACTTTTTGAGCGCAATCGCTCTCAGTGCGACGAAAGGAGGTTCGGAAACCAGCCCACAGAGTGATAGTAGAAAAAGTAACAGTTGCTAAAATTGGGAGAGGGAAAGCATTACCCCAGAGAAAATCGGACGTGGTAAGCTGTGCCTGTTTTATCTCTTTCTGCGATGTCGGAGTGGGCTGGGTTTCCAACCTCGTTTCGTCGGACTGACAAAGATTGCGCTGAAAAATTCATCGTGCGCTATTCTGTGCGACCGCCGTAGAGCATGATGTTCGGCTATTTTTTCCGGTGTAATAGGTCCTGAATATCCCTGTCCATTTTCATTAATCTGACTAAATTAGACACTCTCTTCACATTGGTGGGGTAAAAAAGTGACCTTTACTAGGCAAATTTCCGACTTAAGCTCGCAAAAATTTACATAATTGAACTTACGTTACACGACATTCACATGAGGAGATGGCAAAAACCCAGTAAGAACAAATGCCATTGACCCCATGACTCTAGGTGGTGTAGTTTTTTTATTATAATTCAATGACACGTTTTCTGTAAGTTTAATTATGTAAATTTTTTCGAGCTTAAGTCGGAAATTTGCCTAGTAAAGGTCACTTTTTTACCCGACCAATGCGAAGAGCGTGTCAAATTTAGTCAAATTAATGATAATTGACAGGGATGTTCAGGAGCTATCCCATCGGAAAAAAATAGCCGAACATCATGCTCTACGGAGGTCGCACAGAATAGCGCATGATGAATTTTTCAGCGCAATCTTTGTCAGTCCGACGAAATGAGGTTGGAAACCCAGCCCTCCCCGACATCGCAGAAAGAGATAAAACAGGCACGGCTTATCACGTCCGACTTTCGCTGGGATAATGCTTTCCCTCTCCCAATTTGAGGAACTGTTATTTTTTCTACTATCACTCTGTGGGCTGGCTTCGGAACCTCCTTTCGTCGCACTGAGAGCGATTGCGCTCAAAAAGTCATCGCGCGCTATGGTCCGGTGCTCCGAAAAGCATGATATTCGGCTATTTTTTCCGATGGGATAGCTCGTGAATATCACTGTGAATTATCATGAATTTGAGTGAATTCGGCACGCTCTTCATATTAATGGAGTAAACAAGTGACCTTTACTTGGCAAATTTCCGAGTTCAGTTCGCAAATATTTACATAATTAAACTTTAAGTACATGACATTCACATTAGGAGGTGGCAAAAACCTAATAAGAACAAATGCTGTTGACCGCATGATTCTAGGTGGCGTAGTTTTTTTATTATAATTCAATGACACGTTTTCTGGGACACCCTGTATTCAGGGTGTCCCACCGAAAAAGGGCCAGGTGCTAAAGAAAAAACGGAGTGCTCTACGCAAATGGAACCAACTGCACGTGCTTGGCAGTTGTGTAGTCTATCCAAAAATATTTTTTCATCGCCTCTTGTCAATTAATTAGCGGTAATTAATTTTCTAACTTTTTAATTATCGGTTTTAGCTATCAGATTTCAATCAGGAAGTTGTAGTACATGTCGAAAAAGACGCAACTGAAGTGGTTCGAGCTTGCTATGGCTTGTGGTTTCGTTTTTTCCCGGGTTTAAAAATTGGTTTCAGAAGCCGAGTGCACCACAGAGCGCTCCCCATAATTTGGCGCCCGCGCGCGACGATCGCAGTGCACTCTGATAGGTGTGCCGTGAAACGGGTTAAATATCTTCCTCTTGTGTGACGTGGCCCAAGGATGGTCTCCAAGCGCTAATCTCAAGGTCAATGTACGCCGGAGGGCGCCGGAATCGTCGCGCGCTGGTGCCGGATTGTGGGCAGCGATCTGCGGTCCGCCCGGCATCAGAAACCCGGGAAAAAACGAATCCACAAGCCAATGCGACCTCGAACCACATCAGTTGTGTCTTTTTCGACATGTACTACAACTTCCTCATTGACATCTGAGAGCTAAAACCGATAATTAAAAAGTTAGAAAATTAATTATCGCTAATTAATTGACGAGGGGCGATGAAAAATATTTTTGGATAGACCACACAACTGTCAAGCACGTGCAGTTGGTTCCATTTGTGTAGAGCACTCCGTTTTTCTTTAGCCCCTGGCCCTTTTTCATTGGGACACCCTGTATATATATACTCATGGAACGATGCGGCAGCACCAGAGGACACGTGTTTCGCCGTGTTTGCGGCTCGTCAGCCCTGGGTAGCTGCGCATCGTTCGGGATTGGCAAACCAGGGGTCACTCAGCGAGCGATATACACCTGGAAGGGTGACCGAGCACTCCTCAATGCCATAGTGCAAGCCAGTGAATTAAAAAGAGGGGGAAAAAGCCATTAAAAAAATAAGTAAATGAGCTAGACGTGTTTGAAATTCAAACTTACAGATTAAGATGGCTTCTATGGCTGCACGTAGAGAAACAGATACTCATGGAACGATGCGACAGCACCAGAGGACACGTGTTCCGCAGTGTTTGCGGCTCGTCAGCCCTGGGTAGCTGCGCATCGTTCGGGATTGGCAAACCAGGGGTCACTCAGCGAGCGATATACACCTCAGAGGGTGACCGAGCACTCCTCAATGCAATAGTGCAAGCCAGTGAATTAAAAAGAGGGGAAAAAAAGCCATTAAAAAATAAGTAAATGAGCTAGACGTGTTTGAAATTCAAACTTACAGATTATCACAGCTTACAGCTACCCAGGGCTGACGAGCCGCAAACACGGCGAAACACGTGTCCTCTGGTGCTGTCGCATCGTTCCATGAGTATCTGTTTCTCTACGTGCAGCCATAGAAGCCATCTTAATCTGTAAGTTTGAATTTCAAACACGTCTAGCTCATTTACTTATTTTTTTAATGGCGTTTCCCCCCCTCTTTTTAATTCACTGGCTTGCACTATGGCATTGAGGAGTGCTCCGTCACCCTCCGAGGTGTATATCGCTCGCTGAGTGACCCGTGGTTTGCCAATCCCGAACGATGCGCAGCTACCCAGGGCTGACGAGCCGCAAACACGGCGAAACACGTGTCCTCTGGTGCTGTCGCATCGTTCCATGAGTATCTGTTTCTCTACGTGCAGCCATAGAAGCCATCTTAATCTGTAAGTTTGAATTTCAAACACGTCTAGCTCATTTACCTATATATATATATATATATATATATATATATATATATATACAAAGGGTAAATAGCCGAAGCTCTGTAGCTGCATGTTGAGCATATGTTTACAATTTGATCGTGCATTCCCAGCCAAGTACAACTGTTTCGTCCTACTTGGGACTCGTCAGCCTGGCGTCGCCTGGCGTCAGCGCCGTCACCGTGCAACATTGACGTCTCGCCGAGACGCACTGTTAGCGCCGACCCAAGATCGTGTCACTTCCCTACGCCAGGCTGACGAAAGTAGTAGTGGATCAGCTCAAGTATCCGGAAACTCACACAGTCTTCTGGACGCCATTAATGAGCAATTAGAGCAATTTGGGACCCCCACAGTAATTCGGTTAATTGAAGGAGTCATTACACTAATTGGGGAGCATCTAGTACGTGTCCAGACCACTGTGTGAGTTGCCGGCTACTTGAGCTGATAAAAAATAAAAAAATAGGTAGAAAATAAAACAAAAAGATAGAACTAGAGTGGAGAGAAACAATTTATTCGAAAATCAACGATGCCGCGGCGAAAAGGCCGCTCCGCAACACCCGAGTGACCAGCGCCCACCATGTTGGTAGTTGGCACCCAGCAGTTGCGAAGATCGCCGACAGGTGGCGACTTAGTTGCAAGGCATCACACCAGATGGCGCCACCATCATAGCTCTAGACGAGAAAGACAGAGAACAAGATACTAGCAGCAGGTAAAAATGGCAGCACTGCTAAACAAGTCTAGGCATGCGAGAGAAAAGGTCTAACCGCTACTGCTAAAACAGCACGGAGAAAACAGTACACATCGGGGAAAAAGGGTTAGGGGGCGATCGACTAGGCCTAACCACAGCGTCACAACACTATGCAGCTAACACAAGGCGGGAACCACTGGGCACACATAGCTAAACATGCGTCAACATGAACAAAAGGCTTGGTCACCACAAAACAAGTCTAAACATGCGAGAAAAGGCTTAACACGAGCGCGGTCAAATCACTCGTTGGTCGCCGCTAAACACGGCAAACATGCGAGAAAAGGAGTGCGTCAAATCACTCACCTTTTCCCCCGCGGCGACTGCTCGTCAGCCAGGCAGAAACTGAGCGAGCGCGGAGCATATGTCTGCTCTCCGCGACAACCAGCCAGAAACTGAGCGAGCGCGGGGAGCGCACGTCTGCATTCCGAGACAGCCAGATAGAAACTGACTGAGGCGACGCGACGCGGCAGCTATGGATGCGCGCGCGCTCCTAGCGTCCTATGCGCCGCCCGCGGGTGTTTTCGGTTTCGGCTCTCCACTGCGCGCGCGCTCCTTGCGGCGACGGGTGGCTTCTGAGTTTCGGTTTCACTCTCCTTTCTTTGCGCGCGTGCGTTTATCTGTATAAAGGCAGCGCGCACCGCGCTCGCGTCATCATTCTGACCGATACGTGGAAAATGCCATGTGTGGTTTATTCTCCTGCGTTTCTCGTCGTCGCAAGGAAAAGACAAAAAACGAAGAACTTCGCGAATTTATTCGCGGCTTCGTGGAGGAAGCCTTTCAAGTCCACCGCCTGGAATGGTTGCAAGCGCGTCAAGAAATGTGTCAGGACAAGATGAAGACGCTCGACCGCATCTTAGCGGCGGACAGACTGGAGAAAAAGAAGTCCAACTTTAGCCTGGATAATCTGTATATATGGGAACGCAGTTCCGATGTAGAGGACGACGACGACGACGTGTAAATAAAAGCGATGCATTTCTCTTCGAGTCTCAGTCTCTTCTTTCTCTTCGTGCAACGTGTACGCACGCAACATGTCTTCCCCCCCCCCAAACCTTTTCATTTCCGTCATCCTTTTCGCTGTATCTTAAGCGGCCCCTCCATGTGAGGCAAACCTACTTTCGTTGCTAACGTGCTGAACCTGAACGACGTGGTGGACAAGCCTCCGTCACAAATATTCTACGTGCAGAAATATGCTTCGCCGAGCATGCAGGACGAATTCGGGGACTCCGTAAAATTTACCAAGGAGCTACCGCGAGAGTGGGACACGTCGCGCGCTACGCTGATCGTCGTCGAGGATCACATGACCGACGCCGGTTCCTTGAAGGAGGTGACCGATCTTTTCATTCGGGGTTCTCAGCATGCCAACACGTCAATCTTCTTACTCGTTCAAAACATCTTTTTCGACAGTAGCCGTTTTAGAACAATATCCTACAACGCCAGTTACGTCGTCCTGTGGCGCAACGTGCGCAGCGTGCACCAGATGGAACATTTCGGTCAACAGCTATTTGGCAGAAAAAGATTGGAGTATTTTCTGGACGCATATAAACAAGCGATGTCGTCGCCCCACGCATATTTACTCGTGGATCTTCACAACTATACGCACGAGGATCACAGGTTGCGTAGCAATATCTTTCCGGGCGAACGTCAATATATCTACGCTCCGAAATGAATCTCCGCCCTCACCTCACTTTACTCAAAGTACTCTCCACTCTATCCCCTCCGCGCCGTCGTGACGTCTTGAGACGTTCTTCCTTGTCCGACATGAAACACCTCTCCGAAATTTGCCTCAGTGTATTGAACGGAAAGGTGGCTCTAGCTCCAGATACCTTCGCGCGTTTGAAGAAGCACAAACGCTTTTTACGACGGCTCGCCTACAAAAAGATTCATAAGAATCCGCAACGTTTGAAGCGCTATCTGTCTCAGCAGCAAGGACAGGGCGTTCTCTCGTCGATGGTTCCTCTCCTGCTTTCCGCCATGTTGAACCTTTTCGCCAATGGCCAAGAGAATTGAAGTGACCACCTCCTCCTCCTCCTCCATCGGAAACATTTTTTCCTCGAAGGAGAGTGACGACGTCAAAGTGAAACTCATACTGCAAGCACTGTATCGCATACTCAAGCAGTACGGATTTGACCCCTACGACAATAAAAACAAGGCGTCCGACGCTACAAATGACTTTGACTATTCGCTCCTCTCTCCAGAGGTGGACGAAGAGGAAGCGGAAAGGGTCGTCTCGAAGTTAAAGAAGGTTCTTTCCTGGGATCGCGAGGGTTGTGTCTCCGTGTCGGGCAAGCCCATCAGACACTCCTCCGTTTACGAACTCGTCAATTATTTGTTGCAACGTAAGACGGGAAAGAAACCTTCCTGGCCCCAAAGTCTCGAAACTATTGCGTCTGATTTCTCTGCCCAAATCTCGCGAGTCTGAACAGCAGCAGCAGCAGGCTTCCATTGCGTGGACGACTTATGGAGGGATATGAAAAGCCAGCGGGTGGTTTGGGGGGTGTGGAACGCTATAGAAAAGCACATCACTTGAGCAAAAAGAAGACTCTCACCATTCTCAGAAAGCTGGATGCCTACACGCTCCACCATCCGGTCAGAAGAAAGTTTAATAAGAGACGCATCATCGCGCTCAAGATCAACGACGTGTGGCAAATGGACCTCGCCGACTTTTCAAAATACAAGAGATTCAACGGAGGCTACCGCGACATTCTCGTGGCAATCGATTCCCTCTCCCGCTTTCTGCGCACCCTCCCGCTAAAGACGAAGCGCCCCGCGGAAATGAAAAGGGCCATGATAAGACTTTTTCGGGGAGGTAACGTACCTACACGCATCTTTTGCGACAGAGGAGGGGAATTCTACAACAAGACCGTCAAGGAGTATCTCTCACGAAAGAAGGTACACATGTATTCCACCTTCTCTCCAGTAATCAAAGCATCGCAGGCTGAACGCGTGATACGCATTTTATGCGACAGAATATTCCACTATTTTAGAGTAACCGGAAAATACCACTTCGTTTCCGCGCTTCCCAAGATCATGCGCGACTACAACAACACCAAACACAGGACTTTGGGCATCAGCCTGTCCGAAGTCGCACCTGAAAACGAATTGGAGCTGTTCAATAAGATAAATGGGAAGCCCGTCGTACCCTCCGTGAAAAAGAAGCTCAAAGTGGGGGATAAAGTGAGGGTCCTACTACACAGAAAAGGTTTTCATAAGAGCTCGGAAGGGAGTTGGTCGCCTCAGATTTTCACCGTCTCCCGCCTGAGAGACACCTCTCCTCCCGTCGTGCACCTGGAAGATTACCGGGGTAAGGAAGTGGACGGATCTTTCTACCCGGAGGAGGTACTCGTCGTAACCCGAGACGCCAATCAGCCTTGGCCAGTAACGAAAGTGCTGAGAAAGAAGCAAGTGAACGGTCAGAGCTTCTCCTTGGTTCGCTGGTTCGGTTACGACAAAGAACACGACAGTTGGGTTCCGAGCAGCGACGTGGTCAAGATTGGGAAATGACGTCAGACATCTACGTTCACCTGCTCTCGAACGCCAGCATGGATAAGTTTCCCTCGAATAAACTCAACGCCTTCACGGTAGCTTTCGATAGTCCGCTTCAGCTCTCGAACCGCTATAAAGTCGGTCTGATGGATCTCAGCATAAGCAACGATTGTTTAAATATCGGGGTACGAAAGGCAAGATGCGAAAATCGAGGTTTCTTTCGAGGACACGGTTGAAGCCGGGAGAACTTTTCGTGTCACCTCGGATCTCGAGAGGGATTTGGGAAAAGCCCTTTCGGAATTCAACGTTTCTTTCGCGTGCAATAAATCGCGATACGACTTCGTCTTACCCATGGACGTGAAAGCCGTGGAATTGGACCCTCGGCTCACACAGACGCTCGACGCCTCGTTAGCGTCCCGCGAAGCAGGTCGTGCGGTGAAGCCTCCCAAATTGAGTGAACGCGAAGCCACCTCTATCTTATTGGAGCACGCCGCACCCGTCGCTTTCGGCGACGTCACTCTGAATTCGGAAACGACGTCTCTACGGAACACACTCAACAACTATTTCCAGACGCACAAGCTGGACGCCTCGCTAGAATTCGCGGATAACGTCTACTCTCTGAAAACGCCGAAAGGGTTGCACGTACCGGAACCCTTTGTCAATCTGCTACATCTCACAGCCGTCGAGGGAGGGACACGGAGACACGCAACGCGTCTCTCTCCCCGTAGCGCGCCAATTTTCTTTCACGATCAAGACGAAAATTCCTCGATCTTTGCAAGTACATCTGCCTCCCGGCTATTATGCGACGCCGCAAGCACTTCTGGATGCGATTAACCAGCGCGTAGGCGAATGCGCGCGCTTCAGCTTCGACGGAACCAAACAGAAATGTAAAATTCAGCTTTCCGAGGGCACCTCCACCTTAAGACTTTCCGAGTACCTGGCCGTGCTTTTGGGCTTCGAATCACGTACCGTGTTCACGGGGGAGGAGGAGGATGCCACGAGCTCCGTCGAGGTACTCCTGGAACCCCCGTTTCACAACATAATCGTCTACACGGATATCGTGGAACCCACGTACGTGGGGAGTGGCAAAAAACCGATATTAAAAGTACTACCCTTTTATTACGAGAAAGAGAAGCACGTCGTCACCTACACGTTAGATAACATCCAGTATTTTAACCTGTCTCAATTCGAAATTCCCTCAGTGACGATCGTTCTCGCGGACGAAACGGGAAGATGTTTGCCGTTGCGGTCCAAAGGCAGAACCAATCTAACGTTGCATTTCAAATATGTACTGTAATTCCCCCAAAATAATTCCCGTGTACACGGGACCCCTTTTCCAACGAGGGGGTGGTGTGTTGAGCAACATATCCAAGTTTATCGTTCCCACCTGGCAGCAAATAAAGCCGATCGCCAAGAGAACGTTGAAGCGCTTGGTGCGGAATTTGGCCGATGGCGAAGGAATATCGCGCGCAGTAAAAAAGACGGCCATAGCAACAGGGAGAGACGTGCTGGATTCCATGGAGGGCTCTGGAAACAACAATGGGAAGAAACGCCACAAAAGACAACAAAAGGCGCCGACACACGACGCACCTGCAGATATCTTTGGTACGCCGTGAAGGTCACACATCCGCTGTGCACGCTCCATCATGACGTCAACGAAAGGAAAAATACAGACGCCGATCTGTCTAACGAGTGATGTGATGATATTCGAACCCCCTTCTATTCAATACGGCGTGGAAGATACTTCGTACCAACTTTTTTATCTGGTCAACGGGGTAAATAATTCTGTAATCGAGTTTTGTATTCAAAATTTGCAAAGGGCACACTTGGATTTCTACGGTAGCTTCGTGTCTTTGACCGCGCGCATTGTTCGCGACGACAGGGAAGAAATGGACGAGAAAGATCTCGTTTTCCCAATAGACCACCTGTTGAGCGGCATGTTTAAGACGGTCACCGTTTATGCGAACAACAAGCTCGTCAGTTCCAACGAGTTGTAGGCCTATAGGAGTATTTTGGACGTCATGCTTCATTCCATGCCCATGGCTCAAGAAACAGTGCACGCGGCTGGACTTTATGTCGAGGACGACGAACATTTAAAGAACGATTACGACGTCTCGTCTCGTGGTCCGAAACAACGTTACGAAGCGACGAAGGGTGGAAAATACTTTAACCTGGTTGGACAGATCAATACCGACCTGTTTCAACAGCCGCGCCTGATGGTACCTGCCGTCGAAATTCGCGTCGTTTTCCTGTTAAACAACGACGAATTTAAACTCGTATCGGTCCCCAACGACAAGAAAACGTACAATTACGAGGTGGACATTAAAGAAATGACGTTCACTTGAAAAAGGTGACGCTGGCACCTTCCCTATTTTTGGAATACGAGCGGCGGCTTCAGACCACGCCGGCCATCTACGTGTTACGCGGATTGGAAAGCAAGGTGCGGAGCTTGAGTGCCGGGAGCTTGGATGCTCTTTGAAAACGTTTACCCCGAAAGGGTGCCTTCCAAATTATGCGTCGCCCTGCTCGCCACGTCCGACTTTCTCGGCGACATCCAATCGAACCCCCTACAAATTCCGCCATTACGACCTGTCTCATTCGATGCTCTCCGTGCAAGCAAGTGCGAGCCGAGTACGACTTTAAGAACGACCTCGTCAAAATTCCCTACTTTAACTTCTTGCAAGAACTGGGTGAGAAACATTTCAAGTATAGCTACGAGCGATTTAAAACGAACCGGTTCCTTCTCTACTTCAACTTGGACAAGTGTTCTTCTCCTTCGCATTTGAACGAGTGGCGAAAAGGAAACGTTCGCCTGCAATTACGCTTCGCTAAAGCCCTTCTACACGCGGTCACCGTCCTCTTGATTTCCGAGTGTCCCTAGCTCATGTGCGTCTACAAGGAGCGTACGGTCACCTTCCCATAGAAAAGATGTACAAGAGCGACATCTTGGAACTCGTGTCCCTGAACCCCCTCGCTTCCTCCATGCTGAGAGGCATTTGCGCTTCCGACGAAGCCTTCGTTTTACGCAAGCCCGGCTATTTAATCATCAATACGGAAGAGCGAAGAAGGCGCGGGCAGCACTGGGTGCTCTACTTGAAAAACTACGACGGGTCTGCCGTGTTTTTCGACAGCTACGGACTTCCCCCCATCGAAGCAAGCCTTCGAAGGACTTTACCTGTAGTGGACGAGTATAACGACAAGTGTATTCAAGTAGTATGGGATCAGCTCAAGTATCCGGAAACTCACACAGTCGCCTGGACGCCATTAATTAGCAATTAGAGCAATTTGGGACCCCCCACAGTAATTAGGATCATTCAGGGAGTCATTACACTAATTGGGGATCATCTAAGACACGTCCAGACCACTGTGTGAGTTTCCGGCTACTTGAGGTGATCAAAAATAAAAAAATAGGTAGAAAATAAAATGAAAAGATAGAAATAGAGTGGAGAGAAGGAGTTTAGTTGAAGATCAACGACGTCATCTTGAAGAAAGCGGCCCGGAACGGCCGCTGATCGTCGCTGGCGACGGAGCGCAGAGGCAGGTTGTCGTGGTGCGGGGAACAGAGAAGTGTGTACCTAGTAGCCGTTCCGTCAAATGCCTCATCTGTGACAAAGAAAGGAAGGAATCGTCTCTCCATGACGGAGGGATGATTCTCTACGACGTGTTCTCGCAATTCAACAATTCTACGACCCTGGACAGGCTCAGCTTCGTTTCGAAATTCTGGGGTTGCATCTGGTGATTCATCCTACCAGACAGAGGTATGAAATCTGCTTACGACTGATCCCCTTCCCACATGAGCAATTCGTCTGCATTGTCGTGCCCATCTAGGGGTTCGTCGTCGTCGTCGTCCGTTTCAGGTATTACGAAAGGCGGACTACTGACTCTGTCGCCATCGTCATCTGAAAGGACGACTGGGCTGTTACTGAGATTCTCTATTCTAGCTTCGTGCTCTCTTTCTACGGTCATAAGCATTGCATCGATGGGATCGTACTGACATACGAGACAGCGCGGCACTGCGGTAAAAAAAAACAGTACGAGATTACCCCTCACGAAACAATGCTCACTTTTCCATTTAGTTGAGGAACGCTTGAGATTGATGATGAGAGAGGATGGGATGAGTTCCTGTGTGTGTTCAGTATCATGCGGTGACAGCGGCTACCGCTTCTTGAAAAACAATGCCATACATAGAATACACTCTCACAGCAGAGACGGTCAACTTACATTTTGCTCCACGAAACGCCTCGCGTCGTGGATGGATGAATGCCCCTCGTGGGCTTCCTGTCAATCGTCGTAGAGCCAGAGCACCTTTTATAGTCGCTACACCGCTCTCCTCCTCCTCGCATTGCGACGGTATCGTCTGTACTTTGACCACCCCGCCTTCCGTCTTTCGCGCCTTTTTGCGATATCGCATATGACAATGATACCATCGACGTTGAATAAAACATTACACTAATTTCTAGCTAGCACTTTGGGTCGACTTGTATATCACGACGATAAGACCCAGTGTGGGATTCGAACCCAGGATCCTTCTACACTGGGCGCGACACTCTAACCACAAGTCTAATTCGTACTGCGAGACGTTTTTCGTATTGCGGGGTTCATGTCTACACACGTCACATCATGTTCAAACACGTCCAAACATGTTCAAACATGTTCAATGACGTCATAGAGAGGGAGGGAGGAACTAGTGTGTCCAGGGGCGACTTCGACGGTTCGTCGCCCATGTCTGAACACGTCCAAACATGTTCAAACACGTCGTCTTAACATGCCCAAGCACGTTCAATGACGTCATAGAGAGTCAGAGGAAAAGCTTTACCATAAATGTCGATGCGAACGTTCGATCGTCATTCTCGTAATTCAAGTAATACCCATGACGTCATCATCGTTGAAATGTTTGAAGAGTTTCGTTTCCAGTGTACAACACTTTTGCTGCGCGTGAAGTCGGTTTTTTCCCGCCTCACATATTTCGGGAGATTGGCAGCGCCCGCTTCTTCTGCACCAATTGCGGTGGATTGTGGTCCAAAGGTACGCTTCCTCGTTCTTTTTTAATACGTTCTATAATCGTTCACATTTTTTTCAGAGCAAAAGCATTGGACGGACCGATTGATTCGCCCGTTTCTCGGCTGTCGGACGGTACCGTTCGACGTACGTTGCGAAGGACTTCGACTATTGAAGGAAGATGGATAAGATGGACCATCAGTGTCACTCTGTGACTGAAGAAGATTGTACATGTGTGTTTGAGATATAAAAACACGTGTTTCTCACGCTCCTTTCGTTGCAGATTACGAATGGCTACTGACGGGAGATCTACCCCTGGTCCTAACCTTCAAGCCTCCTCCGAAGACCTTCTTTTTGCGAATCGGCGATCAACTGACTACCTGTCGCTGTGGTGGACTCTGGTCGAGAAACCCCAGCCATTGGTTAGACTCGAGCCTTCGTCCGTATTTGGGCTGTCTTCCCGGGTACGAAACCAAAGCTGGAGCCTAATTCATGTGTAACGAGAAATAAAAAAAGGTTGCCTACTCTCATTCCGTCTCAGTCATGACGCCCGAGCAGAGGTTCGCAACCTTTGTACAAACGCGAATGTATCGGGACTTGCTGCGATTACGCGATTATATTCACGGCGATAGCTGCGAGGGAGACTTTCGCTCGATTCTCAAGACGATACCCTTACGTCTGTTCAACGTCAGTGGGAAGATTGCAAAGAAAATGAAGCGTTTCGTAGATTACAAGCTCGAGCTGCTGGAGAAGTATAGACGAGGAGAGACAGTCGACCCGTGTCTCTTCAACGCGGGTTTCAACCGTCCTATCGTCCGTCGCTACTGGCTTCTCCACACATCCCTCGACGTCACGGTGACCGGCGACGATGAGCGTCGGGTCAGCACGTTGGAAGATCGTCTCGCAAGCGTCTTGTGTATGTCGTGAAAAAATAAATAGACTATTTTTACGAAACGAGTTCGCTCACGAGGAGACGTTTTATTCGTTCGTCATTCTCTTCGAGGTTACAGGAAAACATGGATACACAATTTTTCAAGCTGTAGCGTTTCGACATGCGCGTGGCTACGTAGATACAAAAAAGCCCGCAGTAAGGCGAAAAGGGTGATTGAATAAGTAGTATGGGATCAGCTCAAGTATCCGGAAACTCACACAGTCGCCTGGACGCCATTAATTAGCAATTAGAGCAATTTGGGACCCCACAGTAATTAGGATCATTCAGGGAGTCATTACACTAATTGGGGATCATCTAAGACACTTCCAGACCACTGTGTGAGTTTCCGGCTACTTGAGCTGATCAAAAATAAAAAATAGGTAGAAAATAAAATGAAAAGATAGAAATAGAGTGGAGAGAAGGAGTTTCGTTGAAGATCAACGACGTCATCTTGAAGAAAGCGGCCGGCGACGGAGCACAGAGGCAGGTTGCAAAGCATCGCAGCACCAGTTCCGCACATCCTGTGACGTCAGCTGTGACGTCATCATGGCATGTCTGGGCAAGTTAGGACAGCTCTGGACATGCAAGGAGAAAAACACTCGTAATACAGAGGCTGGGAAAGCAAGAGTATGCAAACCATCAATAGCTAACAAGAAAAAACAATTAGTTACACCCCACCAGAACAGGAGCGCAGAACGATGCGACTGCTCCATCCGAGAGGCAGGCAGAGAACTGACTCGTAATGGTTTTTTTTCTCCTGTATAAAGCCCGGCAGCTGCATCCCCTAGCGGTTACTTTCTTAACTAATCTCACAACAAAATTATTAAGAATCACGCCAGCGCTACTCCCGTTCCCAAGGCAGAAGATGATAGAAAATGCCGGGGATGCCCCGACAACAGCAACCAGCACCCGACGTGCACGGGCACGAAAATCGCAAACAAAGCGGGAACAAAGTTGACGAAAGCATTAGTTACACAACGAATCACCTCACCACAGCAGGAGCGCAGACCGATGCGACTGCTCTCCGTGACAACCAGCCAGAAACTGAGCGAGCGCGGGGAGCGCACGTCTGCTTTCTGCGACAGCCGGAGAGAAACTGACTGGGGCGCCGCTCTGCTGTGTGAGTTGCCGGCTACTTGAGCTGATAAAAAATAAAAAGATAGATAGAAAATAAAATAAAAAGATAAAAATAGAGTGGAGAGAAACAATTTATTCAAAAATCAACGATGCCGCGGCGAAGAAGCCGCTCCGCAACACCCGAGTGACGAGCGCCCGCCATGTTGTAGTTGGCACCCAGCAGTTGCGAAGATCGCCGACAGGTGGCCACTTAGTTGCAAGGCATCACACCAGATGGCACCACCATCATAGCTCTAGACGAGAAACACAGAGAACAAGATACTAGCGGCAGGTAAAAATGGCAGCACTGCTAAACAAGTCTAGGCATGCGAGAGAAAAGGTCTAACCGCTACTGCTAAAACAGCACGGAGAAAACAGTACACATCGGGGAAAAAGGCTTACGGGGGGCGATCGACTAGGCCTAACCACAGCGTCACGACACTATGTGGCTAACACAAGGCAGGAACCACTGGGCACACATCGCTAAACATGCGTCAACACGAACAAAAGGCTTGGTCACCGCAAAACAAGTCTAAACATGCGAGAAAAGGCTTAACACGAGCGCGGTCAAATCACTCGTTGGTCGCCGCTAAACACGGCAAACATGCGAGAAAAGGAGCGCGTCAAATCACTCACCTTTTCCCCCGCGGCGACTGCTCATCAGCCAGGCAGAAACTGAGCGAGCGCGGAGCATACGTCTGCTCTCCGCGACAACCCACCAGAAACTGAGCGAGCGCGGGGAGCGCACGTCTGCTTTCCGCGACAGCCAGAGAGAAACTGACTGAGGCGACGCGACGCGGCAGCTATGGATGCGCGCGCGCTCCTAGCGGCCTCTGCGCCGCCCACGGGTGTTTTCGGTTTCGGCTCTCCGCTGCGCGCGCTCCCTTAGGGGCGACGGGTGGCTTCTGAGTTTCGGTTTCACTCTCCTTTCTTTGCGCGCACGCGTTTATCTGTATAAAGGCAGCGCGCACCGCGCTCGCGTCATCACTACGTGAAGATGTACAGCTACCACTCATTACAAAATTGTTCCCGCACCCACGCTTCTTGGGAAGAAGTGGAGAAGGAATGTTTCAGCAGCGAAAGTCCCCATAACGAGCTCGTCACGACTGCTTTTCGCTACGTGATAGACATGGTAGGCTTTGGCAATATACGAGAGATCTCGCCGGGGCCGCTGCAGGAGATGGTGCGTCGGATTTGCGTCGGATGATGCGTCGGACCCCTGGGACTGATGAGCAAATTTGTGAGCTTGTCCAACGCAGAATTCAACTACATCGCTGCAGACATCGTGGACCTTCTCGCTTGTGCCATCGCTCATATTAAGCACGCCCTACAGAAGCAGCGACATTTGCAAGCAGTCTACATCGCCAACTTTGTCACTGATTTATTGAAATGCCGATTGGTTATTGACATGCAACGCATTAAACAGTCCAAATAACTTTGACGAGACTCTGTGTTTTCTTTCACTGAAACATGTTTATTGAATACATACAAAAGAGTTGGTCGATAGATGCCTGCACCCTCCCCGCCTTGCCTCAACAGAAAGGATATGGGGAATCTTCATCGCAGCGTCGTCATTGCGCGGGTCACTGCACCAGCACAATGACGGAATGGTCATTCTTTTAGTACCCCCATTCCGCTACCACACTGCCACGATGACCCGTACTTCTCCTGCCTGCGAGAGAGAGAGAGAGAGAGAAGCATGTCTCGACTAGAACTTTTATTCTCGATTACATGTGCGTGCAGCTCTTTGTTCCGCGGTTACTCGATGCCTGACGACGACGCTCTCGGGCTCTCTTCCGAGAGAGCACTATCGTAATCCTATACGCGTCAAAACACTAGGAAAGCTTACCGTATTCGCAGCTTCCGTAAGGGAAATAGTGTACGGCATCCACGAGATAGCGCTTGTCGTCGTAGGGGACCAAGCTCTTCTTGAGTCTCGAAATGGTGTACATCGTTTGCTTTATACTCTGGATGGTGCACTGCTTCTGAGAGACCGCCTTTTCATTGAACAGAGAATCTCGGTACACTTCATGCAATAAATGTTTCCTCACCACGTCCTTCTTAACTCCTTTCGCTCTCGTGATCTGTTTGTGTGACCCAGCCAAGAGAATGCTGTACATTTTCGCTCGGATGGCTACGACTTCCTGAATAACACCACCTCCCGTCTCGTCTTTGAAGTACCCCATCTGGTTCGCGTGCTCGTCGTTGAAAAGTGGGTGGTCCACTGGATAGGAGGACAGGTCTAAGTCGTTCTTGATTTTCATCAGCTGCTCTTCCAGGCTTTCACACGTGAGAGCAAAAAATGTGCTGTCCATATCACTATAGATCAATTGCACTTGACACGTCAAGCGAGAGAACAGTGACTCGTAGATGAAGCTGTACATCCAGACTTTGGATATCTCTAAAATGGCAAAGCCCACGCAAACGGGGTGCGTGCATTTGATACAACACTGTTTCATCTCGTACAAGATGCACTTGTCACTCAGAATGTGGAAATGCTGACTGTCGACAGAGCTAGCTTTTCGGAGTGCGCTTCCTTTGTAATAGGCTATAGCATACCTCTTTATACATCTCACATTTTGTATCGATTTACCGAACGTACTGTTCGACGTGGTTTTGTACAGAAGACGCTCGAATTTCGTGTTAGCGGCATTCCTCAACGCGACGTTTCTCTGCACGAAGGCTCGCAAAAAATTGTCTTGGCGGAACGAGAGGATGCTGTGAACACGTTTTATTTTCATGCCCAACCACACGTACAGAGCGAGCAATGCATAATGAACGACGTAGCGTTCTTTGTCGTAGCACGTCAGCAAGAGTTTCGTTGTGGAAGGGGCGTTCAGCGCCAATGCATCTTTCACGTGTCGCTGGTAGGGGGACAGTTCGTTCTCGTCCACGCACCTGTGTTCGGGTGCTAGGGAAAAATCCCTGGTGAGTGCGTGCAGTTCTTCCGGATACGGCAAGTCTACCACGTAGACATAACCCACTTCCGAATCGTGAGGAATGTTGAGAAAATCGATCTCGCTCCACCTCAGAGGATCGACCCACTCAAAGCCCCCTGTAGGGAGATGAAAAGTCATCCCGTAGGGGTACAAACTGTTCACGTCGAGGTACTGGATAAAAGTCTTTTCTTGCTGGGAGTCGTAATCGTCGCACCCCTCGTGATTAGCCCGACAGTATCTGTGGAAGCTGTTACAAATGCCTCCCCTGATTCCCTTCTCAATCGTTTCGTACATCTCTTGGTCGCTTATGAGCTCGAGTTTGACATTGGTGAGCTTCAAAGCGCTACTCCACGCATAACTGGCGAGGGACACGGTGCGTAAGATATCTATCCCATCCGTCTCTAGCGCAATCTTTCTGAAATACAGCATGATGTCGCACAGCTGACAGGTGTCGAGCGTGACGTAGAGACGCGTGTAATCTCCTAGGTTCTTACATTCGAACAATTCGAAAATCTCAAGGCCGTACTTAATTACTTAAGGCCGTACTTACGTAATCTTGGGATAGTAATTCAATAAATAATAGGTCCCCTGTCTAGAGCGCACGCGTCCTTGAGCCACGCACCTGCATGATGACGTCATGCCATGGCTTCATTGCAGATTGACCTTGTCCAGTTGTGTCGACTGTGTGAAAAAAAAACACCAGGGTAGCCCTGAGACAATGGGATGACGTCACGACCAATGAGCAACGCAAGAAGAGGGCGCAGGAATGCTCTTCTCTCTTAGCCTCTCGCAGGTGGCGGTAGGAGCGCGCAGAGGGCGGTAAGAGCGCGCGCGCATGCGCGGTCGGGTGGAGCAGAGGGCGCTAGGAGCGCGCGTATGCGTAGCTGCCGCAGCGCGTCGCCTCAGTCAGTTTCTGGCTGGCTATCGCGGAGAGCAGACGTGTGCTCGGTTGCTCCGCAGTCCCCGCGCTCGCTGAATTTCTGGCTGGCTGATGAGCAGTCGCCGCGAGGGAAAAGGTGAGTGATTTGCCGCGCTCCTTTTCTCGCATGTTTGCCTTGCCCCCCGTGTTTAGCGATGACCAACGAGTGATTTGCCGATGTTTGACTGCACTCGTGTTAAGCCTTTTCTCGCACGTTTAGACTTGTTCAGCAGTGACCAAGTCTTTTCTCCGTGTTCCCACCTTGTGTTAGGTGTATAGTGTTGAGGCGCTGTGGTTTGGCCTAAGCGATTGCCTTTTCCCCGATGTGTACTGTTTTCTGTTTAGCAGTAGCGGTTAGACCTTTTCTTTTGCATGCCTAGACTTGTTCAGCAGTGTTGCCATTTTTTACCCGCCACTTGTATCTTGTTGTTCTCTGTTTTGCCCACATAGAGCTATGATGGTGGCGCCATCTGGTGTGATGCCTTGCAACTAAGTGGCCACCTGTCGTCGATCTCTTCAACTACCCGACGCAAACAAGCGCTGGTCACTCCAGAGCCGTTTCTTCGTCACGGCACGTGTTGGCGTTTCGAATAAATTGTTTCTCTCCACTCTATTTCTATCTTTTTATTTTATTTTCTGCCTATTTTTTAATTTTTTATCAGCTCAAGTAGCCGGCAACTCACACAGTGGTCTGGACACGTCTTAGATGCTCCCCAATATAGTGTAATGACTCCCTGAATTATCCTAATTACTGTGGGGGTTCCAAATTGCTCTAATTGCTAATTAATGGTGTCCAAATGACTGTGTGAGTTTCCGGATACTTGAGCTGATCCAATACTACTTGAATATGCGTCAAGCGCCTGGGATCCGCACCATGCTAACCTCATCAGCCTTCTTGAGTCAGTTCAAAACCGCGCCACTCGTTTCATCCTTTCAGACTATTCCTATCCTTCTAGCCTTCCATCACCTAAGTCTTCTCTGTCGCCTCTCGTAACTCGCAGAAGCTTCTTCCGTCTTTCGCTTTTTCACAAATTTTATTCCAGCCCATCTATACGGCCATCTTTCATCAGAGCCGCACCTTACATCTCAGGCGGATTAGACCACCCGTGTAAGGTAGAATCAGTCACTTGTCACACTTCCCACTTTTTGTATTCTTTTTTTTTTCACATACGATTGCCGATTGGAATGACCTTCCTCAGTCCTTAGTCACCTCGCCTAACCATCAAACTTTCCGTAGAAACTTGGCATCATATCTACACATTTAGTGGGGAAGCATTATCTCATGTCTTGTACGTGTGTGAATTTTGTTATTACCTTAACTATTTTGTGCAGTGTTTGTGCTGTTTCATGTAATAATGTTGCATGTATTGTACGTATCGCCCTCTTGTATCGCCCTAAGGGCTCTTTGAGGTATTTACATAAATAAATAAATAACCTTGCACACTTTGGGGTATTTGTTTATTTATTTTATTTGTTTATTTTTCTTTTATTTATTTATTTTATTATACTTGGCATAAATTATTTGCACACATTTTATTAATTAATTTCGGCTTTTTTTTGCCGTATATATAAGCCAACGTTATCTTCACAGCGTTCGCAGCGAAAAATCTCGCACAATCCAGCGTACTCGCTGGATCATCCCATTTCCAGCTCGGCTCCAGCACGGAACCATGGTTTCCGAATGGAAGTTGGATGGTTTCAGAATGGAAATTCAAACAGCACTAGATCCAGCATGGAAACAGCCTTGACCAGCCCAGCTCCAGCCTGGGATGGCTTTTCCGGGCTGGTTCCACAGTGGATCCAGGATGTTTTTTTTTTACTAGGGCTGCCAATTACCACCAAGAGATTGAACAAGAAACTGATGACTATCTATCTCTCAGTATGTGTGTCCGCTCTTGTTTGATGCTAGGGTGTCACTGCGATGGAGGAATATGACACCATGGTGTTCAGTAAACTTTTGTCCCAAGCTGTAGATTATACAACCCCAACAGCTAACAAACATTGCTCGGTAAGGTCAGAGTTTCAATTGGAGATTGTGCGGCCTATTTCTTCCCAAAAGGCTGCTCTTGCAAAGGAAAGTCATTTGGCTGACTTCTGGGACATAAAGACAAGTGCAAGGCATGAAAAATATATAGTTCAACTTTGAAGCAGTAGTCAACATGAATAAGTTTTACCTCTGAGCGGCATTGTCCATTCAATGCAATAACAAACTCATAGGTTCACCACATGATCTAAACTTCCTCGGCCTGTTGCTACAGCTCGTTTCTGTGCACATCATCATCTTCAAGGTGCATATCCTATGCCACACAAACAGAGGACTGGTTACATGAACTAACATTCATCAAGCATTTGTGAAGATATTGTTAAAAGAATCAGTCAGACATGCGTGTCTCCGGTTTTTTTTTCAGACTTGTATTGTTATTCCATGACAGTGTATACTGATTACTGATACGAGGACTGAGAGGGCAAGCCCTGTTGAACAGTCCAAGACACAGTCAATGCAAATGTCTACACAATTTGGTGGGAACAGAAATACCAAAAACACATATCAAGCATAAGAAACAAATAACAAAGATACAAAGATACACAGCAGGGACATACAAATAATCAAAAAGTAATTGCATGTAACCCTACGTATCAGCAGAAAAGTCCTGTTTGTTCGCGTTTTTGAAGGATACAAGATTATTGTTGGAATTAACGCGTAGAGCAGTGTTTGTCAAACTGCGGGTCATAACCCCCAAATGAGCCTTGACTGGCCATGAGCCTTTTTCTGGGGGTCATGGAGGGTCCAAGCAGACATGCGATATGCCTTCAGTCACACAGACACAGACCAACGCATTGATTTGCTTGTATCAAGAATGCAAATACATCCTTCTCAAGATGCATGATTAAATCAATCCTTGTTAAAAAAAACATCAATGAGCATTTTGGTAGCTCTATCTGTGGCTGATGTCTTTTAAAGGGACCGAAAAGTGAATATAAACCTATCGAAACTTTATGTTCAGCGAAAAGCTTGAACCTTCAAAAGTTCGAATATCAAAGAACTCCGCTGAAGTCGCTGTAGTTTTTCTGTAATCGAATTTTCCATAATTGCATGTCCAGGGACCTAGTAGGAAACCGTGCAGTCTGTCAACAATTGCATGACCCCGCGCCATCTGTCGAGGACGCATGTAATCGAAGGAACGAAGCGCCACCTCACAAACTGGGAGAAACAGACAAGAACCCTCCTGCGTCAAGCCCATCGACGACCACCATACCAAAACTGACCAGTGCCCTATTTTATTGTGTTTATTTTTTAGTGCCAGTGGATCCATTGAGGAGACCTGCCCCGATTTAAAGGGGAAAGGCACAACCTGAACCTGAACCTGAATACGCGCACTTCCGGGCGCTAATCCGGCGAAAACGAAAATGGCATGGGCATTTGTGACCACTTTCTACGTCGAGAATGTCGAGCCTCTTGAACATGAGTGCGCATGAATTTCACATTCGAACTGTCGCTCACACAGAACTGTTGTTCGTGCGTTAGCGTGCTGGAAAGTGTGATCTTCGCAGCAGAAGATTCCTCGTCCAGAGATCAATCGGAGTCACATTCGTCCTCAGCAGTAGCTCACCGTGCCGTGAACATGGACTGCTTTGTGAAATTTCCATGTATCAGGGAGAAGCACTTGTGTAAGCCGAAACAAGCGCTGGTTTTTCGTCGTGCAGGTGTTCATGTGTGAAATGCAAACCGACGGATACTACGGATGGATACTACGGTTTTTGCTGCCGAGAGGTAGAGAATGCGTGTGAAAAGCAGACAGACGATTGCATCAGAACTAACGAATATTTCGAAATACTGTGCCTTGACACCGAAGTACTGCAAGTGTCTTTTACATACATCCGAGAAACCGAAGAGCATGGCAACATACACGGCAGCGCCGTGTGGTCTTCACGCGCTACTTGAACGGCAAACTGGACGGAAAACCCTTATTTCTGCAGGAAATTCCGTTATACCACCTGTCGGCCATTCACAAGAAGGATATGGGGTGCTCCGAGAAAACACAATAGAAAGTACTCCACTGGATCTCGATCTGCGTCATGCATGCTATTAGGGATGCTTTCCCATCAGTGCGTTGACCTGTAGGAATGTTATCAGCAGATTTTCATTTCTTGTTTGCTGCAAGCTTTTCTCATTGCTTTTTGTTTGCTGTCACAGCATATTATAATTACTAGTTTGTTCCTGGAGGGTTAAATAACCTGTGGGCATAGATGTATTTGTAGGTTATACTCATGTCGCAATTGTATATGTGAGGAGTAGGTAAGATCATTTTCATCAGTGTCATTCAGCTGAACTGTGTTCATAACCTTTTAGTATACTTTCTTAGTGACCACGTTTCCAAATGTCAACTAATAATTGAACCAAGATTGGGATTTAACACGTAACTCTGTTTTGCAAAACGGAGTACTTGTAACTGATTCATTATCACGTCACCAACTAACATTTGTAAAGAAGGACTTGAGGGCTGACTTCAAGTATTATTAACCCTTGATCTGGGTTCAAAGTTAACCATGCACCATTGGTGTGCATAGTACTCCAAAATGGCTAAATAATTTATTGCATAAGTTCTCTGTTACTGTAATTGAGATGTACTTTTGTAAAGTACTTTTGACAGCCCTGCAAATTGAAACTGGCTTCAGTGTACACTACAAATGCATCGTAACATTTAATTGAAATATAATATAAGAGCAGAAGCAACATTTTGTCACAACTCAAACTATATGTTTCTTTTTTATTGTCCAGGGATTTAGGGAACAGAGTAGGACTTCCTGCCCTCTGATGTTTAGACGTACTTGATAGAGTTGTAAAACCTGCAACAAAATAAACAAGAGAAGTATAAACAGTTTTGTCTGTCCCTTTTGAATTTAACGAGCTAGTTATATTTTACCATTTGTTCACTTTTGTATTCTCTGTTGGTGAAAAGATTACAGGAACAATAATGCTGCAGATCGAACAATGACCTGTCATCTTGATGACGATCAGAACATTTCTTCAGGCATGCTAAGTGAGACAAAAATGTACAATGAAGGTTGTACAAAAACAGCAAATCTCCGTCGAATAAAACTTTATATATGTGGATGTTACCACATTGTGTAGTTTCCATCCAAAAGTAGGACTAGGCAAGGTTGTTTGGTAGGTTGTTTGCATGTTGATGTGCTATACCGTCACAGCACATCAGTATTGATGAGGGGCAAACACAGTAGACAGCGTGATGGCTGTAAACTCAAGTGAAGATTTATTCAACAGAACAAGAAACCGAAAGCATGAGTATAGAGAAAGGCAGTGCCATGCAGTGTATGGTAAACCACATTAATCTCTGAGAAGGTAGGTTCGGAAAAGCAATAAAGAGAAATGACAGTTGCGTCCTAGATAGGGGAACTCTGCAAATTTAGGACCAATATGATGTGGTAACCTTGCATGGCTCACTGCAGCTCTGACACACATTGAACAATTCCAGTAGTGGGGCTTCAAGGACAACGAACGTTTGCTGTTTCACTGGGCATTCCAGTGTAGAGGATGCATCTCTAGAAAATTAATTAGCGTTCCTTAGTCATAAAGTCATAATTACATCTCAACAGGAAGTATTCTTATACCCTTCAAACAAGCTAGTAGTTCTGATCGGTTTCTTCTCCCCTTGTTGACGTCATACTAATGTTCTGCACCTGTCCAAAGACTAAAAAAATGTTGCAAAGTCTGCAACACGTAACAAATCTAGTGCTTCCATCTGTGGATTTTGCATACCTGCTTTCAGCTATCTCTGTCATGTCAACTTGAGTGCCTGGATCACACACACACGAAGCAGTCTTGCGCCACTTCAACACTGGAAGGCCCCTAAAATTAAATTTGTTGATGTTGACAATGTTGAGTACGGGACAAGTAGGATAACATAAGTGAAATGGAATACGTCATCACTATATTATAATTTATACATGTGTGACGCCTGTACATACCTAAGACGTTGTGTTGAACTCGTCACCTCGGTGAAGCAAAATCACTGGGTACTGAGCATCAGTGTGCTTCGGGCGTCTCCGCAATTCGCCTTCTACGGCATCTTCGTAGTCATCGGCAGCAAAATGAGAACAGCACACACGACACGACTGCTACATCTAATAACCGAGTGTTTCGAACCACATTCGCTTTCGCGCACTCTCGTGTTGAATCTTGTGGTAGAAAACGCCCGCCGCCGATGGTGAACAAACATGATTTTTGCATCCCCGAACACCAAAACTACACCAGGCATATGTAGGTCTCTCGAATAATTGACAAAACCACGACGAACATGTCATTCACTTCTCTTCGCGCGACCAACACGACCACCCACGACGTAAACAATACGATAACACAGACAGCCTTGCAGATGGCGCGCCGAATCGTAGCTCGTAGCGGCGAAGTAGCTGAATGCTTTATTAACGTAAAAGCTATGGAAGTGAGCGTCATTTTTAAAATGGCGTTTAGCTGTAAGATAATGTGCGTCAGCTTTGTTCTGTACAAAATTAGCTCTCACGTGGTATGGGTTGACCAATCCCTGGGAGCCCTGGACCCGAAACCCAAGTTGCTCTTTTTCGCCGTTCGCTGGCAGCACCGTCCATGTTCCGGCAATCTTCAAAATATTTATACGTAAAAAATATGCCGAATTGAGAAGTAATGCTTTCTGTATCTTATCAAACAACGATGTTGTGCACGACAGTGGGCAAGAATATGGGGGTTATTTTTCACTTTTCGGTCCCTTTAAATACATTACAATATAAATGTATCTGCGTCATTGAAAAGAAGTAAATTTTCGGAAGGTGGGGTAAAGGGGGGGGGTCATGGTAGGTTTAGTGCTATTCAAAGGGGTCACGTACTGAAAAAGTTTGAGAAATACTGGTATAGAGGTTTGAGAAATAGGTAAATACTGGTGAGAAATACTGGTAACAAGAGTACTGGGATGTCGTTCCAAATTTGACTACCCAAGGACGAAAGGAAGACTGGACCGAAATTAGTGTGGTAAGTAGGAAACCAGAATTAATTGTGCTCATGCCTGAGAGAAGGGTGTGGTATAATTGTGCATGGCTAATTGAAGTGAACATTGGGGATGCGGAAAAGGGGGAAGGCAAATGAGAGAGACTCATCAGGATCTAAAAAGAGAATAATGTGCAGTGCCCGCTTCTGGGTCAGGAGAAGGGCTTGAAGGTATACAGGGTGTCCCAGAAAACGTGTCATTGAATTATAATAAAAAAAAACTACACGACCTAGAGTCATGCGGTCAATGGCATTTGTTCTTACTGGGTTTTTGCCACCTCCTCGTGTGAATGTCGTGTAACGTAAATTTAATTATGTAAATTTTTGCGAGCTTAAGTCGTAAATTTGCCTAGTAAAGGTCACTTTTTTACCCCACCAATGTGAAGAGCGTGTCTAATTAAGTCAAATTAATGATAATTGACAGGGATATCCAGAAGCTATCCCATCGGAAAAAATAGCCGAACATCATGCTCTACGGAGGTCGCACAGAATAGCGCACGATGAATTTTTCAGCGCAATCTTTGTCAGTCCGACGAAAGGAGGTTGGAAACCCAGCCCTCCCCGACATCGCAGAAAGAGATAAAACAGGCACGGCTTATCACGTCCGACTTTCGCTGGGATAATGCTTTCCCTCTCCCAATTTTAGGAAATTTTACTTTTTCTACTATCACTCTGTGGGCTGGCTTCGGAACCTCCTTTCGTCGCACTGCGAGCGATTGCGCTCAAAATGTCATCGCGCGCTATGGTCCGGTGCTCCGAAAAGCATGATATTCGGCTATTTTTTCCGATGGGATAGCTCGTGAGTATCACTGTGAATTATCACGAATCTGAGTGAATTCGCCACGCTCTTCACATTGGTGGGGTAAAAAAGTGACCTTTACTTGGCAAATTTCCGAGTTCAGTTCGCAAATATTTACATAATTAAACTTGGAATACATGACATTCGCATTAGGAGGTGGCAAAAACATAATAAGAACAAATGTTGTTGACCGCATGATTCTAGGTGGCGTAGTTTTTTTATGATAATTCAATGACACGTTTTCTGGGATACCCTGTATGTGAGGCCATAACTGATACGTGAGTGGATAAGGGCGTAGCACACGGAATGTGAACAGCATCTGAGCTTAGCAAGACCAGATGCAGTTCTCGTTTTAACAAAGTGAATATGATGTTGCCACTAGATATTTTCACGGAGCACAACGCCCAGAAACTACAGGGTGTTCAAAACTTTCACTAGCACTTTATAAATAGGTGAACAAAAGAAAACTGGTGCTACTTTTTCTGTTCCTTGAGTAAGAAACAGGTGCTACATAATTAGCAGCACCTGTTTCTTACACAAGTAGCGTAAAGTTATCATCCGGTTTCCTGTCATCGCTGTGTTTGCGTAGCGCTCGTGAAAGCTTAATTTTGAACACCCTGTATACAGATGGTACCCGAGTGAGTTCATGTGGCCTGATCCTAAGAACATTGTTAGCGACGTTAAGGATTTTTGGGGGGTATGGTGAAAAATGGGTTATTGTTAAGACGGATTCATGGATGCAAGTCTGGTAATACTCTCCTATCAGTTGGAGATGGCACAAGACATGAGCCATGTTGATAAACTGTTTCTAATGTTTTGCAATTTGGAAAATGATATGCTGGCTGAAAGATTCATTGTTTCACGCCCAACCAGAGGCATAAAGCTCAATGCATGTTCAAAGCATTAATGGACTGTCATGTGTTGTCACATGACAATGCTGCATTCATGGGTAAATGATGTAGGTATGAAAGTCCTTAAACATGAATTCAACAGAAATACTCTGGCTGGGTGTACTTCTTGCTGCTTGGCACGCTCGTGGAATCTGGTTGCAAAACTGCTTCTGAAAACTGCCCTGCTGCTATTGCTTTCTTCACACCGTCTATGCATCAATATTTGTACAGCTTGAGACAAAAGTGTACGGAACATCAGGGTGTCGCATTCCTTCATTCGAGCGACACCCTAGCAGCCAACCGAATCAGACACACACACTGAGGGGTGCATAGAACAGCTCGTCACCCGTTTCTTGTTCACTATCTTCCTGCTAGCCAACAGAGGGCCGCTCCAATGAAGTGCAAGCCAACAGGCTCATTGATATGCTGTTCAGC
Organism: Ornithodoros turicata; assembly: GCF_037126465.1. NCBI lineage: Eukaryota > Metazoa > Arthropoda > Arachnida > Ixodida > Argasidae > Ornithodoros > Ornithodoros turicata. The sequence continues at coordinate 69,466,813 of NC_088203.1, read as the reverse complement.
TGGAATTTATGTTGTATTTTGGAACGATGTATTGTTAACGATCAACGAGACCAGTAAAAGTATACAAAACTGGACTTGAACTGCATTTTTCGCTCACTGAGGTTACTGAAGAGCTACATTTCCTTGAGGTGTGAAACAAAGCTTGATAAAATGAACCAACCAAGTTGCGTGATCTAACTGGTGTATACTGAGTAGATCTACAATATAGATTTGCAATATCTTCCGGACTTTTGCCTCTCATGTCACAAATGCTAAATATGCAATCAAGCATACATTGGAACTCAGTTGCTGAGGCAAGGCACACGAACATTCCGACATTAGTGATTGCGCCAATTATTTTCACGCAAAGTATGATCTTCTGAATTCCCGTGTCTGCCACCGTGACTGATAGTGTTTTCTTAAGCTGCAACAGATGCTTTTTACCAAAATGCACTTAGTGGAAGTACACAACTATCTCATAGAATGACCCACCTGTGCTGCCATGTGTACAATCTACGCATACTTTTCTTGGTGCCCAAATGCCTTAACAGGCATGTTTTTGCATGCCTGTCATGAGAACTAGCAAGAAATCCTCAACAAGTCCTCCTCCTTGCAACAAGTCAGTATTTCCTCATTGAAAGAGAGTATGGGATCATCCTTCTTGCGTCTGTGTGCGAGGGAAAACACTGGACTGCTTGTTTGGGCTCTGTTAGAACTGACCAACAGGGCAACACTGCTTTGATTGTCGTCGTCTTTCTTCTCACTGTAACATATATTATAGTCCCTCATGGTGGTGTACAAATACTGCCTTGTAGTGAAGTGAATTAAATCCTTTGCAATGTGGTATCCAGCGCACCTCGAACACTGAGCTGCATAGAAAGCTGAGTGCTACACAGTTGCATAGTTTCCCTTATATATAAAAATAGTTTCTTGAAGGTAAAAAAAATAAATAAAATACATTCCAGTACAACAAGGTGTTTTACATGGGCCTGCACTGGCCACCTCTATTGCATCTTCCTCTGTTTTTGTCAGTGGGGTGTGGCACAGCTCAAAGAAGTCAAATGCGTAGTAGGAAGCTTAGAAGACCAATGAGACCTTGCCAGTTTGGACCGTTGCAGACACATCAGGAAGGCAGGTGTCCCCACGCCTGACAGAACCTTATGATTTTATGGAACATTTCCTTTGATGTGTCCTCTCTGTAAAAGCGCCTGATCAGTCACAAATATAATAACACTTTAAACCTCCATCTTTCAATCTTTTTGCCCCTGTGACTTTAGTAAAATGACTCTTGGTTTCCTTCTGCATTGCTTCTCTCCATGCCTGAAAATATGAGATCAGAAAAAATTAGCAATACCCTCAGTTTTAAAACAATTGGCACGTGTTTCGTAGTTTCGTTGCCCAGGTTAAAAATGGAGCATGAGAGTTCTGAGTAAAAACACAAGTACAAAATAATAGGAAAAATTAAGCACAGCTAAAGATGACTGATATTAGTCGGAACCACGATATTTCTTCTTATTTACCGGCTTCGGTGTTGAGATGGAACAGGTGATACAGTAGTTATTCCGAGCACGCCACACGAACTAGTCGAACTCGGCAATATGGGTGTACATTACACGCCAGACTGCCGGTTTATGCCATGGCATCATTTGTTGCAACACCTGTTAAATAAAAGCGTTGAACGCGAATCGTATGTGTGCATTAGTGAAACAGAGCATGAGACGTACTTACCTCCGTTTAGAATTGCAGTCGTGCGTCCTAATTCGCTTGGAAGTTGTATACATTTACCTGGTGCTGCTGTTGCATGGGCCTGGGCTAAGAGAGTGCAGCTGAGAAAAAGTGGACTTGCATTTGTTGCAATCTGCAGTAGCAGAGCGGCACATGGAACGATTTTGTGCAGACGCCCTCACCTTTTGAACCGAACATGCTACTCGCAGGCGGTACTGAAACGTTCCCTCACTTGGTACACATCGACGGACGTCCAGCGAGGAGCTTGAACGGATTCAGCAAAGCTGCTTCACTGGCTTCACCACTACCACAAATCCATCCTCAAGCACACCGCTGTCTGCTAGCACATGCGCACGCGAAGCGAGCAGACGACAATGCGGCGACGAAGAGCGACACGTGACGTCTCTGTTCGCGCATGCGCATCGCAAGTCATTTTTCTCTCCCGAAGGCCAAGTGCGCGCGCATGCGTAGCACCCGTGGCAGGCGCCCACAGCTCCCCATAGAGCCCATAGTTTGAGATAACCCTAGTGAAAAGACCCCTCAGGTCTAATGTGTTATGAGATTGAGAGGACCTCTCAGATTGGCAGGACCTCTCAGAAGCTAATGCCCAGATCTGACATCGGAACATCAATGTTCAATTTCACCGTCTTGCCGTCTCCTGTCGTCGGAGCGGTACAATTATACAGTGCTATGATACACCAGAGATAGATACAGACAAGTACATGTCACAAAACTCCACATATATTGAGTTCCTTCGATTGTACAAATACACTCAAAGCATGCGCACTGCTATCAGATTATCTAACAGTTATTTCAAATGTCTTGCAGAATTGTGAATATCTAATATTTGTTGAAGGATCGCTCGCAAGAAACTACACGAAACGGTAAATAGCAGCAACAGAAACTAGATTTAGCACATACATGTCTACGAAAGCATACAAGTCATCATCAGCACATACTGTCGTATTCCACAAAGCGTGAACTCATGGGACACATATTCGCAATGTCCGTACAACGGCGATTAAAATTTTCTTGAGGAACTCTACTTCTCGTTGATCAAGTTCGTCTGTTTTACGTATACTTAGGGACTCGTGATGCACCGTCTAGTTTCTCTTGCTTGCGTAAGACGCCAACTAACTGGCGAGGGTTCTCGCCACCTTAGGTTCTGTAGAGACCTGTAGGGGCGCCACCGGTTGGCCAGCACGAGAGTGCTGTTGTGAGAGGGCGCCGCTGCCAGGGAGTGGCGAGGAGGAGTCCGGGGGAGAAGGACAGGAAGCGCGTTAAAAAGGGAGCGCGGAGGGGTTAGAGGAGACGGGAGACGGGACGTTGACCGGAACGACGGCTGTAACTTAGTTGAAGGTATGAAATAAACCTTTGTTTTGTTATTGAGTTGGCACAGCGTTCCTTCACGGGCCGGACGGCCGAGCACGACCCCGAGAGTGGGAATGGTTCTCACAACTGGCGCCCAACGCTTCTAGGGATATGCTCGTACGTTCGGTGGCGGAGGGCCAGGGTGAGCTTTGTTTCCTTTATAATTGTATCCTTTTTGGGACGGTTTAAACAGCGCCGTGCTGTTGTCCCGGTGGCGGTTCGCTTCCCTATCTTGGCAATATGTTAGCCGGAAAACCGTGGTATTTTTTTGAATTTCCTTATCATTCGAGTCTCATGCCTGCCGCACCACCGGAACGGGTGGGTAACGCCCTGTGTTGTTGAACTTCCCCGTACGCCCGGCCGTGTTCGGAACGCAGTGTGTTGCTTAAACTAATGCTTATTAGCTAATGGGGGTAGCGGGTTACGTTCAAAATTGTCAGGTAGGGGATTAGTATCGAGGGTTTCTTTTTGTTTATTCCGGTATCGTGGTTCTTCATGGTGTTTATTGTGAGTTTTGCAGTCGTTTCACTAGCTGTCCAGAGCCTGCCTGGCGCCCAGCATGCTCCTCACAGCTATGGGTATGAGTCCCGCCCCCGTGGAGATGCCTCACCGATTGGTCGCTTTGGTCGGATGGAGGCCTCTTAGACGGTAATCCGTTCTCTCATGCCGTCAAGTCTACGGGGTTATGGTGTCTGCAGTGCCTTCCCCGCAGGACGTCTCTGTTGCGGTGCCTGCAGGGCAGTAATTTGACGCTGCATTTATCGGTAGAGTCCATTAGCAACGTGCAACCGAGCTGTGAACGCTAAGGACGCAGTGCTTCGATGCTAGGTTGGTTTCGCCACCGTAAGCATAGCTGCACGCGCCGTTACGACTTGAATTCTGGTGCTTTCCTTTCAGGGGCACGCAGACGATAAGTCGTTATCAGACTTATATAACCAGACGGCCTATCAGACCGAAATGGGATTCGAAATTGATGTCGTAGTCACGTGCATCCAGCAGGTTGCAGTGATAGACGATGCGTTGCACGGGCTATTCCCGCCAGTGCCACACCCCCGCTTTCGCCCATATCTTCGAGCATGTCGCTTGCATAGCTCTGAAGCGATAGCGTGGAAAGATCGTAGTTTCACGATATCTTTCTACTGAATCTCGTGTCTGCTAGATTGAGTGCCGGCTTTTAGCTGGTTGGAATGAGCAAATCATGCTCCTAGCCTTGATGCGATGGCGTGGGAAGATCGTAATGCTTGCGATGACTTCCTTACCCAAAGCTCCGCTTCGCCAAAAAACTGGCGTTAGGACCGCATTACGCAGGTCAGCAGGTGCCTTCTCGGTTGACTGCCGGCTTTCAGCTGGTCTAAATAATGTCGAGCATGATTGCAATGTCTCGTTAGTCCCCCGAGCATTTGATCCCTTTGCATTCGGACAGAGGTTGATCACCAGAGGTAAAAGATTGGCCCATCTTTGCCTTAAACATGCGGACACTGCTATTTAGCTAGTGGATTTCCGCTAACTCCCTATTACGGTCACCATGTCCAGGTGCTCACGTTATAGTACTGTTTAGTGTGATTGCCGTTACGCGGTCTTCTACTTTTATATTCGGGGAGTGCTTTTCAGGCGCTCGCAATGTGGAGTTTTCCCTCTTGCTGCTGTTCCCTTTGTTTTTTTAGGTTCAATATGCAACGTCGTCGACAGCAAGACAAGGGGGCCAGGGGATCCCGTTCTTGGTCCAGGGCTTCGGGTACGACGGACCAGCCACGATCCAGGTCCCCCGGTTCACGACAGAGATCGGCCGCTACTTGGACGGTAGTGCACCAGGGATACCCCGTGTGGTGGGCCTCGCATTCAAAGTGGTCGTCTCAGCCACGCCACTCAGGACCGTCGACCCCGCCACAACCCCCCTGCCTTTCCGGGGACTAACACTCTCAGAGAGGAACCCTGCCGACCCGTTGCAGCCACTTTCCCCGGACGAGCAGCGGCTCTTGTGCCCCGTCTGCCAAGTTCCAGAACTTCACCGCGCCACCCACAGACGCAGCGACCTCCACCGGTCCCGTACTGCGCAAGCACGACCCGAAGCCGTCGACGTTGCCTCTGCGGTTGCGACGCTGCGTCGTCTGCGTCCTGAGCTGCTGCGTGACGAGGTAGCGCCAGCCCCGCCCCCTCGCCCTGAAGATGACTTCCTCATCGAACTTGACCCCGAAGAACAACTGTAGATACTACTTGGTCTGGGTTTGTGTAGGGGGGGGATGTGGAGACCTGTAGGGGCGCCACCGGTTGGCCAGCACGAGAATGCTGTTGTGAGAGGGCGCAGCTGCCATGGAGTGGCGAGGAGGAGTCCGGGGGAGGAGGACAGGAAGCGGGTTAAAAAGGGAGCGCGGCGGGGTTAGAGGAGACGGGACGTTGACCGGAACGACGGCTGTAACTTAGTTGAAGGTATGAAATAAACATTTGTTTTGTTATTGAGTTGGCACAGCGTTCCTTCACGGGCCGGACGGCCGAGCACGACCCCGAGAGTGGGAATGGTTCTCCAGTTCTCACCACCTGTCACTTCGTAGAGATTCATCTGTAAGAAATAAAATTTCAAAATGTCAGTGTAAGTCAGTGTGTAGGCATCGAAATATATAACATACCGTTTGGCACAAAGCGCCGTTGGTAACGTAACGTGGTTGGTAATCTTCCTATCGGCGCTCATAATGCGTGTCTGCGAACAGTGGTAAAAGCGTAAAGTGAACAGGAATGCCTGTCACTCACAAAAGCTTATTTGAGACATCGTCTACATACCCCAAACACCGTTAGAATCCCGAAGACAAAACGCAAATTACATGAGATCCGCGGCCGACGTCCTCACACTTCAACGTTTCAAAACAGACTGATTCAACCCTGGCGACTGGCCGAAACGCTTCCACTTACGTGCAGTGCAATAATGCACGGATTGCAAGAACAATAGCTTCAAGGGGGAACAGCAATACAAGGTTATTACGGCACGTGTTCCTTGGAGGAATAATTCACAAACATGTGAAATCTTGCGAACTATTTTCCAAAGCGCACTGTCGCAAAGCTGTCCGAGAGGTCCCCCCAAACCCCTCAGGGCTACATGAATGATTCTACAACGTCTTCCAGATTTTCTCTAAAAGGTCCTCCCAGACCCCACTGTGCTGCCTGAAAGATCCTACCAGACCTTTCAAGATTTCTTGAAAGGTCCTCTCAGACCTCTCAGGAAATTTTGGGGGGTCTCTTAGACACATTTTCGATAGGGAATTCAGAAAACACTGGGCATACAATGCATAAAAATGAGTCGTACTGCCTAGCAGCCAGCCAATGAGCAGCCTCTCCGTTTGGCTCGCCTTTCGGCCGGTCCTGGCTACCATTGACTTCTACTGGTTTTCATGCCTGGCGCCCGTTATTCCAAAATAACTAAGACATTTTTGACAGGCTAAATACACATTTATTGATGCAACGTATAGACTCAAATGTTTGACTCATATATTCACCGTGCGCACAGGACGTTTCGTTCGTTGAATAGACTGCAACAAAACCAAGTTCGAACTTGCAGAACACATACACAGTCTATTTCTGGAAGCGAGTGAGAGCCACGAGTGCGTGCAATTTCACAAATGAGCATCTTCATCTCATGCAGGCGGTGCACCGAAGGTCACACAGTCACGGGAAATACTTGTTTCGTTACGAATCCTGTCTTCATAGTCACTGTATTTGACAATGCGACAGCGCTCGAAAGTGTTCCTCAGGCGTCAGCTTACCACACCATTCCAGTTCCGAACCGGCTAGAATGTTCGTAGGCTGATACTATATCGGGGAACAGTACACGGCCAGAGTCACTATACGCACGAACAAACCCGCGAATACACAACACACTTGCTCTTTGATCTTCGTGTTCAACCAACATCGCCGGGACGCTGCGACCCCGCTTGCAGGTGCATTCGTCATGATGCCTGACGAAGTAATACCACGTGACTATGACGTGGAATTATTTTTCTACTGCCGCGAATGCGGGGAGCTATCATCCGCCGGAAGCTCCCATTGACGTCCAGGTCCATGGTCCAGGGAAAATGGTGACCGCCCAAACCACGTGATCTGCAGGAGCCACTCACAGCGTCCCAGACAAGCAGCGCGGAAAAAAAGCTCGGGTCAAGTGCGCATGCGCAGACCGTCCTCCTTTCCGAACCTCCTTCCCCTCCTCTCCTCGGGTTTTTCGTCTCTCCTCTCGTCCCCCCTACCCCCAGCCTCGTCCGTTTTTCTTCGGCGCTTGCTGTAGAGCAACGATCATGTTGTCCCAAAGCAAACAATCAAACAGCGATGGTGTATGACAAAGCAAGTTTATTTGTTCTCGGGAACTGCTTCGAAAAAGTTACAGTACATATCTTTTCATGTCTTGTAACAGGCTTCACTGGAGTTTAGATGATTCAACATCGAAGGGCAGTTGAGAAGCCAATCGCAGTTCGCACACCCAGAAACAGCTGGGCCATGTGCGTCGTTGTTGCCGGTGGCTGCGGGAGCACTAAAACAAAACAAAAAATATATTGATGATCCGTAACTCTGCACGAAAATCACTGTTACGATAGGCAGTCGATGTTGATTTCGTATTGGAAACACCAAGGCACACTTGTCACAAATGTTCGTAGATCACACTGAATGAACTGCTGCGACGTGCATGAGGGGCAACTTGCATAACCACACATAATTTGATTAGCAGCATATTACGAAACAGTAGTTTCGCCGTCGGCATATTACGAAACCCACAAGTTACGGCAATGCACTGCACTGTGAAACGCCGCTAACGTACCGAGTGACTCGTAAATGTTGTACATAATACACTAAACGTGATAAACCTGCATTACTTCCTTCGGTCACAAAAAGTAACCAAGCTTGTCTTACCGTTCACCTACGGGACACCGGAAAGAGTGCAGACTTCCTCTGTAACGATTTCTGCGTCCCTTGGAGGTGCAGGGATTCCCTGTCATGTTCGTCTTCCCGCTGTTGTGATGGTCAGTGGATGTGCCATTCCGTTCTCACATTAGCAGTTCGCCACAATCTAAATCTAAAGCACTCTAAACTACCCGCTAGCGTCTGCGAGCACAACGGTTGTAGTCCGAGGGAACACGCGTGCTGGACAGACATGATGTCTCCTCCGTCGTTTCTCTTTCTCCTTCGTTCGACCGACCGTTCGGATACTCGCGCCTCAATCAAATGACTCTCGCCCAATCAGCGCGAAGGAAACTGACGCCAGTTCTCGGAGACCAATGAGCATCCAAATATTTACACATACAGGGTGTCCACGCTAAGCGTGAACAGATTTTTTTTAAATATATATAACACTTTTTCCAAGATGAAATCAATTGCAATATAGCATATGCTGAAGGGCACTCCCTAGCAGGGCATTAGCAAAGTCCAAAGGCAATGTCTTAATTAACTTTCATTAATTAACTTTTTAATTATAAAAGCTACAAAGTTGTCCCAATGAGAACATCTGTTCCTTTCGGTCACCTGATATCGTAGCCGTTTTCAGAACAAAGATCCGTTCGATAGATCGCCCGCAAAAATTCGTGAAGGAACGCCATTTTTCTCTTTATTTTGTTCATTGCGCTTCTTAGAAGACGCGTATTTCCTTCATCCCCAACGAGAGAGGGGGAAGGAGCACAGTGCCGCCTCATGCGTCGAAGATGAGCTTTAACTTGCGGAAACAAAACAAAAACAAATGTATCGGGTGACTCTATCGGATCTGGCCTTATCTTGGGTTGCATTTTCTGTTTCCTTTTAATCTTTTTCCAGGAAGCGTGAGGCGATAGTGTGCTCTTTCTCCCTCTCACATTGGGGGTGAAAGAAAGACGCGTCTTCTAAGAAGCGCAATGAACAAAATAAAGGAAAAATTTTTTACGGGCGATCTATCGAACGGATTTTTGTTCTGAAAACGGCTACGATATCAGGTGACCGAAAGGAACAGATGTTCTCATTGGGACAACTTTGTAGCTTTTATAATTAAAAAGTTAATTAATGAAAGTTAATTAAGACATTGCCTTTGGACTTTGCTAATGCCCTGCTAGGGAGTGCCTTTAGCATACGCTATATTGCAATTGATTTCATCTTGGAAAAAGTGTTATATATATTTTTAAAAAATCTGTTCACACTTAGCGTGGACACCCTGTATAATGCGCAGCCAATCAGAGATCTTCAGATCAGCTGCGCCGATGGCGACAATATTTTGGAGGCGGTGCATTTCGCTTTAGAACCGGCGGCTGGAGCTCTGGAGGCCTGCCCGTAGAGCGGCGCTTGCGTCAATCGACCGCTGGCTCTCGTGGAGTGACGGCGTGCGGTCGGTCCCTCCGCCGTCGCCGAGGCCAAGCCGCGTCAGTTGAGACTCGGCTGTCGACGGATGCCGACGCTCCGTCGCCGCGGGGGAGAGGTGAGTAATTTGCTATAGCGGTTATTCGCGATGTTTGCGCATTTTTACTGCGTTGGTGTTAAGCCTTTTCTCCGTGCTGTCGCATGTTTAGCATCTGCCGTAGCGGTTAGGCCTTTTCCGCGCATGACTGGACTTGTTTGGCACTGACTTCCATGCCGTTGAGTTTTGTAGCGTTGTGCGTCCTAAGCGTTTTCTCCGTGTTGTCGCATGTTTAGCGGTGTGCGCCTAACATTTTGTGGTTGTCATCTTGTGTTAGCTGTTGTGCGGTTAGGCCTAATCAATCTCCTTGAGCCTTTTCTCCGTGCTGTCACACGTTTAGCATTTGGAGTAGCAGTTAGGCCTTTTTTTTGTGTGTTTTGTACGCGCTTTCGCATGTTTAGACTTGTTTAGCGGTGTCTGCAATTTTTACCCGCCGCTAGTATTTTGTTGTTCCCTGTCTTTCTCGCATATAGCTATGACGGTGACGCCATCTGGTGTGATGCCTTGCAACACAAATGGCCACCTGTCGTCGATATCTGCAACTACCAACAAGCAACATGGCAGTCGCTGGTCACTCGGCCTATGTCGGCCGAGTCGGCCGAGTCGGAGCGGCTTCTTCGAGACGGCATCGCTGATTTTCGAATAAATTGTTCATCTCCACTCCACTTCTATTTTTTCTTTTTATGACCACGAGTATCCGGAAGCATGCAGGGTGGTGTGGACACGAGTTAGATGCTCCCCAATTAGTGTGGTGACTCTCTGGATAGTCCCAATTACTGTGGGGGTCCTCATTAGCTCGAATTGCTAATTTAATGGTGTCCACATTCCCTGTGTGCTTAGGGATAGTCGTGGTCAGTGCTTACTGCTGCAATTACTAGGCAATGACGAAGAATATGTTCTAGGTCTTCTACAGCACCGCAATGACAGCATTTGAGAGAGTCAACTTGCCTCAAGTGGTAATGTCACTGAGCTGTAAATGCCACATTGAGTCACATTCGATGAGTTAATGCACCATCTTGGCGAGACGTGTTTTGTGGCATCCGAAAACCAATCTTTGGATCAACATATCTCAGTATAGATGGGAGGAGAATGTCAGTTGGTTCACTGACAGGAAGCTAATTCGTACAATTCATTCATCTGTCGGACAAGGAAATCTGCTTTCTCCATGACCTGTAGCTGCCCTTTGCTATCTTTCACTGTTATGTAATTAAACGCCTCCCTCCTATGACGGTGTTCTCGGCACAGTTTGACCTTGCTGAACCACTTTTCGCGGCTCTAAACAAACATAAAATTCGCGGTTATTCGTTGGCCGAGGCCGACGAAAGCAAGAGATAATTTACGAGATTACCGTCGTGAGAAATGGTTGACACAGGAGGAGTCCGTTCTATATGCTGCTCATCCTGGACATTTTTCACTGCGCGTAGTTATACATTTAGGGGGGGGGACGAGAAGCTGGTGCGAGCGGTAAGGCGCAAGTACATACACGATGAAGCGCCGCGCGACATTTCCCGCGCCATCGGCAAGCTTTGCTGACGTACTTCGGTTTTTATCTCTCGTTCCATCGATAGCTGTTGTAAACTGGCGGGATGATTCTCCTCCTAACTCACAGCGCTGAGCGCACATGCGATAAGAGTTTTGTGCAGACATGCGAATGCCGACGACGCCGACGCTATCTCGGGAGTGTATACGGCTTCACTATACGGCTGACGCTGTAAAAGGGTTCGTATTATGCATGCACTGCCGTGGATGATCAGTAGACACTCAGCTGCCGTATCTCCCTCCTTATCAGAGAGATCCGATTATTTTAACATCGACAATGGAATCCAGCCATGGTCCAGCCAGTTGGAATGGTTCAAAATGCAGCATTGAATTTCACCACAAGGATATCACCCTCGTTTCTCTGCATTGGGAAAATCGGTCTTCAGTAACTTGGCTGTAGCTGTAGGAAAAGCCCACTGCGCGTGGTTGGGTTGCGATTCCAGACATTAACCTCCAGGCAGAGCTGTGTGGGGCTTACCTGTATGTGGGGAAATGAGGATCCTTGTAGTATATGGAAGACCTGCGGGTTGCGATCCAGTATTCGAAAAGTACACATAGAACAAGAAATCCGCAGTGAGTGAGATTTTATTTACCAATGGTCCCGCAGGGTATTTCTATACGCGCATAGCTTTTATTTGCTTATTTCGAACAGCCATAACCATGACCTTAACATATGTCTTAGGCAGTCGTTACTTGCATCAATTCGACCATTGTTGCTCTTGCGCCACCCGTTATAACATCAATTTATATTACATATAATCTACGTTATGAGGCAAAATGACACGGTTTTGTGGGCCTCATACGAGCATAGGGACCACAATTAAACGCTTTAAGGAATTTGTCTTGTCCATGTAATGGGGCATTGCAACGGCGTCGCGTGCCCGAATGCGTATCTTGTGGGCCTTCTTCTGCGTCGGCTCCGCACCATTTGAAGCACGAACTAACAAAAAAAAGTTGCATGTTGCTGAAAGCTTCTACTCCCGAAAACGCATCAGTCTCAAAGCGGCGTTCCAGGGCACGGGTAGCTACCTGCAAGATACAATATTTTCGGAGCACCTATTATAACGCAGTTATATTTGTGTGGGGGGGGCGGGGGGGCAGAAGAATTGTTCATTGTTTGCATACAAGTTTACAATCCCTGCATTGGTAGTACATGGATACTTTCATGTAGTCTGCACGGATGCACACTGAAAGACACTGCCTTCGTTTTCTTTGTTTCCCTTCCTGTGTCGACGTAAGGCAGCTTACTGTAAAGTACAAGGGATTCTGTGGTGCATTTTGCAGTTGTAGCAGCTGGTAATTTTAAATGTTGTCCCATGTACCCCAAATCTAACATCATACATACGCGTCCATCTATATAACCACAAGGCCTGAAAGGTTCACGATGCTTCCATAGAAAACTTTTGTCGAACTTGGTTTACCTGCTTTCCGCAATGGCGCTCGCTACATAGCCCAGAAAGGTGGCTGTCGTTGGTTGATAATATAAGCGTAAAATGTAGGCCTAGTAATGAAATAGCGATTTGTAAAATTTAATTCTAGGAATAGCTGGAATATGCGTGAATGTTCATAGGAGCATGTAACTAGCGTCGCAGAACGTTCTGGTCTTCGTTTGAATTAGCCTTGTACCCCAAATTTCGGTAGATATGACGTTCATTCGAAGATACAACGAACGAATAACACATGAGTAATGTACACAATCCTTGAAACCACTTTGAGGTGAAGCTGCAGCATGCAATTTCCAGGGTGGAGGGAGGTACTCTATAACAATCCCGTAGCAGATCGCGATCTGCCAACACTACCTAGATAGAGAAAGCGTGTTCACTCGTCGACGCGACGTAACAACTAAGAGTCAGCCAATCGGGATCGTGTTTTCAACGGCCGTAGCCAATCACGAACGTGATTGCAGCGATCGTAGCCATGGAGACGACCCACTTTCGTCTGTGAGTAGTGATTGAACGCCCTAACTAAATGGGACCACTTTGAAATAAAGCGCTAAACGGTCTCATATCTTGCTCAAGCTGATATTCTGGAAAGCGCGTTGCTCTTTTTGTCTACAGGTTCCAAGTTAGGTGCGATCATTTGAGATCTCTTGAATTCGCAGAACGGCGAATCGCGGTAGCAGACGAATTCTCACTCTATACGTTCACGTAGCGAAGGAGGGAGAGGACGCAATAAGCAGGCGTTCTGTATCTAGGTGGCGCAGGCTCTGCTCAACGGTCTTTGGGGCTTTGGAGCTCTCAAGTGTAGCGCAGCTTTTTCTTGGGAGCTTTCAGTTTTTTCAACAGCTTTGAAGTTTCATGTACTTGTCAGTGATGAAGACTGGCACAGAGACTAAAATGCGTGTCAAGTAAAGCTACAAGCTGAAGAAATTGTGGCTGGACACTGCTGATCGCGTTGGATCATTTCCTTCTAAACTTCACCTTCATTCCAAGAGAATCGGCGAAGTCCTCATTTTTGGTGCTCCATGATTCGTTTCCCGGTACCTTGTAGAGTGCCCTGAGGCATTTCTCATTGTCCTGGATGCTGGAACGTGTCTTGGTCGTGTACCACTCGCGCTGGAGCCCGTCCGCGTCCGCGATTGATCCGCCAGTGTCGAAGGCGTGACTCAGCTCGTGCGCTAACACGTGACCGAGTCCACCATAGCTTGCCACAGGAAGGTCGGTCACCTTAAGCACCACACAAATCTTTAGCATTACTACAAAGCACCATTCACTAAGCAGTCTAAAGAGAACTACCGTGCACAATATTTTTGCTGTACGGTGCATCATCATTTCGCAATTCAATTTACGGGGATGCAAAAAACTGTGGTTACATTGTAACTAACATTAACATTGTAACAGTAGAACACATGAAAATCTTTTGGGGGATATTGGCAAACATTTTGGGGGAGTGTTGGGGGAGGGTCTGGATAAACCTCTTCTTGCAGGTCACGTCACGCGCGCACCACTGGAGCCCCCGGAAGTTGTTGATGGGAGAGAGTGCACATCAAAGACCTGTACGCTAAAGAAAGGCCAGCTGGGACCTGGCTGAGATTATCCTTCTTGCGTAAGAGCACGTCATTTGTTGCGCAATACGCAATACGCCGCAAGAGAAAAGAAAAAGATGAACGAAAATAACAAAGGGACCTTCATTGCTCCTTCAATGGCAAAAGTATGCATTTCGGTTGCTAAATCCTGGCACGGGAGCGTAGTATTGCCAACGCGAAGAAACCGCGAGAACAGAATGTACATGCAATCCTGCAACGCCTATATATGTGCCGCCACCGCGAGTGAAGCCACTCTTGGCAGGGTTTCGTCCCACTTCGCCTATTCCCATTTCGCCTAATGCGATTTTTAGGATTAAAAGAGCAAGAGGGGTACCTGCATTAGGCGAAATAGGATTGTCGTGTCATCTCATTAGACGAAATGGGACTGCCAGGAAGTGCGCGTTACTATCACTGATCGACGTCAGCAGGCAGGAAATGGCTCCGCCCTTGTATGTAGTCTGGGCACCTCACAAAGTTCTAACAAGTGCGACAAGCAGGGTTTTAGAAGGACCGAGTAATGTGGTTCTGATGGCGAAAGCATTAGCAAACATTAAGTCTTTCGTTTGATCTTTTTGCCACTTTGTAGCTAGTTATTAGAGTTTTAGGAAACCGTTGATAGCGTGGCTTGTGTCGAACCGTATCAGCCGGAACCAATCAGTGGATAAGATTCTGAGTTACAGTCGACTGCGATTGGTTCCGATAGACACGATAACTTTACCAACGGTTTGCTAAAACTGCCTATTGATGACTCGATGAGAGTTCGCTTATGAAGGAAAAGGAAGAATACGTAGGCTCCGGTCCGAGGAAGAAGGAAGATATGCGCGACGGACCTTTTTTTTTTTTAGTTTGGTGTTTGACTGCTACCTGGGGCTAGATTTTGAACTTTTCGCTATCCCGTAACGCTCGCTAAACGCTCGTGCTCCCCGGTTGACGGCAAATGCGCGTGACGGATGAACGCGCAAATTTTGAAAAATAGCTATAACGATCGCTATGTGCACATCAAGATTGAGCCCCTGTAAGCATTGAATAAAGTCGCGGTGTTCGTTATTGCAATTTGTGAGTCTTCCTATTGAGAAGGCCTGGGCTTCAAAAGAACTACAAGAAGAATTGGTGCCGAAACCCGGGAAGAGACTACCGCTATAGGAGACTACCTACAGTGGAACATCGTGCAACTGCTTAGGCCTACGAGAGGAAAATAGAACGCAAAGAAGGCCTAAAGCGTCAACGCCAAGGGTCACGCAGCGCTCTTTCTCGGGCTAGCGACGAGGCTACGGAAAAGATAGAAAAGCTAGAGGTTAATCTGCGTGAGGCAGACATAGAAGTAGTGTCTGCTCGAGTGAAGAAGCATATATGGAGAGCTTAGAGAGGGTGGACACCGAATTGGAGCTTCTGTGCTCTGCGGAAGAAGTGGAAGAGGAACAACAGGCGAGCTTTGAATATATTGATCGAGCCACGGCGGTGTTGGCAAGATTGCAGTTCAGACTAGGAAGTATAAGCTCTTCGGAAATTGGCACAGATGGACTTCGTTCAGAAACGAGACCCATGGAAGGTACAAGGATACCAAGCGTTGAGGTTAAACTGCCAAAATTGGACCTCATCAAGTTCAACGGGCAAAGAAAGAACTGGACGGCGTTCTGGGAGCAATTCCGATAGGTTGTACACGAGAACGCGAAATTGTCTGCGTGCGACAGGCTCAATTATTTAAGAGCAGCGCTCACTGGCGAAGCAGCGTCGGCCATTTCCGGATTGCCCCCAACGGAAAGATGCTACGGACACGCCCTTGAAATTCTCAAATGTCGGTTTGGAAATGAGTCTCAGCAAACAGAGGACCACATGACCAGACTGATAGACTCGCAGCCTGTGAGATCACAGCAAAATACCAGAGGCCTCAGGAAGCTTCACGACGAGCTGGCAGCGCATGTCAGAGCGCTGACAACACTCGGGGTACCTGAGGAGTCTTTTTCATCAATGCTGTACTCCCTCATGCTTCGACTCGTACCTCAGGAGCTAGTTATCGATTTCAACAGAAAGGAGCTGGAAGCGGAGGATGAAGCTGCAATAAGGAACAGAAATGACCGAGGAGACGGTAGAATGGATTCAGGGCTTTCGGGAACGCAACACGTAACAAAGGTGAAGAACTTGATGAAGTTTCTGCGAGTAGAAGCTGAGAGCCGGGAGAGATTGCTCGTTGCCCATGGTACAGTTCCTGCAACATCACAGCCATCTCAGAAGAACGAGGACAAGAGAAAGTATACAAGGAAACCAAAAAGACCGTCCTCAGCGTCTGTGCTGCTTCACACGACAGTACAGTCGAGTCCTCGGAATGTTGTTTCTGTAAGGCACGGGAACATTTGCCTGAAGACTGCACTGCAGACATTCCGATTGACGAAAAATTACAGAAACTGCAAGAAACTGGTAGATGCTTCAGATGTACCGGAGCAAACCATATCTCGAAGAGATGTTGGCGGAAACTACAGTGCATGAAGTGCCAAGAGAGACACGCTTCGTCGGTATGCAACCCGAAAGCTGACAAGTTGTCTACTCAGGATAAAACCTCAGACGGTTCTATGCAAATGAGCCTAGGGTTAGGAGACACACTAGATTCCGTGACGGTGCTGCAGACAACCGTTGCGTGGTGCAAAGGAGAATTGGGCAAATCTAAGTGAGATTATATTCGACACAGGGAGTCAACGATCCTTTGTGACCGAAGAAGTCGCAGAGAAACTGAGATGCAGAACTGTGGGCAAAGAGAAATTGAGGATCGGTGTGTTCGGAGGACAAGGAGCGGAAAGGACTTTTCGACGTGTTTCTCTGAAGCTACAGAGTATGAGCTCTGACAAAGAATACAAGATAGAGGTACTCGTGACAGACGTGATCAGTACACAAAGGACACCTACGCCAGGACCAGCAATCATAGACAGCATGAGAGAGAAGAACGTTTCCGTTGAACATCTGTTTTGCAGAGAGAGTAGACAGCAAGTACAAATTCTCGTAGGGGCAGATCACTACTGGGATCTGGTCACAGGGAAAGTCTTGAGGCTGAGTAGTAGTTTACGAGCTGTAGAAACCCGTCTTGGGTGGACGGTGTACGGAACCACAGCTGAAAGTGGTAACAGCCAGCATTGTAACCAGGCGTTGGTATTCAGACTGTCAGTGGGACGAGGTGGATCGTTCATGGATCATCGTGGATGGAGGCAAATGTTCATCGCTCGGACAGTTCTGAGTACTCGAAGCCATTGGAATAGCCGCTGAAAAGGACAGCGATGCGGAAGACTCGGTTCTACAACTTTTTAGGGAGACGGTAGAACAGAAAGATGGACGATATGAAGTTTCACTTCCATATAAGACGACGAGCAATCTGGGAAACAACCAGGAAGTTGCTCTCAAGAGGCTTGGTCAATTGACAGAGAGGCTTATCAGAAACGAAGATGATGGAGAGATACGATCAAACAATTAGAATGTACAGTGAGAGCGGCATGGGAAAAGGTGTCGTTGACGGAAGGCCAAAAGGTTTGCTACATGTCACATAAAGCTGGCTTCAGGAAGTCTAGCAGTACAACTAAATTGAGAGTGGTGTTCGATTGCTCATCAAGCTATGGCAATGCGAAGTCACTGAATGAGTGTCTAGAATCTGGACCAAATTTGAACCCTGACGTAGTCGAGTTTCTGCTGAATTTCACACTCAATAAGATTGTTTTGGTAGCAGACGTAGAAGAAGCCTTCTTACAAATCAACAGGTGAAGGAAGATGACAGGGATGCCCTCCGTTATCTCTGGTATGCAACAAAGCCGAAAAGTGGAACCCCGTTACCTCAGATGGAATGTTGGCGCATGATGAGGCTGCCCCTCGGCACGACAGCGAGTCCGTTTTTACTTGCGGCAACATTACGCTACCATTTTGAGAAGATGAAGGATGAATATCCAGACACAGCGTAGCGCCTTGGCAGGCACATGTATGTCGACGATCTGGTGATTGGAGCCGGGGACGTAGATGAAGCAAAGAAGATCGCAAAAGAAGCGACGGAGATTCTAAGCAGGGCGCGCATGAAACTACACAAGTGGGCATCGAACGACATTGACGTACGAAAGTTCTTGCAGGCTGACTTAAAAGGAAGAAATTTAGGAGATGCGAAAGAGACGCAGAGTGTCCTAGGACTGACATGGGCACCAGAAGAGGACATCTTAACGTTTTCTGAGAACGATCTGTGGAGTCTCCGGCAAGCCCGGAGTGACACATAGCGATCAGTGCTACAAATGACAGCACGTGTCTACGATCCGCTAGGGATGCTGACACCTTTTAGCGTTGAAGGAAGAGCTATATCTTCCAACAAATATGGAAGATGAACGTTGGATGGGACACTCCGCTGCCCTCTAATACCCAACGGAGGTGGAATCAGTGGCTACAGTACCTGGAAGATATAACGATACCGAGATACTATGGAGTCAACCAAGAGACAAACGTCGTGCATAGTGAAATTCACATATTTTGCGACGCTAGTCCCACGGCGTATGGAGCAGTTGCGTATACAGTTATGGAAAACTCGTTACGTGAGAAAAGTGCAGCATTCTTGATGGCCAAAGCTGCTTGCGCCTTTGAAAGAACTATCGATTACTCGTCTGGAATTGATGGCATGCCTAGTAGGAGCAATACTTGCGTCTTACTTGACGAAGAAACTTGAAGTCAGTTCATGTCGACTTCACTTTTGGACAGACTCGAAGATTGCTCTTTGCTGGATACGTGGAGAAGCTCAGCGTTGGAAACAGTTTGTTCATAACAGGGTGCTGGAGATTCAGACATTAACACCGGGAGGTGACTGGAGGCACTGCTGCACTAAGGAAAATCCTGCCGATATGTTAACAAAAGGCATCCCGACGAGGAAACTTATGAACGCTGATCTGTGGGGGAGAGGACCACGTTGGATTCTAAGCAGTGAAGAAAACTGGACTGTATGGACTACAGAGGTCGAAGACTTTGAGAAAGAAGAGTTGGAGGAAAAGGCATTAGTAGTCACGTTACAGGTACACCCAGCAACAGTTTGTGATGTGGTTGACATGGAAAAATACAGTTCAGCAAAGAAGCTACATCATGTGGTGGCCTGGATCCGGCGCTTCGTGGATAAACTCCAGAAAGCAACTCAGGAACGTGGATCTCTCACAGCAAAGGAGCTCCAACGAGCAGAAGACTATTGTACAAAGGTTGTACTACAAAGAAGGGCCTTTGCAGAAGAAATTTCTGCGATTCAAAGCGGGAAGCCGCTACCTGCGAAGTCCACGCTTCAAGGAAACAGGCTCTTTATCGATGACTCAGGCCGTCTATAGGAAAGTGATTTACCCTACACACACAGGCATTCAGTAGTTCTGCCAAAGAAAAACCACTATTCCGAAATGCTCATAAGGCAGTACCACTGTGATTTGCTGCATGCTGGAGTGCGGGACACGCTTGTACACTGACGTGAAAGATATTGGGTAGTACAAAGGCAGACAGACAGTGAAAAAGATTCTAAGGCGATGCGTGGTATGCCAGCGATTTAACGCTAGAAGTTCCCAGCAAGAAGCAGCTCCTCTGCCTTCACCTAGAGTAACGAAATCGGAACCTTTCAAAGTGGTTGGTGTAGATTTTGCAGGACCGCTTGTGGTGAAGATGCAAAGGTCGACGAAGCAACTGTACTTCGTCATATTCGTATGTGCCACTACCAGAGCGCTACATCTGGAATTAGTACAAGACATGGCTACGTCTACCTTTTTATTTGCTTTAAGAAAATTCATTGCGCGACGGGGAATTCCAAGGATCGTGTACAGCGACAAAACTTTTCAGAAGAGTAATAAAGAATTGAAGAAACTGAGACGTTGTTAGCAGCGCTACGACAAAGGAGACACTTGCGGATTGGAGAATTCAGTGGCGTTACAATGCTCCATACGCTCCCTGGTGGGGAGGGTTTTATGAGAGTTTGATAAGGCCAGTGAAAGTAGCACTGAAGAAGACGATCGGCGCTAAGTGTTTGAACGAAGTGGAACTCAACACTATCATCACAGAAATAGAAGCAGTCCTCAATTCGCGGCCGATCACCTTCGTGTATGAAAACGAAAGCGGACAGCCGTTCTCACTCGCTGAATGTCTTGCAGGAAAGAGACTCGTGACCATCCCGGACTGCACTACAGAAAGTTTGCCAGAAAACACAGCAAACTAATCTGCAAAGGTTTTGGCAGCAACGGACGTCAAGTTGCCTTTGGGAACGATGGTACAAGGAGTACCTTACGGAGTTGAGAAACTTTTCCGCCAAATCACAGGGACGACAACTTCACGTGGATAATATAGTAATCATACGAAACGGAAACAGTCCGAGACAGTGCTGGCCAACAGGACGTATCGTCCGAAGCTTTCCGGGAAAAGACAAAAGAGCGCGTTTATTCGAGGTTCAGTTGCCCAACAAATCCACGCTCGTGCGCCCGGAAAATTTACTGTATAGGCTTGAGGTTTGAAGACCGTCTCAAGTTTCAAGTCTACAGTTCGGAGTGAAGAAATTGGTTTCTTCGGGGGGGAGGGGGGGTAATAAGGAAAAGGAAGAATACGTAGGCTCCGGTCCGAGGAAGAAGGAAGATATGCGCGAAGGCGCGAGGGAACCTTTTTTTTAGTTTGTTGTTTAACGCTACCTGTAAGCATTGAATAAAGTCGCGGTGTTCGTTATTGCAATTTGGGAGTCTTCCTAGTTAGAAGGTCTGGGCTTCAAAAGAACTAAAGAGGGTATGATGTCAGTTGCACCACTTGACCACAAAGAAAACTGCTCACTCCGTCGCTTAGTAAGCAGGCGGAAGTTTCAGGTTGGGATTAGTGGATATCTCGAACTATCATTGCAAACTCAAGGTCAAATAATATATCTTGTAAGTAACGACGTCCTTGATGCTGCCTAAATACTGCACCATCTTTTTTGCACATTCGGCAACGAGATGCCTACGATAACGTGTTGTCTAGAGAAGGGTCCATACCCTTCTGTAGGAAAAACATTAGGGAGTTTTAGCGCATCGTACGTTATCGCCTTTGCGTACGTAAGGAATAACCACTCCGCTACCTCTTACGTATGCAAAGGTGATAGCGTACGATGCACTAAAACTCACTATTATCGTAGGCATCTCGTAGCGGAAAAATAGCGGTACACTCTTAAAAATGAACTTCACCGCATAGCACGCTCCTAGCAAACCATCATCTCGAATGATATCGTTATCTACCCTGATTTGTTGAAAACGGGGGGCGTACGCCTTTTTTGTGACACTTATGCTGTTCATAATTGTCACAAAAAAGGTGTACGCTTCCCGTTTTCAACAAATCAGGTCAGATAACGATATCATTCGAGATGATGGTTGGCTAGGAGCGTGCTATGCGGTGAAGTTCATTTCTAAGAGTGTATAGTACTTACGCTACTTTTAATTGGTAGCGGTAGCGCTATTGCGTTACTTTTTCAAGTTTTTAACGACGCTAGTATTGCGCTACTTTTTTGCGGAGTAGCGGGTAGCGGTATTGCGTTACTCTGTTTTGGTAGCGTATGCAGCACTGGGCGTCGGTAATGGAGGCAATGGCACCGGGTGAGGCGGTTCCACTCCAGCGACGTTTTACGAGGCAGAAATGCATCGTGAAATGACCTTGTTGAGCATGAAGGGCTAAACGCATGGAGCGTTTTTCCGACGTTTTCAGGACACGCGCGCGCTCAGCGTGCGTGTGACCTCTTAAAAACCAGTTTTTCAACGCGGGCGGAGGGCGTACGCCGGAATCTGTCGACTACAGATATTCGCGCGCGTCTGGGCGCGTTTTCCGAGAAGTAGACGGAACCATGGCCGTCGTGCGGCAGACAAGGTGGCGTATGAGCAGCTCGCATAAATTTTTGGGACATTATTCATCACACTAAATTTACGTGAACATTTTAATGGTATCTGGAATGAAGGAACGCAGGAACAACAGGAAAGAAGAGCATCTGCACGTTCTAACAGATATTTGTGGTCGACGAATATAGCAACAGTGGCGCGCGTCACTCGCTCCGTACGCGTCTCATGCGTTTCGGGTGGTCGCCTCGCTGGCGTTTCTTCGCCGCGTGTGCAAGGCCATCGCATACGCGCGACGTTTTGACGCTGAGAAAACGTCCAATGCGTTTCGCCCTTGAGGGATTGCCCACTTTCTGCGGGTTATCGGTACGAGCTTAAATATATGTACTTGAGCGGTTGCGGTGAGGTAGGACGAGACATGCAGCCACTGCCTGTTGGTGGGAACGCCGCCGAGAAGTGTTTACTCGAACCATTTTGAAGGACTTGGTAAATTGATTGTTTTCACAATGCCGACAGACAGTGACTACATAAGACTGTAGTTTTCACGCTGTTTGTTAATGTATTAAAACCTGGCTGAAAGAAGCGGTCGCCCTTGTATCATTTGTCTTGCAAAAGGGTCAGGTGCACGTATCTGCACGTATTACTTGAGCAGCTGTATATGCACCTGCAAGGAATGCAGGGCGGTTTCAATTCACTCCGGTGAATATTTGCATATTTCTAGGGCATGCGTCAAAATTAGTGGACCTGAGATAAGTCCACTTGCCAGCAAAATGAAAGTACCACATCCATTTCTCACTCTAGAACTAGATGGAAGGCACATCGAGTTCAACTGGAGCCTGGGTGAAACCAGATGGAAGTACATCCAGTTCAAACTGGAGCCTGGGTAAAACCAGTTTGAAACCAGTTGGCAGTCAAGTGGAACCAAATGGTAGGCACATCCAGTTCAACTGGAGTCTGGGTAAAACCAGTTTGAAACCACTTGGCATGCAAATGGATCCACTTCGGATTCCAGTTTTCATCTGGACCTACCTCACCGCAACCACTCAAATATGCTCAAACCTGTCCACCTACTTACAAGTTAGATGTATGTAGGCTTTTGGATTAACGATTATCTAAAGTAATTATTATGATAATAAATTCTGTGGAGCAAAGCAGTGGAAAGCAGAGGCAGATTGAGGTTATGTTTCATAGCAGCGACACGGCCGGGCGGTTTTAATTACCGAATATGCATCGGACAGCCCTATTTTGTAATGTTTCTATTGTGTTCGAGAGGAGGTTGGACTCTTATACGGAGGTTGCACATTCCAACTTTGAAAGGACGAGTGATTTGAAGGACCATCATTAAGGACCAACTGCGGGCTTGTGATTCCTTCCCTTTCACAGCGGGCAACTACTTTGCCAGATGGTTATGCGTGCGGCCAAAGAAGGTTTTCTTCACGCCACACCTCACAGCGCGTTATCCTCTCCAGCATTACATCAAGACTCATTGCGTGTGCTCCTACATTTGACACTTATCTGCAAACCATCACGCACAATTTAAAATTATTTCCGCAACTTTTTGGAAGTTCAGCTGTTGCTATCGCATTGCTCTTCGTTGCACCAGCAGGGAGATAATCTTTTTTCGCGGCTATTACCATTATAGTGGGGAATGTATTTTGTAATTGAGATGGGATTAAGGGTAACTCGGTAAAGTAACCTTGGGGTTGGCTTGGCAAAAAAAAAAAAAATTCTCGCCACTTAAAATAGATAAAAGCGATCGGAAGTCATGATAAAGGCTTTCCGTGATAAATAGCGGTGACTTCATGTTTTCGGAGAAGTAGAGTGTTCCATACGATTGTTTAATACATTAGGTGAAACGCCCTTTATCTGTGTATGCGTGTATGTTCTGTGTATGCGTGTATGTTCCAAGGTATATCTAAACTGGTAGCGAAAACTAGCGAAAATACCAAATCAGACCCATCGGCAAGGCCACCAGCAAGAGGCGCGAGCGATCCTGGGTGTTGACAGTAGAGGTACGGTTGTAAACAGAAAAACTTTGCAACATGGGCGTCGCTTGTGTGTGTACTAATAGGTTATTCATAATTTCAATGTAGAAAAAACTTTCTGTTGCCCGCTCATGCACATATACGAGATCATCTACCACTCAGTACATTTCCGCATCCTGCTCCTTTGCGCATGTGCCACAGTTAGGGGTGTTTATCCGTGCGTCTCTGTATCCGTACCGTGTGTCCATGCATTGTTATACGGAGTTCGTACACTCTTTGGGTCAAACAGGAAGCGACGTTCACATCTCCGTGCTGTAGACCAAGATTAACACGTGTGAACAGGTGAATACAATGCATCCCCTATTGCTGGGCCCGCGAAAAAAAAAAGATTTCGTCATGGGACGAGCGGCCATGATAGTGTGAGTGTTAGCAGGAACCAACTGTGCACCAACGATGTCGTGTTTTGTTGCAATTGACCTATAACGGCCACTTATTGAATAAATGCAAATGTTAGGTGTACGTATAGCTCTGGGTGAGAAATGGGCCTTATGTGAGCCTTCGTAATTTCTGTATGGTCATCACGATGCCTTTCTGTTTGGAGTTGTCAAAATCTGTGATAACCGTATGTATTTGGAATTGATATGATTCAT
The DNA here is from genome assembly GCF_037126465.1 of Ornithodoros turicata. Lineage (NCBI taxonomy): Eukaryota > Metazoa > Arthropoda > Arachnida > Ixodida > Argasidae > Ornithodoros > Ornithodoros turicata. The sequence goes on along the minus strand of NC_088203.1, from coordinate 69,442,337 downwards.
TAAACCTGATATGCTTTATTTTTCTGTGTTCTCGTCTGGTATTGTTGACTGGGCGCGGAAAAGGGAATACAGAGCAAGTGAAGTGGGCCAATGTAAACGTGCATGGCTAATTATGCACTAATTATTATTCATGCTAGTGACGTCATCTCTGACGTCATTTATTTACAATCGTAGTAGTCCGCGCAACGGATGGATGGCGCTGACTGTCTCAATCATGGCGTCATTCTGAAGACACAGGGGCCTATGGGAGTTGCGCTACCTGTTTAAATATACCTTGTATGTTCTGTGAATGCATGTGACACTTGACGTGCGGTCAGGAAGGCCCTTCGTGTCCTTTGAAATATGGTGAGCCTGATTATGTAGCCAGCAACAAGTGTAAAGACAGTGATTGGTTGACGCGTGTGGTTGAAAAGTAATACTCGTAAATATTGCAGGTCATTGAGAAGTGCAATCTGAATGACCGCGTGACAAAGGCACGACCAGTTCCTCGTGTGCTTCATCGGGCTCACATGTGGCTTCAGTCGAGGAACAAGCTGATATTTTAATTTTATGTCAGCGCCTTCCCTTTTGCAAATCGGATTTTCTGCCATCTAGTGGTCAGCGACATGAGATCAGCCAGCCATGGGATCTTGACCGAGAAAGGCCAAAGAAATTCTAATAGCAATAATCCCCAAGCGTTATTACAAGTGACACTTTCCGGCGTAATGGTAAATTTTGGGGGATGTGGTACATGACGCCACCGAATGAACAAGAGTGACGCGAATTTATTATTGCTGCTTTGGTCCAACAGACCCAAATGGTCCAACCTAATGGTCAATGAGAGCATACTTACCAGGAATGGCGGTAACATGATAGTGGTAGGAATTATGACAACGTGGTAGAAAGGGACGAACATGGCGTTGACCAGGGGGACGGCTAGCCAATCATCTTCCTGGCGAGGAATGGCAGGGCGACTGAGCTGGGCATTCCGAACTGTGCGGCTGACTTGCTTAGTCTTCAAGTATGACAGCCCGAACGGACCATGAATTGTGTTGTGCTGTGCAGAAGCCGTGCAGACATAAAACTGTATGTGAACCAGTAGCGTCCAACGATTATTATTTCTAGCATAATTTAACACTAGCTGTGCTCGCATCAAGAACGACCACTGCGTCACTCCGTATTTTTTTTATTTAGCAATACTGCGAGCCCAGTTCGGGCCCAAGCAGGTGTCATCACAATAATCAAAAGTACGCACAATAATACACAACTAGCAATGACGTTAAAAAAGAAGAAAACAAGGAAAGAAAGACTAAACATATTACAAGATACGCAAAACCAGTCCTATGCGAGCAGCGTGTGAACGGTATTAACAAATCCTATTACAGAATCAATGGATACAGTATTGGACGGCAACCTGTTCCACTCTTCTATTGTTCGGCAAAAGAAATAATATTTAAACGTATCACAAGATACACAATAAGGAAGGAATGCTGTGTTGTGGTTGAGTCTTGCTGACTGGCGGGCAGGTGGGGAAAGGTACGTTTTGGGATCGATACCGAGAAGGTTATTACAAATTAGGTAAAAAAATTTCAACAATTTCAATTTCAATAAAAACATTTCAACAAAAAGTATTTTTCTCCTGACCTGCAATGACTCTAGGTGTGCCCGTTGCAACAATGGCGAAACTGAGTCTGAATATTTGTATTTTGAGTAAATGAACCTAGCGGATAATCAACACGTTCGAGCATGTCAATGTGTCTATTTCCGGACGGATCCCATACAACTGCGGCGTACTCTAGTATGGGGCGTATGTATGTTCTATAGGCCGTTAACTTAACATACGGCGGAGCACCTCTATTTGTACGTCTGTGTATGACGTATATTTATGTACCAGCGAAGTTTCGAATTCTTTTGGACTGGCACAAGCAGCAGAGAGGCTATAACATCAGCAGACCACGGTTACCATCCTTTAGCGTCCACATCTTTAGGGCAAAGGGGGAGGACGACTGGTCCTACAAAGAACTGTTTTGGTGAACATGCTCCGTGTCCCAGTGATCCACTGCTCGAAATTTGTTCCTGCAGCCTACCCGTTCTGATCAAACTCGCCTAACGGCTCACGCCAGCCCCACGTTTTAGCCACATAAAGAACGGGCCGTACCAAGTATCCGTATCGGCCGTCCAGTCCGCTCTTTGTGGACACTGTATCTGGGTAGGCGACGATCTGCCGAATGAGCTTGAGTCTCTGCAGGGCAGACCATCTGCTCGCGTCGTCCATCCATCCAAATGAATCAGCCATCGCGGCACGTACGTCCTCCAGAATGCGCTTCGTCTTGTTCCAGTTTTGAGGAACAACGTAGTCTTCAGTCATGAACCAGGTCAAAGGATAAGGGGCCATTTCGGCCACCAGGGATATACAGCTGAATGTAGCCTACGTGACAATATTATGTCATGAGCGAGCTCTGGAGATATGGTGCTAGTAATTTTGTGGACAAAGCCTAAAAGAACCGTTATGAGAACAATTGACTCTTGATATGGCGTAAACGAGATGTTGCGGAACAGTTTCTGAAACGTAGAAAAATGAATAACCAAAACAAGTTTCATATTATGCTTTAAAAGCGCGGTAAAATAAGCATGTGAAATTGACATGACAGCTGCTACAAAGAGCACAAAAACTCGTGGTATCTAGTCTTGGAAGTGCTCAGCCATTTGTGCCCAGCTGCACCTAAGAGGCCATTTTTGCAGACGGAGCACCAAATATTGGGAGGTAGACTAGTACTTAGACTGGTAAGTAGGTTGCAACGTACGCATGCATACCAAACGCAAACCGAAAACGACGCCCGCCAACATAGATAACAGAATTCCGAGGTTCGGGGAGCTTCCATAGCGTCTAACAGCGCGAGCGGGCCGCAGTTGCCGAGGCCGACGTCACGGCGCTAATGGGGACATCAGGAGACACACAACCGTTGCTGGGTACACAACCGATCCTTAAAGCAAAGGATCTGTTGTTCGTATCCTGTTTCCTTGCGTTGCTAGCATATGAACTTTACAAGATTTGTACAGTTGGAGTTGTTACCTCACAAGAGTTTGTCGTTCTCTCGCGGAGCGCTTGCCGATCCTGGTTCCACCCATCGGGACATTTTGTTTGTCGGTGTTCATGGTCCTTTCTCTCCATCATTCATCCAACGAAAATTCGGCAATGCACCAACTCACCAATGAGAAGCCATATGGGGTTTCGCTATACACGCGATAGGTCAGCGCTGGAGCCATATGACTAGCCAAAACCCAACCGATGAGAACAGCCACGTCGCTTTGTCGATGCTCAGACTCGAACTTGTTGATGTATTCGCCGATGTGCCTTAAGAAAATAACATTTTAAAAATATATAAGCAAATGTTTAGAACACCTTGGCTGTCGCACCGAAAGTGTTGAGATAACCAGTTAAAAATCGCGAAAAATACTTCTGGTTCGGCAGTTCGCGGAGCTCTGCGGTCGATGCATCACACAGTCATATGGTACGAACAGTTGCCGTAACAATTATGTGTGCAATTTGTAACTGAGGAGATAAATAGGAGTCACGAAGGGGGACGTTATACGAGGGGCGTTAAAGTCAAACCGGGACTTTCTGTCTCCTGAGTGTACAAATGACTCCCGCTACTTTTTTTTTCATCATTTTCACATGCGACAGACCTCCGCGTTCACCCCGTAGTGGTCCAAGTAGAGCCCTGCACCATCCGCGGATGGAAGCGGATATCCGCAAGATAGTTGCGGATTCGGATGAAAATTTAGCACTTTCTGCGGTGTGCGGATCGGATGCGGAAGGCTCGACGTCGGATGCGAATGCGAAAGCAGCGGATCGGTAGCGGATCGGATGCGGATATACCGCGTGCTGCAAGCTTTCCACCAGCAATTGCGCGCCGACAGCGAGCGCATGCTCGGGTACACCTTTGACCGTGCACGGCGAGGAGGAGGAAGAGGAGGAGGAGGAGGAGGAGTGTCGTTGGGAGGAACCCGAGAGGTCTGCCTGCCTGATTAGGCGGCATGTTTCTCGGGAAGGGAAAGGTGGTGGAGAGGGGGAGAGGAAAGGGTGAAGTGGAAGACCGAGCGGAATCCGCTCGGGGGGAGGATAGCTGCGTCCATGAGCCGACTTCAGGGGAACTGTGCCGGCATACGCCTATTACACATCTGAGGGAAACCCAGGAAAAACCCCAGACGGCACAGCCGGCCCGCGGATTCGAACCGCGGACCTCCCAGTCTCCAAGCGCACGCGTTACCGCTGCGCCACCGGAGCTCGTACCGTGCACGGCCAAGACTGGAGAGGAGGCATTTTGGCGTCTCGAACCACGCGAGCACCGGCGAGGTAGTGTTCCACGCGCTCCAGAAGTCTCTCCATATCGCGTTTCTTGAACGATTGTTGAAAGGTTTTACTTTGCTTGTCGTCGAGAGTCCTTCCGTGAGAGCACGGAGGCATCCGAAATGACACCAACATGCGGTATTTACGCGTCATTCCAAACGTGCGGATCTTGCGGATCGGATGCGGTTGGTGCGTTTTGTTCAGCGGATCGGATGCGGATGTAAACTGTTGTGTATGCTGCGGATGCGGATCGGACGCGGATAACGTGTGCGCGGATGCGGGTCGGATGCGGATGCCAAAAATCTCATCCGCGCAGGGCTCTAGTCCAAAGTTTGTGCAAAACAGAAGACACGTGCTAGACAAGATGGCAGACAACGAGCTGAGCGCGCACATGGAACAGCGGATTGTCATGAAGTTTCTCGTGAATGAAGGCGTAAAGTCATCTGAAATTCACAGAAGACTTCAGGCTGAGTATGGCCACGATACAGTTACCGCAGCAAAGCGTTTGAGTGGTGCAAACGGTTCCGAGACGGCCGTACATCAGTGCAGGACGATCCCGGCCGGGGCGGCTCAGAGCCCAGTGTCAGAGTTCCTGAGAACATCCAACTTGTGGAGCGCCTAATCCTCAAGGACCGACGGATAACATGTCTCGAACTGGCTCGAAAGACGGATCTTTCCGTGGGAACGTTGAACCCAATCATTCATGAACACATCCAGTTTCCGAAACCGGGCGTCATCACCAAAGGAGTCCTCCTCCTACACGACAATGCACGCCCGCATATCGCGCATCTCACGACACGCACCTTACAGGAACTTGGCTGGGAGTTGCTGCCACATCCCCCTTACAGTACAGACCTCGCCCCCAGCGATTTTCATCTCTTCGGGCCACTGAAGGCGTTCCTTGGGGGCCGCCACTTCAGCTGCGACGACGAGGTCAAGAATGCGGTCCGATCATGGCTGCTACGCGTCGGTAAGGATTTCTACGCTGGTGGCATCCAAGCCCTCGTGAAACGCTGGGACAAGTGCATTAGTGCAGCTGGAGATTACGTTGAAAAATAAATTTCTCGCATGTAAGTTCATTTTACTTTTGCGAAAAATGAAAAGTCCCGGTTTGACTTGAATGTCCCTCGTAAATTTGATCCTGTCTAGCGAATCTTTAGGAACATGACAAACGCTGCATAATGTAAAAACCCCGAGGCGAGGGAACACGAAGGGACGACACTACGACATCATGCATCATCTTCACCAGCTCGCTTGCTTCTTAGCCATTTTTTCATGACAAACGCGTCCGTATTCCCAAGGTTAACCGTAGGGGAGCCTAAAGCATGCACGTACGTTGTAGCACACCCTGCTTTCTTTCTGTAGAACTGCTAAGTAGGTCAGTAAAATGCACCATGAGAAGTAGTTCACCCCCACAAAATCATAATTTTCGCACAAACTGAACAGCTGAACAGCCGCAGAAAGCGACCTTGCGCAACGGTGGTGGAGACCAGTACCAGCCTGTGGCCTTGTGCTGACGGCACACCGTCTGCGCTCGCTGATTGCTTCAGAGACATGTCGTCTGCTTGTCAGCTGTTCAGAGCACTGAAGAAGCATTGCACACTCACAGGGAAACTCCGGCGGCACAATGAGATCCTCCATGCCCACGGTCACCCTTTCAATCCCTAATCCGCCCCCCCCCCCCCGCCGATGGAACAAAGAGAGAAAGCCCTCACACACAAAAAGAAAAAGGCAGGCGCTGACCTCGACTGACCTTGCTGATGTTATACCGTCATTGGTTGTCCTTCTCCTCCTCGTTACACCCCGCGGGGCGAGTCGAGAGTGAACGAGCGCGGCTGTGTTTGTGTACGTATTTTTTTTTTTTTTTTTGGTGGGGTGGGGGGGGGGGATTGCATGCATCAAAAGCTTTTGTGTTGTTCGGAAAATTGACGCATATACTCTCATCGGATGTCAGATGAATATATTGTGGATACCCCAGCTTCAATTCACATATTTTTACACACAAATTCGTTGGCACTGAGACTTTCGTTTCAGGCTCACAAATAAATCCTGACACTCGTGAGGAAGCATGTTTATCTCCATATACGACATACCAGAGAGTCTGTGGGGATTATTTTTGAAGGCTTATCTCTCCTGACGTAAAGAAAAAAAAAAGAATACTCAATGTGTTACTCATGCTGTTGCACCGCTTCGTATACGGTGCGTGGCCTAACTCAGAGGCGTACCAGAAAAAATTGTAGTCCAGGAGATGGATTTCGTTGTCCATCTTGAGACTCACATTCTTCGGCAGGTGCTTGTTCACTGTCCACGTAAAACGATCTGTTGTTATGTACCGCCGTGACACCCTCGTTATATCTGGACGCAGAAACAAACATCATTCAGACAGGCTACTTTCCTCATATGCCTGCTCATTTTAAGACAGGATAGCCGAGAGATTGTGAGCACAATGTTCTAAAACACGAGACGTCGTCGCGTGGAGGAATAGTTGAAATTGACTTGGAAATAGTGGAGGAAGATTCACAAGTGTGGTAACGTAATAGACATAATTAAAAGCGGGGCACAGGAAAGCAAGCGGGATTATTGTACCCCTGAAACACGGGCCACGGCGGGACTTTATAGGAAGGATGAAGACTTCCTTCTTGCTTTCCTCCGTTCTCAACATTACCTCATTTGTGTGTCTTCCGTGGCCTGAATGACACACACACACACATGGCCTGAATGGCCTGAATGCTTTAGCACTGGTAGCGCACGTCGTCTTTCTGTCAATCTTTGTCCCCTCTTCGCGCTTTGCCGTTGTATGATGCACTACCAACAAGCAATCAAATTTGCTCTCTTGGATTACACACACGTCTCAGATTTCCGGAAAATGCAAGGCGCTTCAGTACATCCAACTCTACAACATGCAGTAAGTCTTCAGGGAATACAATATATTTCCCACTACACGTTCGTTTCTTTTTGTTTTTTTACGGTACCTTTAACTCTGATGTAGGCAGGCTTCGCATTCCCCTCAATGTGACCAGGTAGTAAACGTAGGAGTGCCTGGATGGTGGGCTCAATGACTTTGTTGACGAGAACCTTGTAGTCCATGTCCGGGTCCAGGTAACCGGGCAGACGGAAAATACCGAACGCGTCGGTGGCATTCGTGTACCAACGTGACACCCACGTCGATAAGATGGAGCTGACGCTTAACCGCAAGATGTTGGAGTTGTCGGAGCGTAAGTCTGTCGCCACCTGAGCGCGAGAAGCAAGGAAATTTACGGTATTAATGTAATGCGTAGTGTTTGCCAATAAACAACGGTGCACTACGAATTGAATCTTCGTTCCGAATTCCGATTCTTATCGGAAGCAGCACGGAGGAGGCAGCCAGTTCCGTAGAGTGGCTATCGAATTAATTCAACTAGCCGGAAGCGCATAGGAAGGTTACCCTGCCCTTACAGGCGGTGCATTGGAATTCTCACACAGCAGTATAGCTGGGTGATGTGGGGAGATGTCTCTAAGATACAGGAAAACCGTTTCGGTGTTCCTGAACTAGTCGTGTTGATAAAGATGCGTGTGACAAAGTTGTCCGCACAGAAATCTATATAGCCAGAGAACTACGGATCCTTGCAATACAATGGTTACAAGATGGGAGGCATACCTCGAGGTCAAATAGAGTTGGGATGCCCCAGTCGAGCGCTGTTGCAACTGCCACATCGAGAAGGTCGAGCTTCAGCCCTTCTCTAACGTTGGGCCAGTTGAAATTGAGAGACTCGAGTAAGTGTCGGAATGCGCTGTCGTCTTCGTGTTTCTTGATGTGTATCAGGAGGCAGCTGCGGACGGCTTCACCAGCCAAGTCGGATGCAGACATCAACGAACGACGCTCTGGTCAACAAAAATGAACCATTTGAACACTTCTGCCACTTAGTATCCTTTTGAGCCACAGAGACGTACAGTTAGCTTGTAGGCTGTTAGCTATTTTCAAGGTTAACTTTATTGACAAGTTCAGCAACTGTTTTTCTGTTTGCCAGAGGACAATTGCTATGAAACACGTAACCGATAGGTACTGAGTTTTTACTGAAGTACTGAGATAGGTACTGAAGCATTTTTGCTTTCGCAGACCAGTGCTCTAGCGCTATAGTTCACATGTTCACAACCAAAGACGGCAGGTTTGAAGTCTGACACATTTTCGAACTGCAAGTTCGAACTGCAACAACGCTATCATTAAAGGAACCAAATGATTTTCGCAAATTCCGAATACTCTACAGGAAACCGCTCTCATGATTCCTCACTAACGTACACACATCGGCTTTTAACCGTATTCAGTACAACGGGGACGCAGTTACCAGGCAAAAATAGCGAGGCATGACCGCTGGATATATGCCTTCGAAGCGGGCTTACGTCTTCGCCATCCTTCTCTCAGCCAACCCGCCGAGGAGGACACACCCCGCGGGACCATGTGGGTGCATGGTTTCCGTTTGGACAACAACGACGTCGTATATCTGCCGTCGAAATCACTTGAAATATGGCGAAAGGCAAATTGTCAGCAATGGAGGAAGAGATTATGCGACACACACAGAGTCTATAGATCGTTCGGTACTCAGCAGCTCTTAAAATGTCACGGACGAAGGTATGTTCTGACGAAGAAGTTCAAAGAGGAAAACGTGCTCCGGTAACCATGCTGAAAGCCAACGGCTATATTACATTTTTCGTAGGATTCTGTGTCAACGGTTAGATACAATCTTGTCTCCAGGTCAAATTAAAATGGCGAAGTATTCACGGCGAAGTATGCAAGCTTGTTTGCAAAGTTTGCAGTTTGCTCGCAAAAGCCCGTCCACGAATCGGCAACATGTTCTGTGTATGATGTCACGGCCAGTTCGCCTTGGAGGCGGGCCGTAGCAGCTACCGTTCACGCCCGTGGTTAATACAGAATATCTTCGCTATTTGAACGATTTTCAACTTCATATTTCACAGAGTGAATGCTTTAGTACAGGGGAACAGATTAAAAATGATCGTGGGCTTGTCAAATATCCTTTCATGGTCCCTTTAACGACGTTTTGCAACAAATACTGGAGGGTGTGGGAAATATGTTTATTGTGGGGAACAGCGAAGGGAAAAGTTAGCGGCTTGCGATTCCCTGAAAAAGACTGAAAACAGTGAGATGAGAACCATTAATGTCACTAACAAATACCATTTTGATATTGAAGTTACGACCAGCCGTCCCTTTGAAGCGTGCTTCACCTGCATAGTTCAGCGGGAACTAAAACTTTACAAACATTTATTCGTGCAAGATGTTACGATACGTGACAAACTGTTCTCTTTCGCTATTGTCGATTAATTGGTGGCTCTTGGCTGATGGCTCTTAGAGGAATCCAGTTACACTCGTACGGGGATGAACTGGCACATATACTACGTAGAAAGACTGCGTCCGAGGCGAATGCAACAGAATGAATCCCGAAATCACAATTTCTCCTTTGGTAAGGGGCGAAAAATAGCTCAGCGTTGTTTCGTAAAATCTTCTACATTATGTGAAAATGCGTGTATTGGTTTCTTCCTCTCGCTTTAACAGTTTGTGCACTCTAAAATCTGTACCTGTTAAAAAACCCTTAAGGTACATTTTTGCAAAAATGTACCCTTTATTTTATGCGGTACGAAAGCGCCTAAAAGGTACAGCATTTTTAAGGTACTGCCGTATAAGAGGTACAGCCGTGTAAGAGGTACTGCCGTCTAACAGGTACAGCCATTTTAGAGGTACCGTCGTCTAAAGGGTACAACCGTCTAAGAGGTACTGCCGTCTAATAGGTACGCCCGTCTAAGAGGTACTGCCGTCTAACAGGTACGCCCGTCTAAGAGGTACTGCCGTCTAACAGGTACGCCCGCTTAAGAGGTACATCGGTCTAAGAGGTACGCGCGTCTAACAGGTACGCCCGTCTAGGGGATACAGTTGTCTAAGAAGTATACAGTCCACACACAACAGAGAGGAACATGTTTATGGTGACATAATCCGCACGTGACATATAGCACGCACACTAAAATGCACGACGCGCATCATGTATTGTGTGCTTATGCGTTGGTATCGGTAGTGATAATACACACTCGCAGAAGTGTGCATCTGTAACATACGCGAAGGCGACCAACGTGTTGCAAGCACATGCGGAACAAAGACAAAAGGCGATCTGAATACTGATTCGCTCTTTATTTGACCTTAAGCGATTTCAGCAGCTGCGAAAGCAGTCTTTCTATACGGCTTTGGGAATTCGTTGTCGCCCACGACATATATTTGCAGCAGGCCTAACAACTGGCCAAAGGCAGTTGGGTATGTCAAGTTTTTTACGTAGTAAACTGTCAAGCAGCAGAGCAGCACAACCTCATATAAGCATGCCCGACGGTTTCAGCTGCACAGCCTCAAACAAGGCTCTCCTGCCCGAAAAAGAGTTCCGGTCGTGGAGACACCACCTCTTCGGGGACGGCCTGGAGAGGAACGCCGCAATTACGAGGGTGGTTCCATAAGTTTCCGGCCCGACCAACTTTTAATAGTCATAGAGACGAAACAAGTGTATCACTTTTCGACATAGTCACCCTTAACTTCGATGCACTTTTGACACCTTTCAACCAGCATTCTTATACCCTTGAAAAAATAGTCCGAAGTTTTGTCCGCAAAATGCTGGATAACTGCCTCTTGCACCTCACTATCGTTTTGAAATCTCCGTCCTCTGAGATCCCTCTTCAAGCTTGAGAACAGGAAGTAGTCACTCGGTGCCAAGTCTGGACTGTAGGGTGGGTGGTGGATTTCTTCGAAGCCGCACTCCTTCAGTGCAGCCTTGGCAACAGAAGCCGTGTGGACGAGGGCATTGTCCTGGAGCAACCGGACACCTCGACTCAACCTGTCGCGCCTCTTTTCCTTGATGGCGTCTCGCAGTCGGTGCAGGAGTGAAGCATAATAAGTCGCACTCACTGTGGTGTTCCTCTCTTTGAAGTCGATCAGGAGGATCCCGTGACAATCCCAAAATATTGTTGCCATGATCTTTGTGGATTGTGTGACCTTGGCTTTTCTTGGGGGCGCTTCTCCTGGTTTGCGCCATTCCATCGACTCCTTTTTCGAAAGGGGATCATAGTAGAGCACCATAGTCTCATCCCCTGTGACAATTGACTTCAATATTTCTTCGTTCTCTTGACAAGCTCCAAGAACTCTTTGGCACAGACGACGCGCCGTTGCTTTTGAACTGACGAGAGAAGTCGTGGCACCCATCTCGCACTGACGTTTTTCATGTGACGGCCCTCGCCAATGATGCGAAAAACGGTTGTTTTGGAAAGCCCCAGCCTTTCTGAGATTTCCTTCACCTTCGGACGCCTGTCGCTCAGCACTTCCTACTCGACAAGAGACAAATTTTCTTGTGTCACCACTTCCACTGGACGACCATCGCGTGGATCATCTTCAGTGGACTCTCGCCCCAGTCGAAACTGCTTAGCCCAGTCGAAACTGCTTAGCCCAGTCCTTTACCTTTGTGTACGACGGAGAGGCTTCCCTGTACACGTTGTCCAGTTGCGCTTTAATTTCTTTAGGTGAAAGTCCCTCTTTTGTCAAGAATTTTATCACAGCGCGGTACTCGATTTTTTCCATTTTAATTGAAGAGTGCACTCTGGCTGTTTGAAATGGCGCTCTCCAACTGACAAAAGCATGGAGAGGGTTGAGGGTGGTGCTCCGGCCCTCCAACAGATGGCGCCACCCGTCCTTAAGAGCATTTTCAAATTCGCGCGCATTTTCTACCTCGGGCCGGAAACTTATGGAACCACCCTCGTAGTTCGTGTTTGTGCCCCCCAAAAGATTTGTCTCAAACAAAGGAAGCAGTCCACATACCGTTAATATCAGGTCATACTTCGTTTTTTGTTTTGTTTTTTTTTTACGTAAGAACACACATCGACGAACGTCGGCGATTCTTTTCCTTCATGGCCGAAAAAGCCGCCAGGATGTTGGTCATCACCACCACAGCTGGTTAAACATTTTGCGGAATTTGACGTCGAATCCAGTATCAGCTGAGAAACAAATAAAGTTTAAATATTAAAGATAAACCTACCACTGTCGGCTTGAGCAGTAACAGAATAGCAAAACCGATCACTTCGCTTGATTTATTTCGATCGTATGAATAATTAGTGTTAACAAACTACATCGCTACGCCGTTAAGTGAAGACGTCATTCTGGCCCATGTGTGTTTTGCTGACTGGCTACTCTTGCTGGTGCCTGGTTTTCCAGCAAAGCAATGTGTAAAGGTGATCAGATTTCTCTCCAGTATAGAATTAATTTTATTCCTTACTCGGAGAGCTGGATTCGAAAGGATCTATTGGAGGTGGCCATGCCACGGGGTAGTATTGATCGTTATACTGACGGGAGGTACATTGGCGCGCAGACTTGTCTTCACCAGTGGAGCGCGTGTAATTGGACGCTGAGACGCAGCTGGAAGCGAGGTTGGGATGATCCATTATCCCCTTGAAGGGAGGGTCGGTACGCACAGCGGATGAGGTCGCGTTTCGGCATCTCCGTTGTGCGTACCGACCCTCCCTTCAACAGGATTGTAGATCATCCTGATCTCGTTTCCAGCTGTCTATCAGCGCCCGATGACACGCGCTCCGCTGGTTAAGGCAAGTGTACGCGCCACTGTATCTACATCGGAAAATACTTCAGAGCTACAACTGGGACGATAACCTGCAGCGCTAGACAAGCCTGAAATAATACACTGACGTGGAACGCTTCTAGGTTGTTAGAACCCCCAATGCAATCGCATACGCACTCTGGCAAGGTAGGCTACCCAAAGCTCACCCTACATGCACGCAGTTGTAGCGAAAATGAACAACGTTAAAGAGCAACTTACCACCAGGTACACCTTCCCGGCCTCTTCATGTCCCTTAACCGGTCAACTTAACCGTGCGAAGACGGCGGCTTCCTGATCACAAATAACCTTCACACACGGACGCGGCTGCACTTATAACGCATGTTCCTTCCGTAGGTATCAAAGTTTCGATTCGCTAGATATCAGGCAAGATAAAGAAAATATAAGAAACTGACCCGCCTGACCTCATGAAACCACTGGAAGGTGTGGCTTGTCGGTTTGTCGACAGCTCATCTGTTCCGGAATGTTTTTTCTTTTAGTTTTCATGTTGGCAAGAAGAAAACCTGCCTCCTTCACGAACACGCGGAGAGATCTCTGTTTTATCGATGTAAATACCCAATAAGCAATAAACCTAGCCTATACAGAACGGCATTTTCCTTCCTCACTGTCTAACCTGTGTTCCTAATATACTTGAAACAGCGCAGACAATTTAATCAAAAGTACCACGGTCGAGGCTCTTTAGCTGACGACACAGACAGGAACGTTTTATCATCTGCCGTGAATGAAACAATCATGTTGTAAATCAACAGCTAATCTTTATCTCCAAGTCCGTGCGATGTACATGCATTATCTGACTGCATCGAACCCTTTGGGGCGTTACTTGAACGCAAGAAGTGCTGAAAACAGTGGAAAGCACAATACGATTTTACGATACGAGGTACTGCTTTATACGGTACAAGACACGGTACCTCGTAAACTGACCGTGTACCCCATAAATATGCTTGTACCTTATACATACAAAGCGAGATCCTTTGTCACGCCCAGTACCTCTTAAAGCGACTGCGGAAAAGCACTGATGTACCTGATATTTACCAGGTACAGCTCGATATAAGGTACGTTATAGGGTACCGATTTTAGAGTGTGGTATCTGTTCTTACGTCGCTGTTAAAGCTAGGGGCCTTTATGTTTTATGACCACTGCTGTCTGTAGTGAAATTACGTGATACAGAACGATGCAATTGTGGAGGTCGACTATCCTTTTCGCATATTCCTCGCAGTCTCCTTAGTATCACTAAGTACTCAAAACTATATTCAAACTTTGCGACCATTCGGAAACTTCACGGCTTGCTGATAACTGGGGAGGGAAGAGGCTAGCCTAAGAAACTGGCTTCCAGAGTTAACACGTACACCCTCGTGCAGCAGATAACGTTCGTGTCAATGTTAACTAATGTCGAAGACGACATCACTCACTTCGTTTTCCGCGCACCATCTTGTAAACGGCCGCAGCGATGAGTTCTCCCTGTAACCTGGTGAATTCGCTGACCATGCCTGGGTGCGCTGAGGTCCATCTACCGCACACGAAATCAAAAAAGTCATTGCATGGATCCGCGTTTCTGTCCAGAGAGCGAATGATCTCTCGGATGAGATCGTACCGCCGCCGTGGGAAGTTGTCCACTAGTTGACGGTGAACGTTTAGCAGTGAGCCTTGGTAGTACGGGCTGTTGAGATGAAGGAATTAATGAACCGTGAACGGTCTTCGATGCACACATTGGCGTCTTTAACCATTACTATAATACCTGTGCCATAACAAGGCCTTTTCCAGATGACCCCTTCGCAGAGTTGCGATCCAATCCACGACCCTCGGGAATCCGAAGAGAACGGTTGCCAAAGTCATCGATACGCAAAATGAGACCGCGGCATAATCCGTCCTGTTCAGAGGTCCCTTTAACCTGACTGCCGGTCTTGGGGTCGGTGTTGGCCGCAGCAAATTAGAAGTGTCGTCCATGGATGATCAGCTCCAGAGACGCTGGGACCCTTCTAGACCAAACTGCTGCAACTCACGCGCAGTTCTGTTGTTGCTGTTGATGATATTTGGACTTCTTTTCGCTTTGCTCATAGTTGATGCGGTTCGGTTCGTGAATGGTGAAGACAATGATGTGTCGCGATATGAGTGGCGGACGCCAGAAGTATGCAGGGTCATCGTTGGGACAGGCAGGTGCTGAGGAAAACCCAGACGCTTTCCTCAGACGCTTTCAGACATATATGTCGGCACAGTTCCCTTAGAAGTCGGCCCAGGACGCACATTCCCCCAGGGCGTGAGTCGTGACGTTGCCCACGTACGTGAGGCCGACAACGGCAAGCCCTATCACCACCACCACCACCACCACCAGGTGCTGAGACATGGCACCAGCTCTAGTGGCTATGATGATGGCATTCATCGGCGAGGCTGGGAGGTGACCCGAGTTGAATCCGGGCGCAGGCTGTGCATCTGGGTGTTTTCCCAGAGCTTTCCTCAGACGCTTTAAGACAAATGTCGGCACTGTTCCTTGTGACGTCAGCCGAAGACGCATGCCCCCTGCAATGGTTGTGACTCTGCTTTAGCGGGGCCGACTACGGCAAGCAGTTCCTTCCTGCTTTAATTTTATTCTGTGATTATATGTCATCATGCAATCTTCATGATCATCATCAACTTTCGCTCGGCTATCATTATTTGCGCGAAATTGACATGGTTCGTCGCTGGCGTTAGGCCTATTGAAACCGCAATCCCCCCTCCCCCCCACACACACACAAAAGAAAACACACACAAACGAAAGACGACATTGATGTGTAAAATCTTGTGTTGTGTCACGGGCGACAGGGCAATGTTAGGTAAAGTCTGGAACTCAGTGGCTAATCAAGATTCGGACTCAGCGGGTCAAGAGGATTACGGTCAGCGGCTGAACGATTGGACTCATACACAGACCTAAAATCAACAACATATTCACTTTCACTCAAAACATAGGTTGCCATCTCGTGATGAATAGACTACTCCCGTTTACGCTAAACAAATCTTCATCCAACAGTAAAATTCCACACAGCTACCTAACAAGTTGCACAAATTCTTAAACTCAAAATTACCACACAGGCTACGTAACTAAACAATTGTTTTCGTCAGTCTCGTCGAAATCACTTAGCTATAGGAGTGAGGAAGTCTGAAGATTCTTCGAAGAGGCCTGAGATGTCTTCTTGTCGGCGGGGTGTCTTCTGGGGTTTTCCTCGACGTCACACCACACAACAGTTGCACATGTCACAAAAATAAAATAACTGCCTGTGCAGCAACCTGCACTTGACACTTCATACCGATCGTCGAGTCCTACCGTTACTTCTATTGCCGCCGCCGCCGCTCTTCCCAAACTGCCCCGGCAGGAAACCGCGGCTAACCCCTTTGCGCTTACATTCTCTCGTCTTCCAGGCCAACCACGGGACGAGTCTCTCAATCTCATCCAACCATCCCTTATAAAACCTCGTTAAATGGGGTTCCCACAAGTCACTCCACGGAGCATCCCTCTTTTCTTGGGCGGGAAAATGGCCACCACGCCTCCGTCACAAAACACGGCTGGCACCTTTACGTAAAAACGATAATTTACTCTTAACCCTCCAAAAGTCTGGGTAAACGGCCCGAACGACCCGAAAATGCAATGCCTAGTCTCGCCGCAGGGGTCGAGGACGTACACTCGGACTGACCCTTCAACGCGTCTGACAAAACATCTGGAAGCAATAAATTTGGGGGCCCCGAAGCTGTCGTGGCCAACCCAACAAATGCCTGTTCTAACAACTCTTCTCTAGATTAGCACGCAACAAAAGTGGTTTAAACAAATATTCGCAAAACAAACTCGGCGCCGTTAGACGTATTCTATTATCGAATTTCACGTGTAGGTCTATACGGCAGTTTCCTGGAGAGCAGCCATCTTGCTTGACGTCACCTGGTTGCCATTATAGCAGAGTGGGGGCGTCATGACCGCGCCCACTGATATGCGCTGCAACCATTACGGCAGTGTGGGGGCGTCATAGCCGCGCCCACTGATATGCGCCGCAACCAATACCGCAGTTCCCTCGAGAGGAGCTATTTTGCCTGACGTCACCCGGTCGCCGTTACAGCACTGTGGGTGCGTCATGGCCGCGCCCGATGATATTGCGCCGAAACCACCGTATATACAGTCGAAATTCATCATCCAAGTCATCACCCGAGGAAGACGCGGAACCAACGTAATGATCAAGGGGCTGAAGCCTAGCCGCAGTGTTCGCCGGCAGGACTTCAACTTTCAGGTTTCTATAGCTTTATCGATCCACTATGTGGCACCCAGCGTTGTCCACAATCAACAGCGCGCGTTCTTTTCCTCACTGAGGTATGGTACCGCAACTGTTGCGGTGAATCACCTCATCCCATAATCATTCATGTAGTTGTTGTTGTTGTTCTTTTCCTTCTGAACAGTGTCGCCAAAAGTAGCAAGGACGTCGTTAAAGATGCTGCTCGTCATCCACGCCTTCTTGTTGTGATAGTAGTGGCAATACATGCTTGGACCAAATACCTTTCCGAATGATCTGGGTCGCGCTGCTTTCCCGATGATGATGGGTTTCCGTTTGTCAGCGCCACTTGCGTTCATCAAGAACGCAACAGTAATAGGGTCTTTGATGCGCTTGGTCCCTGCTGCAGGATTTGTTGCCGGTGTATTTCTTGGGCCCAGCTTGAAGAAAAATCCAGTTTCGTCCATAGTAGTATTCATAGGTGTCCATTTGACGACATTGCCGCCAGGGCAGCGCCACCGTCGCGTCTGCTCCGACTTTTTTCGCGGTTTTTTCCCGTGCCCGACAGGCGGCTCCCGGGTGAAGGGCTGCTCGCGCGCTTATCGGTGGCCGGAGGGCTGCGTGCGCGCTTACCCTCGCACATTCTTCAGCCTGGGCCGACTTCTTTCGTCATTTTTTCCATCTGTGCCGACTTCAATCGCAAATTTTTCCCCGCTACAATAGATGTGCAGTAGGCGGTTTACATGCAAGTATAGACATGCAAAGGAATACAAAAAAGTACAAGTGAAAATATATTTAATGAAGTCATTAGTGTCGGGAATTATGTTGTGACTCAGTGTGAAGGTGAAAAACCCAGCAAAAAACCTGAAGCAGAAAAACACAATACGATACATGTAACAAAGGTTATACTTATTACATGTATGATGCTATAGCATTCAAGGGGTGTCACACATCATACACAATATTTTTATTAATGGTAATCACGCAAGTTTTCAATTAATCAGACTTAAAATGGGGTAGCACATTTTAATCAAAGAAGATATTTTTAATCAATATGATTACAATCAAAATTACAAGTTTTATTATAAAAAGTCTCACATTATTATACGTGAGCACCATAGTGGAGTTTTAATTGCAAAGTTCTAATAGATGTGCGTAACTTCAAGAACAATAGGTAAGTTCTGTTGTGCATTCGTTTACCGTCAGACATTTTTTCAACCTGGGCTGACTTCTCTCGCGAATTTTTCCCGGCGCGCGGTGGGTGGCGCGCAGGTGAGGGGCTGTCCGGGTGCATACCAGCGGGCCGAAGGGCTGAGCGTGACCTTATCGTTGTGCATTTTTCACCCTGGGCCGACTTCGTTCGCGAACGTTTTCCCGCTTATCGCGCGTGTGCGAAGGGTTGTCCGCGCGCTTACTGGCTGGGGGAGGGCTTGCGTGCGCTTACCCTCGCACATTTTTCAACCTGGACTGACTTCATTCATATTTTTTCGCTACAACAGTCGTGTGGTAGGCGGTTTACATCCAAGTATAGACATGCAGAGGATAGCCATACAGAAAAGTACAATTGAAAATATATTTATGAAAGTCAATAATGCCAGGAATTTTGCCAGTTGTAATGCCAATAGTGCTGCCAATTGTGATGCCAATCAGGTGAATGAGAAAAACCCAGCGAAAAACCTTCACGACCTGAAATAGAACAAACAAAACGCAGGACAGTACGTGTAACGAATATACATAATTTATTCGCTATTAATATTTCAAGTCATCAGATTCTGAAAGAAAACATAATATCAACATTCATCACACTGCTTACCAATTGTTCAATTACGAAGGCCCGCACCCACGACCTCAAAGATTACTTACTATTATAGGAAACTACATTCGCATTCAATAATACATTCAATACTGCGGCCACAGTGGATAATCTGAAAAAGACACATTTTAATATCAACAATCATACTTCCATTATACCAACGATAATCTGAAAGAGAATCTCATTTAATATTCTACTTTCAATAATACATACGTTGCAGCGGCTGCAGCAGCAGTGGACCCCAATAATCTGAAAGAAAATCTCCTGTATTATCATATTCTACTTTTAATAATACATACAATACTGAGGCCACATTGGATAATCTGGAAAAAGTACATTTTAATATCAACAATCATCACCACCATCATTGCAATAGCAGGATTTTAATTACAAGTTTCGATACATGTATGTAATTAATTGTGAACAGAAGAGACCCTGGAAGACCATGGGACACGAACAACAAGAACGACACGAAGACAAGAGGAAATAAAATCTATAACACCACATTTAATCAAAGAAGATATTCTTAATCAAAACAACAGAGGAGGAGAATAATCTATCAATTTAACTATCATAAAATCATCGCATCAGCTCCTAGCCAACATGTAAACAACAGATACATGCAGAAATATAATAGCGAAACAATCTATCAAAACAAGAAACATTACAATCTAATACTGTGAATAGCACAGACTTAACACTGAAGAACAGAGTAACACTCTAAGCGGCGCCACGTAAACAACAACAACAGAGGAAAATAATCTATCATTGAACCGTCATAAAATCATCTTCGTGACTTAATCTAATTGAACACAATACAATTTTCATTCTAACAAACGCTACAAACCTTGATGGAGGTATCCAAGACATAGAAAATATGCATTGTTTTTATCTCGGTTTTCACTCTTTTTGCTCAAAGCCGGGAGACTTTATGTCTCTATCTATATGATCAAAACGAAGCAACTCCCATGCTTTATCACTCAAAGGATTTGGGGCTATATTCCTTTTCCTCCAGCAAACAGGGCACTCTAGAGGTCAGATAAGATAGTTCAAAGGCGATATATTTTATTGTGCAGCGCAAATAGATGCCGATATTATTCGCTGGGGATTATTACCTTTTCGTATCCTTTTCTTGAAACGGAAGTCTTTCGTCAAAGTGGATGACAAGTCGGCTAAGTTTGTACAGATGCGATATTTTTACTGAACATGTAGAGAAAGTCTAAATTATTAAAGGATAGCAAAAATACTCAATCGAAAACGAGAAAAAAATTTAATTGCATCAATTTTTGTAATATCTTGCAAAAGAAAGTTCTTTATAGATGAACCACACAGAAATATCAAATGTGAAATGCAACTCAAGAGATATAAGGCATTCCCATCTTAGAGATTATTTTTACTTAATAGCGTCCTCGATAAACTTGCTCCGGAATTGCCCCGAAACCACAGTGGTGCGTGGTGCTCTACACTGGCGGTGCCCTGGGCGGAGGCATTATCGAACATGAAACTGCACTGCACTGGTTGATCTGATGGATACTAGCATGCGCCACCTAGAGATCTGTGCTCGTTGTGGCTAGTAGGCTGCGTGACCCGTAGCGAGAGGCACCTGGCGAGCGGCACCGATCGAATGCCATGCTGACGATGGCTGTCTGTTGCTACTTGCCCGGCTACACCTGGCTACTTGCCGCTTCCGCCTTCCTCCTGCTTCCTGCAATCGCGATGCTTCTTGGGATTGCACTCTGGCGCTCGGCCGATTTTCTCGGTGTGGGTTCGGGGCAACTCAGTGCTGCACTGAATGGGTGCATTCCTTTAATCGAGGACGTTCAGTGCGCACCAGTGCAGTTTATCGAGGATGGCAAGCCGCACCAGGTCGCACCGGTGCGCACCGGTGCAGTTTATCGAGGACGCTATATGTCAATCGAGTGAACCAATTGAAATAAAAGAAGATAATAATTATTTCAGGTAGTAACTTCACAACTCATAGAATATCAGTCGAGTGAATACTTGAAACAAATAGCGTCCTCGATAAACTGCACCGGTGCGCACCGGTGCGACCTGGTGCGGCTTGCCATCCTCGATAAACTGCACTGGTGCGCACTGAACGTCCTCGATTAAAGGAATGCACCCATTCAGTGCAGCACTGAGTTGCCCCGAACCCACACCGAGAAAATCGGCCGAGCGCCAGAGTGCAATCCCAAGAAGCATCGCGATTGCAGGAAGCAGGAGGAAGGCGGAAGCGGCAAGTAGCCAGGTGTAGCCGGGCAAGTAGCAACAGACAGCCATCGTCAGCATGGCATTCGATCGGTGCCGCTCGCCAGGTGCCTCTCGCTACGGGTCACGCAGCCTACGAGCCACAACGAGCACAGATCTCTAGGTGGCGCATGCTAGTATCCATCAGATCAACCAGTGCAGTGCAGTTTCATGTTCGATAATGCCTCCGCCCAGGGCACCGCCAGTGTAGAGCACCACGCACCACTGTGGTTTCGGGGCAATTCCGGAGCAAGTTTATCGAGGACGCTAAAAGTCAAAACAATAATTAATTCAGACAAATCATTTCTAAGCAAGCAGCGTGAATACAGAATCATTGAAAGCACACGTTTTTTCTTGCTCATCATGTCGTTTTGTAAATCAATTTCCATAATTCTTCGACGGGTGGATATTATAGCATTCTGAACCAGATAATAAAATTTTAATTAAAAATGAGCATAGATATGCTTTTAATTAAGTGTAGACGCGCACTTGAAAACAGAAGAGACAATTGCTCTACATTGAAGAGATGGACAGATTTTGTACTCGCTACCATAAGTCATGGTAAGATGTTAAATGGTAAAAATGGTGGTGCTTTCTTTACGAAGAGACAATGCGGCTGTGTATGTAGCATTATGCAAGAATTATCTGATACCAGGTATGAGTATCTTTTTGTTAGTTTATTAGCATATGCTTCAGTTTTTGAAGCCATAGCAATTCCAGGACAAGTGCGCGCAACTTTTGCTGCTCTTTCCTCAAATCACTGCTTTTGCGCAGAAGAAAGTCGCATGGTAAAGCTGAATTCATGAGAAGTGGGTTTCTCTGCTTGTTTGTTAGATGTTGTTAGGAGCTCAGTATGTTGAAGTAGTAAGCTGTTATAGGTATTCGTGCAGAAACGCTTGCATCTGAGCGCAGGATAGGAATTCCTGAAGCACGGCACTCTCAGGGTAAATTAATTATTTTGGATGTGAGTCTGCTTCACTGCATGACAAGACCCGGTAGCCTGAAATGGAAAGAGAGAAAAAACTGGAGCGCTTGATTAATAGCGATCCAAGTAACAGGGCAATTATAGTTTCCATAGAAAGTAGAATTTTAATAGGCTCCTAAAATTATAGTTTTGTAGTAGTTTTTCTAAACTGCAGTGCAAGATAGGAAATCATTAACATAGTGGGAATGCAATCACATCATATATCTGTTCCCGTAAAGGCGTTCTGTCTTGTGCTTTGCCGTGCGCGAATGGAACTTTGCCCCCAGGATTTCGTGCCTTTATGCTCGCAGATGTAGCCTCAGACAACGAGTATACGAGCATAGAAAGGGTCATGTATTACATAAGCCTGGTGATGATGTTGAGTGGTCTCACTTATTATTTTAAAAGAGCAGTGGTAGTTTACTGGTGTTGTGGTTCTAATGATCATGATGAGTCTTTGGGGTGAAAATCGCTAAGATCAAGATTCATGCACGGTGCTTTTTTGTTGAATTGTATTGTAAAAGTGAACGTCATTAAGAGTCGGACAAAGGAAATAACCATGCAATTCAATAAATAATAGGAGTGTTTGTCTTTGCCGCTGTCTTCTTCAGACAGGATGTGATGACGTATGTCTGATGTCAGATGACGCAGTCTGTAGCAATGCATTGATCGTTACTGGAAAAAAGTGTAGCAATAGAAAAATGGTGTGATTGTCCTGGACGGATTTATGATGAGCACTGTTTTTGAATAAGAGGAGTGCGTGTGCTTAGAAATAGTTTGATGCTGGTTTTCTGCTTTTTTCAAGTGTTTCTTTTCGCTTTTTTCCCCCTTGTTGTCTGACAAACATGCGCTGACATGCCCAGACCTGCTCTGACATGCTTTCCCTCTATATGTAGTTTTTTTTTCTTTTTGAAAAGAAACATTCTTGACGATGTCGATAGTGCTGCCTTGAATGGGAGTAGAGCTAGAACGATTCTTAATAAGTTTGTGATTCATTTAGTTCAGAGAGTAACTGCAAGGGGGACAGGTGAGCGACTTTATTCAGGAGGAACAAAGCGTCATTATTCAATTAGCTGCCTGGCTCTCGGATGCGATGGACATGTTTTGCTGAACCATTATTTTGTTTTTTCCTGTACTCATAAGTCTCATTTAGTAAGACTTTGCGAATGAAATGCTTAATTCCTACAATCACCTCTCATGTATGGTGTTTTTCTGCAGTAGTTCCCTATGCAATCGTATTAGACTAGAATAAAGGAAATAATCTTGGGATAGTGATTCAATAAATAACAGGTCCCCTGTCTAGAGCGTACGCGTCCTTGAGCCACGCAGCTGCATGATGACGTCATACCGCAGCTCTATTGTTTCAGGTGGACCTTGTCCAGAGGCGATGGGTTGGACATTAGTGGAAAAAAACAGTGTAGCCCTGAGACAATAGGATGACGTCACGAGCAAAGCCTGCAGGGGGCGCAAGGATTCACTTCTCTCGTGGACACTTTCGGGTGTGGACGGGTTAATTCTGTTCCTAGCAATTGCGTTGGCCGTTAGTGGAAGAGCGTAGCTTCGGTGGGGTTCCATCTGCCTCTGATGGGGTGCGGATGTGTGGTTCGTCACTGGTGAATCGTGGATTTTGTGACGAGCGGATTTACAATGAGGGAATGTAGTGTACGTGTCTGATGATGGTGAGTGTCTTTTCACTCTGTTCAAGTGTTTGCTTTCCTCTGTTGCCCAGCCGTCGTGCGATTTGTCCTTGTGTAATAGCGCTCCTGACATGCCCCGACATGCATGCTTTCCTCTGTTGACGCTTTGTATTTTTTCTTTTTGACAAGGAACATTCTTGTTTTGACGATGACGCTAGTGCTGCCCTGAATGGGAATAGTGCTAGAACAATTCTTAATAATTTTGCGTTTAAATTAGGTCAGAAATCAACCGCAAGAGGGACAGATGCGTGACTTTATAAAGGGGTACCCGACAGAGGAGTAAAAAGCATTACGATTCAGTTCTGCGCCTGAGTGTCGGACGGAATGGACTTATCGTTCTGCGTTCCTCGTGACTGATGTGTTTTGTAACTAATTCTTTCGCCAACTTTATCCCCGCTTTGTTTGCGATTTTCATACCCGTGCACGTCGGGCGCTGGTTGCTGTTGTCTATGCATCCCCGCCATTTTCTATATTCTTCTGCCTTGGGAACGAGAGTAGTGCTGGCGTGATTCTTAATAATTTTCTCATGAAATTAGTTGAGAAAGTAATCGCTAGGGGGGTGCAGATGCGTGACTTTATACAGGAGAAAAAACCATTACGAGTCAGTTCTCTGCCTGGCTGTCGGATGGAGCAATCGCACTGCTCCCCGTGACTGCTGTTGTGTTGGGGTCATTTGTTGTGTAACTAATTCTTTTTGTGGTTAGCTATTGATGGTTAGCATATTTACTCTTGCTCTGTATTAGGAGTGTTTTTCTCCTCGCATGTCCAGAGCTGTCCTAACCTGCCCAGACACCATGATGACGTCACAGCTGACGTCACAGGATGTCCGGAACTGGTGGCCACAGCTGTGATGCTTTGCAGCCTGCCTCTGTGCTCTGTTGCCCAGCGATGGTCAGCGACCGTTCCTGACCACTTTCTTCAAGATGGCGTCTTTGATCTTAAAATAAATTATTTCTCTCTGTCTGCTCCCTTACTGTTTAGTTATTTTTTCTAGAAAATCCACGGCAAGTATTGCATTGAGTTAGATTTTGCAGTATTTAAAAATTTAAATTTTAAAAAAATTTAAAGTAAAAAGCGCAATATTTGCCGTGAATTTTCTGTGTAGAAATTGGGTTGAATACTTACTACTACCATTGCAATGGCCATTGCATTCATCAAGAAAGCAGCGAGATCAAATTATCATATACAAGCGGTCTATATCGCACGATTCATTGAAATTCGCACGTTCGTATCGGATTTGTTGAAATTACACATATCTGAAATGGAAAGTACATAAAATCTTACCCTATGATATGTTCAACTACCACGGCAACGCAATTATTTTCTTCTACCAGTTCTGAGCAGAAGTTCAATATTGTCGTGCAAGGTCTGATGTATCGTCACTTATTGAAACTCAACGAGCTGTAGCATAAATTTTGAGTAAACGTAGGACGCTTGGCGCCTACATATTAAATGAGAATTTGCACATGTAACGAAAATGACTGGTTGAACTCGTTCATTGGTCTTGTCGTGACCTCCGCCTCACTGGTTCATGAAGAGCACTTGTTTTGTCAGCTTGCTCATGGATGTAGGCCTTCTGGGATTTCTCTGTTATCTTGCGGGATAGTTCGTGCAGCCTCAACAGCAGGAACCGCTTCATGATCACTTTCACCAGTGAGATGATATGTTTGTGCTCAGCGCTGTACTGGTCCAATAAATGTTCTTGATGTATGTAGTGGACTTTATGGTAGAGTTATCTACATTGTTCATGACAATGTGATTAACCAAAACAGGCTTCTGCTCAATTCATTTTGACTTGAAGGAATTTCACCGCACGTATATGCATGTTGAGACTGTGTTTTCAAATCTGTTGCTTGCGCGCTCTCATTTTCACAATTTTTTTAAATCCTGATTTCACAGGCTGTGGACACTGCAGTCATCTGCTCGCAAACAGGTGAAAGCGCTTCATCACCTTCAGAAGAAGGTATCGCCAGAGTGTGGAGCCAAGCATTAATAGTAAAGCTTTGTACCACAGTACAACTAAACAGTTTTCAGTATTTGCTTATTCATTGTAATACCCATTTCTTAGGTGCACTTTACTGTGTGCTACAGTAAACATTTAGTAACTGCAACAGCCAGTATCCAGCACTTCTTGTTTGAGCAAAGCAGTAATTCGACTAGTGGACTGCACTCTACAACAGAGTGAATATCCCTGTGCACCATGGTGTGTTTGAGTTGACCATAAGTTTCAGCTAATGTGACGTTTGACTAAAAGAGCATTCACTGTATAATGCTTGAAACTGAGGTATTGATTTTGAACTTGCACGTTAGTTACACCACAATCATAGCTATTGCATATCTCTGACATTGGTACTTTTCTGGAACTGTTACTTACTTGTACTATAATAAAAATCTTGATTATTACTTCCTACTCCTGCCAGAGTTGACAAGATGTAATTATGTAAGTAAGTAAGAAAACAAGTGTAAGTAATTATTTTCTTGACAGGGATTTCAGGCTGTCGAGCTTTCATAACAGGCTGTCCTGTTATTCAAAGGCCATACCACTTTTTGCATATGAAATAAATTGTAATGTACCACATCTTGTTCGAGTGTCATTCCTGCATATTTCATGGACAAGTGTAGAATGAACATCATGGGGCCCCGACCAGTTGCAAACGCTGCCAATACCCCGAAGTGTGTATTGAACTTTCTGCATCACAAAATGAAATTAATATACTACCGTGCTGCTGTCCTGTTTCCAGGAGAAAATAGTGGGGATAGCACCTCGCTTCAGCCATTTCTTGTTGTGGCTAAAGTAAAAGCATGAGGGCTCGAAGTGTTTGGAACATATCCTTTGAGTCTGAGAAGGGTGAAAAGACTGCTCAGATACACTTTGAAACCACTGTCTCAAAAGTATGGGGTCACGGTGGGGAAGCCTGTAATATTGACAGAAGTACGACCTATGGCACCTCAACAATTCCCATCACCTATGAATAGAAACAATGATTTGATTATTTCTATGTCTCCAATAAAGGGGTTAGGGAATGTTAGTGAATAATGACACTGACTTATGGAAAGATACTCCAGATATGGCAGAATGTCTTGTGTGACACCTTGGAAGCGCGCATGACATGGGCATGACTTGTGCCCTAAGCACAAACACAATTCGGGAAGCAAAACTCCAGATACAGTGCAGCAAGATTCGCAAGTCCACCAGCCAACACCAAACACCTTATTACAAATGAAGAAATGCTGACATGACAACAACAGTGGGAATAGTGGGTATTGCCGGTGTACATTGAAGAACAATATTCACCACGATCCTGCGGCCTGGGAAGCTTCCTTGCACTAACTTCAAAACTGTAATCCCCATCTCCAGGAAGCAGGCCATTACATTAAAAAGAAAGGAAGTCAGAGCCCCGAAGAATTCTCGGCGAGCTTGTGCTGTGAGGTACCACCTCTTCCCCGGGGGCGCCGAACCCGTAAATCATTCCAATTCACATTATGTAATCTTTCTGCTGTCTTTGCTATTCCAGTGACACTCCTCTTTTCATATGTTGTCTTTTCAATATGTATTAATTGTGTAAAAAGAAAAGAAAACAAGTCGTCGCACCCAAAAGTTTAACCTAAGAGTGACGGGCACAGAAATCATGAGGAATCATCCTTATGATTTCTATGGTGTCAGGGCCCCATGTCTTTAGCGACGACAGAATGCACCTGAGGCGGTATGTTTGTTTGTGCGCTTACGAGGCTCTTCCGGGAAGACAAATATTTTTCGGCTGTGGCGGCTCCGCGGCTGCCCCACAAAGGAGGGAACGTCAGAATTACCATCCCCAGGGTCAAACCAGTCTTTCAATCGTTTTATTACTCCGTCGGAGTTTCTCCTAATTCATCCTGTTCTAACGTTCTAGTCAAGGATGTCTGGTCAGTTAATTCTTTCAGCCGCATTGTTCCTTGTGATGCAGTGAGCGTCCAAGTCGCACTCGGCGTAATTAGCTTTAGCCGATAACCGCGGCCGGCTGTCGGCAATTCCGGAACCGAAACTCTGCTAGCTTCCCCTTGCACTCAAGGCCGCCTTTTCTTTCTTGAACAGGTGATTACAGCACGGGAAGGCCGCAGTATTACTTACTTCATGTTTATTTTATGCTTACTGCATAGTTATTTCCTCGTAAATTGATTACAGTAACAATATTCACCATCGAAACCGAGCTGCCAAGGACAGCGCGCAGACAGCACTGGCACATGGCAACACTGGCCGCCACAATATGGCGCATCCCTCGTTTTGACGCAGAGCTAGCGCCACCTTTGCTTCTAGCCTCTCCTTATGATTTCTATGCGCTACGCAGTCCACCCGATACAAAGGGGATAGCCCACTGATCTCGATTGTAAAAGGCTGGATCGCGGATAGGGAGCGCGAGCGTGAAGAAACCGGCCGCCATCTTACGGTGCCCACAACAGCCGCCGCAGCGATCATGGCAACTTCTTGCAATTACGGTCGTACCAACCGTACTGGCAAGGATACAGGGCCTAAACTTATACAGGTGAGTCACTCTTCATCAAGGAATAAATAGGCGTCCATTCTGTACATTTATTTGACCATTATGAAGTGTTTTTTTTTTTCAAAACGAGCACTGGATGCAGGTTGCTTGATCGCTCTTCCGACGTTCAATCGAGCACACTTGCATTTTACCCGGCGGCAAATACAGTTTGAGTGCATAATATACTTGAAAGAAGATGTTACACTACACAGGTAGTGTTGTCATCAATATATGTGCGAGCACTCGAGCGCTTTTTTGCATGCATTGCTAGCATGGTACACGGTGTTCTCTGCGGAAGCAAGTGCCACATTCATTTCTTTGAATTACCTTCGCGCACAAGTTCGGTATTACGTCATAAGGAGACCACGATTGTCACATTTTTTCATGTATTGGTATTGTTTTGTGCCTTGGTTTGATTTGTGACAAAGAATCCAACGTAACGGTGGTGTGGCGCGACTTGAATAACGCCTTTGTGTCTGAGCTGTATCGTCAGCTTGTTACGATAGTAATAATTTGTAGCGTGTCGTGCTATTTGTAGCAGTTTTTAAGGCAAAAGTGGTCTCTCAATACAGGTTTCGTCATGAGGGCTACCCAGTGAATAATCTGTGCAGTGTGATACGGCTGGGTGTACAGGTAAGTATCACGTTCCTCATCCACTGGTTTCTACTTTACAGGAAGGAACAACCTCAGTGCACGCACTGTGGTTAGCCTCTCTCAGTTTTGCATATTTTCTTACATGTTCACATCAGAAACACACCTTAAACTTTAGGCTCGTTCACCCAGCAATATAATAATTAGATATTATAATTCTTTTTAGAAGAGTTCCCCATATTCTTTTTAGAATAGTTTTTAATCTTTTTAATTATTAGAAGACACAGGGATCGTAAACCATGTTTTAAACTGATGTTTTAACATTTGTCCAATGCATTTATTAAACAACATATTCATTTTTAACTGGTTGCACCCAAACTAATGTTCTGATGTATTATTTCCTTTGTTGTCGATGCACCATAAAAGTTGGAATAATCATCATCAATGCAGGTTACTTCACAGCTGCCTCGACATACTCAAGAAATGGGTGCAGGACCTGCGTAATGCCCGCAAACTACCACAGCACCTCCAGAAAGTAAAGGGATATGTGTCACATTGGATTTTTAAAGACATTCACAGTATATAATACCTTGTATGAACTGTTGTAGATCTAAGCAGCTTCTACAGTACACTCTCAGAAATTAAAACTTGTCAGGGAACTGTGATAATTGTTTCAGTTAATAGGCATACACATATACGCTATAAGAAGACAGTTATTTATTGAGAATGCACTTCTCTGGCTACTCATGTTGTTTACATCTACTGTTGATCACATTCATTTATCACATATTATGTTCTTATATATTATTATTATATCACATATTCGATCACATTAAATTTAAAATTTAGCATATATGAGAAAATATCAGTGGGGAAGTTGCTATTCATTGCTCATTCCAACCTAAAATTGAGTGCTACAAATTTAGAGAGCGTACCTGACCATTGTCATTCCTAAAATATATATTGCCATTGTAGCAAGGTCACAAAACAATAAATGTAGCCTTTTGCGACCTCCCTGCACGTTCATTGTATCCTGAAACGCATAAGTGCAAGAAATAAATCTTGAACTTGAATAAACTTGATGTTGTATAAACTTGACATAAAATGTTGAATAATATAATGAATGATATAAAATATTGAATAAACTTGAACTCGTATATTCTCTTTACTCATCATCAGTGATCTTCATTACAAAAGCATATCGTGTTAGACTTTTTTGTTTGCGTTTCACAGACTGGGTACACGAGGGCCAAAATGACAAAATCACAACTGTTTCAACCTCCAAATAGTCCTGTTGCAATTTGAAGACCATACGTGGAGCTGCATTTTTTGGAACATGCTCCACATAACAAGCATGACAAAGTCAGCACTGGATAGCAGGACCCCGTCCCCAGGCAGCTTTTCTCACGCTGCAGTTGTATTCAACAAAAGCATGTGAGTGCTGGAGAAGGACATTCAGTTTGGCACAACCGCGCCTGCAAATAATCAGAACAAATAAAGGAAGAAGCAAACAAACATAGAAGGGCTGTACTTCAAAAAGAGATAAGTCCTGTGTCTCAAGGAGGTGTTACCACTTTCTAAGTAACTTAATTGATTAAGCTTACATCACTACCTGATTAGCTGTCCTAACGAGTGTGATCTAATTGCGTGAAGTAATTATTTGGGCTGCTTCGGTGTGTCCATATTTGCGAGGCAAAGCACCGCTGTCGTTTACTAAAAGACTCTTTCTAAGGCGATGCTTGATATAAATCATACTAAACGCATACACGGCTAAAACAACGGCTGTGACTCTACAGAACGATCTCTTTCTGCCATGCGAGTATATCTTTTCCCGGACCGTTCTTTATGGAACAATTTTTGCCCAGAACGCAGTACGGGATATTATATACAATGTCGTTGTTAACCTCAAGTCGTCTCTTATTGAAATATTGGCTGGGAAACGTGCTGTAGTACAATCCCCAGCGCTGCGCTGCAGTGACGGTCTAGTTTCGGAATGCAAAACATAACGTAATTACGAATCGAACGGCAGGACACCTGTGAAACACTGTTAGGATACATCAGTATACTGGTACCTTACAAAATTGTGTGATGACAAACAACGATCAATGCTAGCAGCGCAATAAATACTCACAACCTCTGTTGCCTCCCATTGTTTTCTATGGGCACACACAGCACTTTAGGGCACCAACATGGCGGCCAGAAGGCACGCCTCTCCCCCACGAGCCCCTCTCTCATGCGCGATCCAGCTATGGCGGGCTAGAATGACTTCTAGCCCTTCTAGCCCGCCATAATCCAGCCTTTATACATAGAGATCAGTGCATGCGAGCGTGGTTGTTGAGGGGCAAACTACGAAGGTAAACAAAAATTATTTATTCGGAGGCACGAATAATGTGTGTACTAATGCAATATGCATGTTTTTAATAAGCAATTCGCGCGGTCTGCCTGTAATACGTAAGATTATAGACAGAAGCGAGTACTCTTCCGGTTCCTGTCCCTCTCCATGTTGTTAGCTACGAGTTTGCTGTACGTTGACTGCGCACTTTGTGACTGTTCATAGCCGTTTTCTTCTTCATCGTCGTCTTTTCAATTTCAAACCACCAAGTCCAACATGGCACATTTCCTCGGAGGAATGCCACATTTCAGGACAGTAGCCAGCTATTGCTTTATTTGAGTGTCAAGAATGTGGACAGTACAGACTTTGGAGCTGTCTGTTCCTCTTCCTGCCTTTGCGGCGTTTCTGGATGCGTGTGAGGAAGCCTTCAAAGCCAACGTCAAGACATTTATCACCTCCCAAGGGATCAGGTCCGAGCTGTGTGAAGTGTTGGACACACTTGTGCCAAAGACATTGAGTTTGTGTTCTTCATCGGTGTATGGTGATCTATTTCACTTTTTTCTGAGGGTACGACTGTTCTGGTTTGCACGACAAAGGAATGAGGAAGTACGAAGTAGTACGTTACGTGACAAGGCACTGCAGCAGTCAGCGAGACTAAGTTCGTAATCTCTGCACGTTGTTGTGATGTAACTAGAAGCTTTCTTTCCATGCAAAAGGATATGCACGGTTCTGTTGCCTATCCAGTGCTTTCAGTTGTAACCTATAGGTTACACATGATCTCTTGTAATTCTTTCATTCCTGTGTAGCATGTGATTTGTCAAAGTGCACTTTTGCACATAGCTCCTTACCGTGTTATTTGTATTTTGACAGCCATGCAGAGTTCAGTAGTCTGTGCCTATTATTTATATGTTTAGTGTATGTACACCTGTATACATAGATACCTAGCATAAATTTTCTATTTTGAATCTTCAGTAGTTTGCCTATTCTTTGATACGTATTCTGTCTATACCTGTGTACATAGATCCCTAGCACGTAATTTTATATTTTGAATCCTGCGCTGAGTTCAGTAGTTTTGTGCACAACCGCCAGTATGTAGGCGCAGTTATGTGCAGGGCTAAGCACCTTGTACAGCTTGAAAATCTACACCACATGGCAAAATGTGCACAAAATAGCAGAAGCACAGAACATTGTCGATGCTTTGACATGCCTTTAATACAAAAATGCAGTTGTAATCAAAGTAGAAGTAGTCATCAGCAGGGTGTGTACACACTGAACAAGGTTGTCATTGCTGGAAGCTGATATTATTGTGGCTGTTTTGCAAGATAAAGTATCACAGACTTCTAAACTGAGCTAATGCCAAAAACTGTGGGCAGACATAGCACCACGTACACAGTATGCAAATATCATATAATGGGATCTTCAAGTGCAAATGTGTTCACTTCCACCTTCTTTGTACGATAGATATGTGGAAAGTTCCTGATGTGCATGAGGACAGCTATAGCAGCATGCATTGGACATTAAGGTGCTGGGCCCCACATGTGTTTGCTGGAATTTGTACATTATCCTTTCGTGCTTATTCAGTACATGGGCTGTCATACTGGTTATTTTCCACATTATTCTGTCGTGGGTATTTATGATGAAAGATGGAAGTCACTGAAAAGTCACTATGTTCCAGCCTCAGAACAGCAATTGTCTCATGTGGGTATTTATACTGTTTACAACGGCATGGCAAATTTACCTGTGATAAAAGAAAGCAAGCCCCCACGTCGTCTCCTGTGTCCTTTGTTGCACGCATGTCGTTAGTGTTGATTGTTCTCTGTTTACAAATTATTTATCAGTTTTTGCTCTTGGATTTGCTTTCAACAGCGATTGTGACACTCCGCGTATGGTGAGCTACTCCGTGACCATACTCCGGTGACCATACTCCGCGGCTCTACATCGCGATGGAAGGAACGCGCCGCGCGAGCGCCGCGCCCGCGCTATACGTAACGGTGACGTACCAGGTGACGTCATTATGACGGAATTGTAGTTTGCCCCGCAACGGATGGATGGCGCTGACGATCTTTATCATGGCCGCCCTTGAAGACGTGGTGGCCAATGCAGGCTTCGGTACCATCTATATTTACCTTGTGTAAACCGCCTACTGCACACCTGTTGTATGGGGAAAAAATTTACGATTGAGGTCGGCACAGATGGAAAAATGACGAAAGAAAGAATGCGGGTTTCTGCACAGTAATGGGATACTGTGGGACTGACTATCTGGATTGCAATGTTGTGGGACTATTCCCATGTCTACGGGTATTACCCATGCTTTTCAATAAAAATGCGGGTTCTTGCACTGTAATGGGATACTGTGGGACTGTAAATCAGGATTACGATATTGTGGGACTATTCCCATGTCTACGGGTATTACCCACGCATCTCATTAAAATGCATTGCACTAAAATGCATTAAATCTCATTAAAATGCATTGCACTAAAATGCATTAAATCTCATTAAAATGCATTGCACTAAAATGCATTAAATCTCATTAAAATGCATTGCCGTAAGCATTTTTAGCATAATGGAGACAAAAATATGCAGGTTGTGTAGAGAACAAGGTTAAGCCACATTGTACTACATAGCCTATAACCAGAGTAGCAGAGGCACTGCCGTGGTAACACACGTTTATGGGTGTGTTCCCTATTGACGAGTGATATCAGGTTTGATGTGATTGGGGACACTCTTGATGCTCATGTTAACACGTGGAGCTGCTCTGATGCTAATGTTAACAGGGCTGTTCAGGCTGATGTTAACACTAGAGCCGCTCTGATGCTAACATG
This sequence comes from Ornithodoros turicata, assembly GCF_037126465.1. Taxonomy (NCBI): domain Eukaryota; kingdom Metazoa; phylum Arthropoda; class Arachnida; order Ixodida; family Argasidae; genus Ornithodoros; species Ornithodoros turicata. The sequence goes on along the minus strand of NC_088203.1, from coordinate 69,408,159 downwards.
AGGGCTGCCTTGATGCTGATGCGGCACAATAGTTGCATTGATGCTGGTTATGGCAATCTTGAAAATGCTGCTGTGTGGCCAGCAACGGCAACCTATTCACTGACCCTCCCCGTCGCTGTCTACATGCTTTCTGAAATGTCCTGCAAAGTAAGCCGCTCATGTCTGGGGGAGATGAGAACCCGCAAAAAACCCACGCGAAACAGTAGATAGCAGCAAGAAATCACTTTATTCACCACTCACAAGTACGTACCTCTGAAAGCATCCCCATTCATCATCAACACACCTGAGCGCTCGTCTCACGCGGGCACAAAATTCGCAATGATCGGACGATGAACAACAAGGAAAAAAAAAAGCACATAGATTCTCACTTCCGGTCCAACTTGTCTTTCTCAAAGCATTTGCAACTCTTGTAATGACGTGCATGAGTCTCCGCCACACTGAACACAATGCTTGCGTCTTTCTTCCTGGTACATGTTGCGCCATACACGCCTAATCTGCAAGAAATATCTTTTCAGAAAACACGATGACAGCATAGCCATGTGCAGTAGGTGTCAGGACATATACACACCGTCTGCACAAAGTCGCTCACGGTTTCATCTTGCGTTCCATCTCCCTGTCGTTGTTCAGATTGCCTGCAAATGGAGTGAAATCTACAATGACAATGCATGGCACAGCCGAACATATTATTTCACAGTTATATTGATTACACACCTGACACGGCAAAAATCCTGATGGCGAAGAGCGATTTTGGCTTCAGATCCAGGGCCGCGTCCTCACTTGACATTTCAAACGAGCCTGACTGGTCTCCTGGGGGTTGGCAGAAACATTTCCCCATACGGGCTCTTTCTCAGAGGGGTTGCTAGAACGACAGCATAAACTGGGAACGACAGTACAAACCCTCTAATAGCTGCAGACTTAGCGGAACAATAATACGCTCGAGATCATGCGTACCACTCGCGGCGATGAGAAACGTCCGTTTACTTCAAAGCGAACCCAACAAAACTGCGCATGCGCGACAGACAGCGCTGGCTGGTGGCATGCTGGCAGCCGCCGGCTCTAAAGCGAAATGCACCGCCTTCAAAATATTGTCACCATCGGTGCAGCTGATCTGAAGTTCTCTGATTGGCTGAGTTATATATGTGTCAATATTTGGATGGTCATTGGTCTCCGAGAACTGGCGTCAGTTTCCTTCGCGCTGATTGGGCAAGAGTTATTTGATTGAGGCGCAAGTATCCGAACGGTCGGTCGAACGGAGGAGAAAGAAAAACGACGGAGGAGCCATCATGTCTGTCCGGCCACGCGTGTTCTCTCGGACTACAACCGTTGTGCTCGCAGACACTAGCAGGTAGTTTAGAGAGTTTTGAATGCTTTAGATTTATATTGTGGCGAACTGATAATGTGAGAACGGAAAGGAACATCCACCTGATCATCACAACAGCGGAAAGACGAACATGACAGGGAATCCCTGCACCTCCAAAGGACGCAGAAATCGTTACAGAGGAAGTGTGCACTCTTTCCGATGTTCCGTAGGTGAACGGTAAGACAAGCTTGGTTACTTTTTGTGACCGAAGGAAGTAATGCAGGTTTATCACGTTAAGTGTATTATGTACAACATTTACGAGTCACTCGGTACGTTAGCGGCGTTTCATAGTGCAGTGCATTGCCGTAACTTGTGCGTTTGTAATATGCCGCTAATCAAATTTGCTAGTTGCCCCTCATGCACGTCGCAGCCGTTCATTCACTGTGATCTACGAACATTTGTGACAAGTGTGCTTTGGTGTTTCCAATACGAAATCAACATCGATTGCCTATCATAAAAGTGATTTTCGTGCAGAGTTACGGATCATCAATAGATTTCTTTGTTTTGGTGCTCCCGCAGCCATCGGCAACAACGACGCACATGGCCCAGCTGTTTTCGAAAACTGTATACCTCTACATTCTGCGTGTGCGAACTGCGATTGGCTTCGCAACTGCCCTTCGATATCGAAGCATCTAAAGCTCCAGTGAAGCCTGCTACAAGACGTGAAAAGATATGTACTGTAACTTTTTCGAAGCAGTCCCCGAGGACAAATAAACTTGCTTTGTCATACACCATCGCTGTCTGATTGTTTGCTTTGGGACAACATGATCGTTGCACTACAGCAAGCGCCGAAGAAAAACGGACGAGGCTGGGGGTAGGGGGGACGAGAGGAGGGACGAAAAACCCGAGGAGAGAAGGGGAAGGAGGTTGGGAAAGGATGACGATCTGCGCATGCGCACTTGACCCGAGCTTTTTTTCCGCGCTGCTTGTCTGGGACGCTGTGAATGGCTCCTGCAGATCACGCTGGTTTGGGCGGTCGCCATTTTCCTTGGACCATTGCGTCAATGGGAGCTTCCGGCGGATGGAACAGGCAAGGACGGGGGAGTTCGTGTTGGCATGCAGCCACAGGGGTGGCATCCAATGTATTGCTCCGTAGACGAGCGTGCTGGGCGAACGCAATGCATCCAGAACAGGTCCTGGTCGCACGTCACAGCAAACGTCAAGGCACACGTGACCTTAAAGATGGCGGCGCACGTGATCGGCGGCCAAACCGTTTGTAAATGCGGTTGTTGTTTCTGCGCAACGTTATGGATGTCTTTCGATCACGGAAATTAACTTTATCCGATAATCTCGTAGTAAAACGCGCAGTTTCGCACATAAGGCCTCGTACTGTTGACGACTTCCAAAGATGCGATGACGACCGCGCGTTAAGACTCACTGAGCCGATGCGATGTACTTAAACTAAGGAGAAATGGGCTACCATGTTGAGGAAGAAGCACCGCATTAGTTTACGTTGGCAAAATACGTCCATCTCTTGGTGTTATGACGACGGAAATATGTCGGTAAGCGGCAAAACGACATGTAAACAAAGTCACATGACCTCAAAATGACGTTTTCTGTGACGTGCGACCAGGACAAGATGGCAGTTTTTCCAAAAGCACCCGCTTGAGGGTAGTTACAACAATGGCGGGTTTGTGTCACCCCTGTGCATGCAGCCATCGCGGCCGCGCATCGCAATTGCTCGGCGGACGAAATATGACGACGGTAGAATCGTACTGTCTCTTGAGTTTGAGTGGTTCCAAGATGTTTCCGGAGATGATGCTGTTTTCATATCTACCACTGAACTTTGTGCTTGGAGCTTGCAACTTGTGTATTCTCTGATATTTGCTACTAAGTCGCTGCAAGATTTAGAGTATTACGGCACATGCACATCAGCACATGAATATGAACCATACAACATAATATGCATGACATGGACATACGGACCATCATGCAGGCAGCATTCATTGTGTCGCACCCTTTCTTTATCGTTTTTTACATGTATTAAAAAAACAGGTTTAAATGCTACAGTTTTCCTTGACTGTGTGCGATCGTGTACAACGCAGGTTCCTAATATGCATTGAAGTCACTTAAAACCTGCTGATGCTGTCAGGGAGCATCACATCTTTCTGGTGTGACATCAAGCGACATGATGTTCCCTTGACACACACATCGACACACCACACACACATATCTGACTCCACCTGATGAAAAACCCACTAAGAGCATGAAGAATTCTTGATCGGACACGAGAAAGTTATGGTGCTTTTTGATGTCACATCAAGAAATCTTATAGTTGCATCAGAGAGTAATTGTGTTAGAAACATCAGAATTTTCTTATGTGTAAAGTAGCTTTTCATAAAAATAGTCTTGACCAGAATGAGTAATATCACAGTAAGATTAAACTGAGATACCTTGCATATGGTGATGAAAGCCTCTTAAACTATTATTTTGCATTGTGTACGAATGAGTTCATGTGCGAGCTAAATTTTGGGTTGTGTGGAAAGCATTGGAAAGCTACCTTGAAGTGTGAAAGGCCCAATGGCTGTGCCCACACATTTCATCTGGGTATGCAGTTACGCTTATAAGTGCGATCAGCTGCAACGAATAAATACAAAAATACGCCGCATTTTCTTATCCTCAACGTTGCAAAAGCACTTCTGCAAGTCTGCCAGAAAATAAACTTACTGTGGAATCCTGGCTCTATAAAATGAACGACAATTCACATGATATGTGTGTTACTGTTTCCTCCTAATTAATTCAAATTTCGATATTCATTTGGATATTTCCAAGAAGTAAAAATAGCAAACTGTGCACAATAATTGAATCTTGTATCGGGCACGTGCACGGTATCATGCATATCTAATTCCGCTGATGTGACACTCACCCCACCTTAGGATCACATTACGTCCAGAGCAGAATGTCAAAATACAATCCTCAGGATGTCATGCAAAGACAGCCTTTGTGACACTACCTATGGATGTCATAATGTTTAAATTGGACGAGGACGTCTGGACCAGATGAGGACGTCCATGGGCTTTTTATGGTTTATTGTGTTGATTTCTCGAATTTTAGAACGGGAGTCACTGCCAAGGCGATGACGTCACGAGAGCCGCACCAGGAAATTTTCGCCGAGCAAGAGTCGACTCTCTCGGCTTTCGAGTTGCTCGAGTCCGATAAACGAACACAACCATAGAGTTATACGGCGTTTGGACAACACCAACTAGATTGGGAAAGCCTGCTTACTCCTCGACGTGACGTAACCTAAGAGTCAGCTAATGAGGATCGTGTTTTCAAAGGCGGCAGCCGATCACGAACGTGCTTTCAGCGGTCGTAATCATGGACAGAGCTGTGAAAGTTACTTTGAAAATGTAATTAAATTACAGTTACACACCCCTAAAAGTATTTAAGTTATGGTTATTATAGTTATTTATGTTATGGTTATTATAGTTATTTAAGTTATGGTTATTACAGTTACTAGAACTGCCATGTAACCGAGTTAGTTACAGTTACTCTCAAAAAGTAATTGAGTTACTTTCAGGTTACTTTTTGTTACAACATGGCTCACTTTCAAAAATGTTATTGTAAAAAACTACGACTATACGTACACTCCTGTACACACTGGATGCAAACTCTACTTCACTTAAGCTGGTAGTGCCCATTGATCCTGAGGAGCAAGACATTTTCAAAGTTCTCATCTGACAGGCTTCCTCTTCTTTTTGCCATGATGATACCTCCAATACTGAACAGCCTCTCCACAGAAGCACTAGTTGGCAAAGATGTATTATACTTCAGGAAAGCTGATTTTATGGTGGGGAGGTCGTTGAAAGAGTCAAGAGATGTGGGCGCAGGCAGAGACATACTTAGTGAATTCTAGTTCCCATGGTGCAGTCGTCCTCTCTTTACTTTTCCCGAACATGAAGAAGCTGTCGGGAGAGTCATCATTACCAGAAGTCACTTCAGGTCCTGTGTGCCACTGTTGCTGTGCGTTTGCCAGGACTTCGAGAACGTTCTTGAAGGATGCGAGGGCACTTCGTTTTTCGACAGGATCTTCTATCCAATCTGCATTGGACTTGGGATGTGACACTGAACTGAGTTTGTCGCTCATCATGGTGCCAAACCTTCCATCCAGCCCTTCCATCATGCAGAATTTCAGTGGATGCCGTTCCTTTATACGCTGCAGCTTAGCTTTCAGTGTAGACACTGTAGGAAGAAGGTACCCCATGAACATGCTCTGCTCTCGCTGTAGAAGATCAAGTGCCTGTACTATCGGCGCTGTGACAATCATGTACTCTTGCATGAATTCTTTGTCTGCAGCGGCGAACCGTGGTAGTCCAAACCGGTCGCAAATGTCTTTGAACTTCACCTCTTTTTTTGTCATGGTGTCATGCAGAGACCTGATTGCAATGTACGTCGAGTTCCATCTTGTTACACAGGGTACGGGGAGGTACGAACCACAGCCTTCCTTTAGGGCATCTAACAGGGAAGTTGACCTGCTCTGTTTGTTCCATATAGCACAGTATTTAGCTAATGTCTGGCTCCACTGCCTTTTCGATGATGGAAACATGTTTTGTTTCTGCACATCCTATAAAAAATATTTGTGTGAGAGCCTTGAATGGGGTGAACACTATACCTCTTACTCATTACCTTGGTGGCCACAAGACTCAGCAAATGGCAAGCACATCGTTGATGACGTGGCAGTGAGTAGTTCAGGATCCCCTCGTCACGTGAGTTCAACACGTTGTGGATCTCAACCGGGACAACATCGTCATCATCACAGCCGTCTGCGCCATCGGTCTCCCTTACAGGCGTTTCACACTCTTCGAAATCGGAAAACTTCGTGAAATAGCTGAAAGCAGTAGCCAGTGAGCAAGAGTAATTGTAAATCCAACTCATGATAGTCCCAAAAGGAGACACATACGTGAAAGACATTTTGAAGTTGGACGCGTTGTCCGTCGTTGTTGAGTTATCCGACATGTTGTAATCATTGTATACCTCCTCAAGAGCACTGGCAAGGACATCGAAGGTATGGCTCCCCTTAAGTCTCTTGCAGGCTAACACGGCAGACTCTCTTCTAAGGCTTGCACAGTCAACCCAATGCGCTGTAACGCCCAAATAGGCCCTGAAAATGGAAATCCCCACACATTTGGCATTGAAAGGTGATCACAGAGTTATTACCTTTTGTGGACAGTCCAGCAGTCCGCTGTGGATGCGATGTAGCCGATTCTTGAAAATTTCTCGCGGAGGTCTTCCTTCAGCTGCAGAGCCTCTGCCTGAAGCTTTTGTACCAATGTAGTCCGGCATTCGATGTGACGACCGAAGAAACCCGTAGCTATGATCCACTTGAAGTGCTCCTGTCTCATTACAGAAAATGGAAGTCCCCCTTGCACTATCATCCCTCTGATCACTTTGTTCAGGATGTCTGCAACAGGTCGGCAAAGTGTAAGTCGATGGTGATCAGAAACACACAGAATTAAAGGAAATAACTGATAGAAACACTGGGAACATGTTGGTCTCGTGGATGTTGCAAGGGCCATCTGTTTTGCTGGGGGAGAGCCATCATTCCTTGGATTTTTCCTCTTTCTTGTGTCGGAGTCCATCTTCATTTTCTCAGCCCGCAAGGCGCCAGAATGGAGTCACTAGAATGATTATGAACAGTTAACTATCCTGCTGATAAGGATCGCGTAGAATCACGGTGTTCAAAAGCACGTCATATCATGTCAAGAACCTGTCTGTCATTCTTCTTAGTATCAAGGCCGCCAAGACATTGATAAAAATAGCTTAGAATCCGGCGGCAGAAAACGCAACCGCTGAATGCTTGCCATTTCATAGGGGCTGCTTGATACGACACTCAGACAGTGATTTATTTAGTCAGACTTATTCGGACTTTATTTACATTTATTCAGGTGGTCTTGCGGCTGAAGGAGGCCTTAAAGGGACAGTCGCATCGACCACAGGTCGATTCCGAAACCAGAGTGAAATGAGATTCCCCGTCCTTCACTGACTATGACTCCGAAAGTCCCATTCCGATCGACGGAATACTCTTTGCATAATTCGTGTGTAAGCGGCGCTACAGCAGACGACGGATGCGGTCGTCAAGCGGAACTCCCTGCTGAGAATCTTTAGCAACGTCACAAGGAATCTGACCAATAAGAACACGGCGAGCCAGAGGAGTCCCCGCGGCTTGCAGCTTGCATGAGCAAGGTCAGGGAGACGAAGGCGAAGGCACATACGGAGATGGCGGACTCGGAACGCGGAACTGGCGAATCATGCTGTTCAAATCCCTTTAGTAATAGCTCCCGTGACGAATATACATGTTTGATGACGGCCCATATTCGACGGATCCGCTTCTTCTGCAAGTCGCTCGTGATGTACGTGCCGCAGCTGCGTTAGCGCATGATTGTTAGGAAATTACTGTGCTACGTGTTTAGGTAAGTGTCCTTTCTTTTTACAGCTACGTCAGGTTCACTGCTTATTGTGTGTTTACAAGCTGAGTTTGGAGATTCCTTGGACCGAGAAACAGACGACAGATACCTGGGTGTGTCGTCCGCATGATTCGCCAACGTTTTTCCATCCTGGTCCTATCAGGACTATCATCTTTTGTGTGCCTCATTTCCTGCTCACACCTACACCATAATACACTTGCGTAGTTTCCAATTGAGAAGTGTGAAACAGAACCTGTGTTACCACAGTAATCCCGAGAAGTGCAGGGGAATAGGCAGGAACAATAAGTGACAATTATACTTTTAATGGTGTGTTTCATAACTCACTAATGGTACTCTTACACCTCATTATCATAGTAAGTGATACATCTGTCTGGGAATGTCCACAATTTGTCATTTCCACGGAAGATTGTTCTGCCTTGATACAGCAAAACAAATTTTGATACCTGCCATTGATCCAATTTTTTTAGCACCATTGTTTTGAAAACAGCTTTCATTACCTCTTCTCTATGTATTATAATAATTATTATAATGACAGGCAATAAGTTACGCAAATGTGAATAAATCTTTGTGTTGACTGAGTGTTGTCCATTCAAGGGCCATTGCACAAGTCCACATCCAACTCTTCACGCACAGATATTTATTATTTGCTGTGCACAGACAGTTATCAGCGTGCACCACACTGGCAACATCCCTTGGGATCTGAAGCGGGGACTCGCAGAAATAAAAAATAAAATAAACAGTTTCGTAAGTGCTTCAATTGCAATGAAAACGCGACGGTTGGACAGTAAATTGGACGGTTTCATTATAACAGTGGTACACAGGAAAAAAGCTCGGGGTGTTGGGGGGGATCTGGATCGATCTCTAGGCACAACCAAGTGTAAAATTTTGGAAGGGCTAGTACATCCTGAAATAACCCTCATGCCTCAGACCCCACTACTCGAATAATGCACCTCCCTTTTACAGTAAGAGGCCTCTTACTATCTACGGCATATCCTATCAAAGCTCACAGGACAGCAAATTTGGCCAATACTTATGTGGCAGTGCCTCTAGAACATGCAGCTTTTCTGTTGAATGGACACTACATCTCTGGTAGCCCCTTTAATGTCTGGAGGTAGGTGCATCGTTTTACATTTAACCAGTAGTAATGTATAGCATTGCAAAAAAGGAAACAAGGGCTTAATCTCAACGCTGCATTATCGGTGAAATGCGAGGAGCATACACGGACAGCATGAACACTCCTTGCTTCATCTGCATACCTGCTAGTGATGTAGCTGCTTCCAACTTTCGCTTCGTCTGGGGTGTGGCTGTAGCTGTATCCTTGGCGTGCGAAATCAAACATCGAGGTTTTCGAAGGAAGTTTTCCTGGAGTCAGGAACGCTGCGTCGATTTCCAAACGACATCTCACGCGAAGGATACAAGCGTAGAGATATATAGTATCCGCGTCACTAGAAATTGTCACATGTGAACAGGGCGACGTGCCGGAAAGAAACAAAGCAGCCCCAGACTTGGCGGCAGACGACAGCGTCCTTCACAGCGGATTAGCCAGATTCCACCTTGCGTCACGCGATGTTGTTGGCGCTGGCGCTTTCGAGGATCAAAACGAAACCGGATCTTTTAAATTCGATTCCTCATCGCCCGGTCCGTTTTGGAAGGTGAAAATTCGGCAAATAGCTCGTGGTAGTGTACCGAACACGTTGGTATTGGATTCGTAACCACGGTTCCAGATGCGACAGTCCCTTTAAAGGGACAGTCCGGACCCGAGATGTGAAGTAAATAAGCCTCATCAGATGATTCTTTATATCTTTCCGAGCTACCGTGCAAAATATTTCATTTATATTCGGCTCCGAGAATTTGTAAGGCAATTTTCCACTTGCATCTTTTCCCCCGACTAAAAGCCGCACTTGGACAGCCGTGACGCCAGGAGCGTTCTCTTCCGGCCTTTGCGGCGTCTGCTCGGCTCCTCTCGGCGGGCTGTGTGTTCTTTGTGCGTCGCCGTTCTTGGTTTTCGTTCATTCAATACGCATGGCATTCCTGCTTTTTATTAAGGTGACTGGTTACTGTATATGTGAGGTGTTGTTGAGTGGTGAAGCACAGGCGTTTCTTAGTGCATCGTGCGAACAAGAATGAAAACACAACGTGCGTGTCATTTCTCGCGTTTGCGGAGACCGAACCCCTAAAACTGTTGGGGTAGCCAGTATTCACCGTCGGTGAAATCGGTGATCGAAAAGAAAGATCGGTGCAGTACCAATTCCTTTTGAAAAGACAAGGAAGTGTTGTTAAGTTTCAACCTCGTTCTCGCCACAGATTTGGCATACACAGCAGTGCCGGATATACAGTGGTGGGGGCCCCGGGGCACTGTGCTGTGGGGGCTCCCTGGTGCATTCTATGTATTATTCTATGTATTCGTGTATTATATGTCTATAAATGACATCGTTTTGTTTCTAAAGGACAGCGGCCGCGTGGCACACTAGTCCGAGATTTTTCAGCAGTCAGGGTTTGTCATATATTGAACATTTCGTAGACAAGTGAAATAAATATTCTATTCATGTCTATCCAATGCGTTATTCGGGGTCGATATGCGTGGACGGAGGACAGATTTTTACCAAATTTCCGTTTCAGGGATGCGTTTCAGGCATGCAAAACAGATTTCCCTTGGACAAGACCTTTACTGGTGGGGGCCCCTTTGTGGTAGGGGCCCGGGGCAAGTGCCCCGTCTGCCCTCCCCTAAATCCGGCACGGATACACAGCATAAACGTTTGTCAGGCGCGTCTCTCTGAGTTGCAGCACCAACACCAGCATAGAATATGTTACAAGGTACATAGTTAGGACTAACATGTTATTAAACAAATCGCCAATCCCAACTGGGTCAAGTCTCACCTGAAAATCTCACTCTCCACCTCAAACAAGCGCCGAGTGTTGCTGTGTCGTCTTGCACAATTGTAACGTCGGGAACAACAGTGACGTCACGGAGAAACTGAAACCGGATATGGGTTAACCGTGGAATTTAATTCATTTTCTCTTAAACGGGGAAGCTTTCGTCGTTTCTATTTTGCGTGGATGATATACGTGTGGAGCACAATCGAATAGAGTCGTAATCCGAATACCCTCCGGAGGTTCGGACTGCCGCTTTAAATACGTTGTTTCTGCATTACGATCCCTGAGGAATTATGACCCCCTTCCAGTTTTTCGCGACCCTCCCCCCCCCCCCCTAAGCCCCGACTTTCTGTATAAACCGCTGGACTAGATCCTTCTTCCGCCACATTCAAAATAAACTTGGGTACGGAACAACCGTGCAGTACATTGTAATACCACCTTGGGACTTACCATGAGGTGCTTTCGTAAGTTTGACGTATTTTTGCATTTTTTTTCTCAGACGTTTCAGTTTGGGTAAGCACAGCTTGCATTTAACCTCGATGTTCCTTTCGTCAACCTTCGCGTTGATATCGAGGTACCGTGTGTAGAACGGCCACGGCAACCCCGTGCTGGAGTCCGGAGGTTCGGGCGGCGACGACGACGACGGTGAAGTGTCCTCCATACTACCACTGATCTCGATTGTAAAAGGCTGGATCGCGGATAGGGAGCGCGAGCGTGCGGCAACCGGCCGCCATCTTACTGTACCCAAAACAGTCGCCGCAGCGATCATGGCAACTTATTGCAATTACGGTCGTACCAACCGTACCGGCAAGGATACAGGGCCGAAATTTCTACAGGTGAGTCATTCTTTATCAAGGAATAAATAGGCGTCCATTATGTACATTTATTTGACAATTATGAAGTGTTTTTTTGCCCAAAACCAGCACTGGGTGCAAGTTGTTTCATCGCTCTTCCGAGGTTCAATCGAACACGCTTGCATTTTACCCGCCGGCAAATACAGTTTGAGTGCATAATATGCTGGAGAGAACATGTTACACTACACTGATAGTGGTGTCATCAATATGTGCGAGCACTCGAGCGCTTTTCTGCAAGCATTGCTAGCACGGTACCAAGTGTTCTCTACGGAAGCAAGTGCACAGTCATTTCTTTGAACCACCTTCGCGTATAAGTTCAGTATTACGTCATAATAAGACCAAGATAGTCACCCTTTTTCATGTATTGGTATTATTTTGTGCCTTGGTTTGATTTGTGACAAAGAATCCTACGTAACGGTGGTGTGGTGTGACTTGGATACCGCCTTTGTGTCTGAGCTATGTTGTCAGCTTGTTGCGATAATAATAATTTGTATCTTGACGTGTTATTTGCAGCAGTGTGGTCACTCAATACAGGTTTCCTCACGGGGGCTACCCAGAGGATCGTCTGTGTCATCGAGCATCATCTGTGTCATCATCTGATGCGATCGAGCTTACAGATAAGTATCATGTTCCTCATTCACGGGTTCCTACTTTACGAGGAGGAACCACCCCAGTGCACGCACTGTGGTGAGCCTCTCTCAATTTTGCACATTCTCTTTACATGTTCACATCATGGAACACATCACTTCAAAGAGCTTTATATACACTTTAGACCCCTTCACCCAGCATTGTGTCTTAGTGATGAAGCTATAATTTCTTTTACAACAGCGTTTAAACGTTGAAATTTTTAAAAGCTATCAAGATTGTAAACCGTTTTAAACTGATGTTTTAAACATTTATGCGATGCTTTTACTAAACAACATATTTATTTTTAACTAGTTGCAACCTAACCAATGTTCTCTCCTTCACAGCTGCCTCGACATACGCAAGAAATGGGTGCAAAACCTGAGCAGTGCCCACAAACTTCGATCACCGCAGCACCTCCAAAAAGTAAAAGCACATGTGTCACATGAGATTTTTAAAGATATTCATAGTATATGATACCTTGTATTAACTGTTGTAGATCTAACCCACCTCTACAGTGTACACCCTTAGGAATTAAAACTCGTTGTGGAACTGTGGTCATTGTTTCAGTCACTAGGCATGCACATATATGCTATAAGAAGAAAATTATTTCTTGAGAATTCACTACTGTTGATCAAACTCATGCAGCTGTAGGTTTACCTTCGGCCTCTTGGAACTCTCTGTAGTTACCTTAGCTGCAGGAGGAGTGTCCTCCAGCATGTCGACTACTTGCAAAAATATTGACGTATTTAAGGTTATGACACAGTTTGAAGGGTTTCTATTCAGAACATTTGCAGTGGCAGGGCCTGCCAGAGTGAAACCTACTGAATATTTATGGTGTCGAAGGGGCGGTTCCTTCAGGACAGGAATATCTTGGATGGGAGCAAAAAGCTTGAAATTAACAAAGTGTTGTTTGCATTACACAATTTGTAATACACTGAACACATAGGCAGCAAAACAAAAATTTAAAATTCAGCATGTATGAAAATTGGGTGCAACAAATTTACATAGTGTACCTGTACGTTGTCATTTCTGTGATATATATTGTCATTGCAGGGAGGTCACAAAACAATAAATGTATTATTTTGTCACTTCCCTGCGCATTCATTGTATCTTGAAATGCGTATATGCCAGAATAAATGTTGACGTATATTCTCTTTATTCATAGAGCATAACATCACTTATCTTTACAAAAGCATATCGTGTTAATCTTTGTCACTCAGAATGCACAACCAAGAAAGCCATCTTCCACTAAACATCACGTTTGACATGATTCAGTTGGTATCATTTCATACACAGGGAACACCAGGGCTCCAGTTTCAAGCTCCAAATCGTCATGTTGCAGTTTGGAAACCGTACATGTGTAGTGCAAGAGAGCCCTCGCACATGACAATGTAAGATGGGAGTCACTGTTAATGCAAAGTGACTCCTATGAGAGAGACTGACGCTGAAGAAAAGTGTGCAAACTGCGGAAAGTGCCATAGAAGGTCTTCAGAAATCGTGCCTGGATTCACAGCAGTGCTACCACTTTCCCTTTTAGATTGGTGTTTCAGATGTGCAGCTGCATTTTTTGCAACGTGCTCCACATAACAAGCATGACAAAGTCAGCAGTGGATGGCAGGCCCCCATCCTTACGCAGCTTTGTTCACGCTGCAGTTCTATTCAGCAAAAGCATGTGAGTACGCGAGAAGGACATTCATCAATTTCACCTGCAAATAATCAGAGCAAATGAAGGAAGAAAAAGAAAGAAGTGCTGGTACTTCAAAAGGAGATAAATCTTGTGTCTCAAGGAGGTGTTACCACTTACTAAATAACTTGATTAAGTTTACATCAATACCTAGATTAACTGGCCTAAGCGTGATCTAATTGCGTGCAGTAATTGTTTGGGATGCTTCGGTGTGTTCATATTTGCGAGGCATTACGTCGAAGACATCACTGTCGTTCACTAAAAGACCCTTTCTTGCTTGATATCAATCATATTAAACGCATATGCCTGTTTAAAACAACGGCTGTGATTCTACGGGGCGATTTCTTTCTACCATGCGGGTATATCCCTTCTGGGACCGTTCTTTGTGGAACAATTTTTGTCCAGAACGCAGCACGGGATATTATATACATGGTTGTTGTTAACCTCACATCATTTGTTATTGAAATATTGGCTGGGAAACGTGCTGTAGTACAATTCCCAGCGCTGCACTGCAGTGACGGTCTAGTTTCGGAATGCAAAACATAACGTTATTAAGAATCGAAATGCAGGGCACCTGCAAAGCACTGTTAGGATACATCAGTATACTGGCACCTTACAAAATCGCGTGACGACAAACAATGATCAACGCCTGTAGCGCAATAAATACTCACAATCTCTGTTGCCTCCCATTGTTTCCAATGGGCACGCACAGCGTTTTAGGGCACACCAACATGGCGGCCCGAATGCGTGCCTCTCTCTCACGAGCCCCTCTCCCATACGCGATCCAGCCTTTATACATAGAGATCAGTGCATACTACCCACTAAAGGCTGGATCGCGCATGGGAGAGGGGCTCGTGGGGGAGAGGCGTATCTTCGGGCCGCCATGTGGGGGTGCCCTAAAGTGCTGTGTGTGCCCATAGAAAACAATGGGAGGCAACAGAGGTTGTGAGTATTTATTGCGCTGCTAGCATTGATCGTTGTTTGTCATCACACAATTTTGTGAGGTACCAGTATACTGATGTATCCTAACAGTGTTTCACAGGTGTCCTGCCGTTCGATTCCTAATTACGTTATGTTTTCCATTCCGAAACTAGACCGTCACTGCAGTGCAGCGCTGGGGATTGTACTACAGCACGTTTCCCAGCCAATATTTCAATAAGAGACGACTTGAGGTTAACAACAATTTTGTATATAATATCCCGTACTGCGTTCTGGACAAAAATTGTTCCATAAAGAACGGTCCGGGAAACGATATACTCGCATGGCAGAAAGAGATCGTTCTGTAGAATCACAGCCGTTGTTTTAGCCGTGTATGCGTTTAGTATGATTTATATCAAGCATCGCCTTAGAAAGAGTCTTTTAGTAAACGACAGCGGTGCTCTACCTCGCAAATATGGACACACCGAAGCAGCCCAAATAATTACTTCACGCAATTAGATCACACTCGTTAGGACAGTTAATCAGGTAGTGATGTAAGCTTAATCAATTAAGTTACTTAGAAAGTGGTAACACCTCCTTGAGACACAGGACTTATCTCTTTTTGAAGTACAGCCCTTCTATGTGCTTGTTTGCTTCTTCCTTTATTTGTTCTGATTATTTGCAGGCGCGGTTGTGCCAAACTGAATGTCCTTCTCCAGCACTCGCATGCTTTTGTTGAATACAACTGCAGCGTGAGAAAAGCTGCTTGGGGACGGGGTCCTGCTATCCAGTGCTGACTTTGTCATGCTTGTTATGTGGAGCATGTTCCAAACAATGCAGCTCCACGTATGGTCTTCAAATTGCAACAGGACTATTTGGAGGTTGAAACAGTTGTGATTTTGTCATTTTGGCCCTCGTGTACCCAGTCTGTGAAACGCAAACAAAAAAGTCTAACACGATATGCTTTTGTAATGAAGATCACTGATGATGAGTAAAGAGAATATACGAGTTCAAGTTTATTCAATATTTTATATCATTCATTATATTATTCAACATGTTATGTCAAGTTTATACAACATCAAGTTTATTCAAGTTCAAGATTTATTTCTTGCACTTATGCGTTTAAGGATACAATGAACGTGCAGGGAGGTCGCAAAAGGCTACATTTATTGTTTTGTGACCTTGCTACAATGGCAATATATATTTTAGGAATGACAATGGTCAGGTACGCTCTCTAAATTTGTAGCACTCAATTTTAGGTTGGAATGAGCAATGAATAGCAACTTCCCCACTGATATGTTCTCATATATGCTAAATTTTAAATTTAATGTGATCGAATATGTGATAATATAATAATAATATATAAGAATATAATATGTGATAAATGTAAACAACATGAGTAGCCAGAGAAGTGCATTCTCAATAAATAATTGTCTTCTTATAGCGTATATGTGCATGCCTATTAACTGAAACAATTATCACAGTTCCCTGACAAGCTTTAATTTTTGAGAGTGTACTGTAGAAGCTGCTTAGATCTACAACAGTTCATACAAGGTATTATATACTGTGAATGCCTTTAAAAATCCCATGTGACACATATCCCTTTACTTTCTGGAGGCGCTGTGGTAGTCAAAGTTTGCGTGCATTACGCAGGTTCTGCACCCATTTCTTGAGTATGTCGAGGCAGCTGTGAAGTAACCTGCATTGATGATGATTATTCCAACTTTTATGGTGCATCAACAACAAAGGAAATAATACTTCAGAACATTGGTTTGGGTGCAACCAGTTAAAAATGAATATGTTGTTTAATAAATGCATTGGACAAATGTTAAAACATCAGTTTAAAACATGGTTTACGATCCCTGTATCTTCTAATAATTAAAAAGATTAAAAACTATTCTAAAAAGAATACGGGGAACTCTTCTAAAAAGAATTATAATCTCTAATTATTATATTGCTGGGTGAACGAGCCTAAAGTGTAAGGTGTGTTTCTGATGTGAACATGTAAGAAAATATGCAAAACTGAGAGAGGCTAACCACAGTGCGTGCACTGAGGTTGTTCCTTCCTGTAAAGTAGAAACCAGTGGATGAGGAACGTGATACTTACCTGTACACCCAGCCGTATCACACTGCACAGATTATTCACTGGGTAGCCCTCATGACGAAACCTGTATTGAGAGACCACTTTTGCCTTAAAACTGCTACAAATAGCACGACACGCTACAAATTATTACTATCGTAACAAGCTGACGATACAGCTCAGACACAAAGGCGTTATTCAAGTCGCGCCACACCACCGTTACGTAGGATTCTTTGTCACAAATCAAACCAAGGCACAAAACAATACCAATACATGAAAAAATGTGACAGTCGTGGTCTTATTATGACGTAATACCGAACTTGTGCGCGAAGGTAATTCAAAGAAATGAATGTGGCACTTGCTTCCGCAGAGAACACCGTGTACCATGCTAGCAATGCATGCAAAAATGCGCTCGAGTGCTCGCACATATATTGATGACAACACTACCTGTGTAGTGTAACGTGTTCTTTCAAGCATATTATGCACTCAAACTGTATTTGCCGCCGGGTAAAATGCAAGTGTGCTCGATTGAACGTCGGAAGAGCGATCAAGCAACCTGCATCCAGTGCTCGTTTTGAGCAAAAAAACACTTCATAATGGTCAACTATATATATATATAGAATGGACGCCTATTTATTCCTTGATGAAGAGTGACTCACCTGTATAAGTTTAGGCCCTGTAACCTTGTCAGTACGGTTGGTACGACCGTAATTGCAAGAAGTTGCCATGATCGCTGCGGCGGCTGTTGTGGGCACCGTAAGATGGCGGCCGGTTTCTTCACGCTCGTGCTCCCTATCCGCGATCCAGCCTTTTACAATCGAGATCAGTGATACTACCAGAAAAACTACGTTGCCAGCCAGCGTCTCAGCAAGTGCTTAATGGCGCGTTTGTCTGACTCATGACCTACTAGGTTATAACGACCATGTCATAATCAGCAACGCGGCGCATCCGTCTGCACGATACGCTAGGGGCGCTACTCATCGGCACGCGAGATCTGCACCACGATTGGACGATGGAAATTTGAATTCTGAACGCGCAGAAGCGTATGTACAACTACCGTAGTAGACGACAGCAATAGCTCCCATGAAAACGCGTAGAATGATGATGATATTCAACCTCAGAATGAAACATCTGTGGAATATCCACCGCTTGTACAGAAATACTAAGGTAAGCTGAAGTACAAAGTATTGTAGAAGTTGAGGAAGCAATAACTGGGACGATGAGTAGCGCCACCGCTACCTTCCAAAAATGCGGCGCTGGGAAGTGGTGCCTACGACATGGTCGTTATAATCTAGTAGGTCGTGGTCTGACTCTTCCTACCCGCTTCACTTTCGTTTAGACCTGTGCGCCGATGCCACTTTGACTGGCGGCGGCGTAGAGCTGGTTTTGCCACCGGCGGAGGCGGCGTCAGCGGCGCGAAGGCGTAAACGCGTAAGCCGTCCACAAGCGTACGTAAGCGCTGGTGGCCTGCGAGGTGTATACTGTTTAGACTACAATCGAAACCACATCCTAATAAGGTTCCACTTTTTATTTGCCCAGGCAGAAATCTGGAATGGGATCATTTCAAAATGGTTTAACGAACTGGTCCCACTCTGGTGATGGTCCCACTCTGGTCCCACCCTGGTAATAGTCCCACCCTGGTCCCACTTGCCAAGTGGTCCCATTACTGGTCCCACCTGGTAATAGTCCCACCCTGGTAATGGTCCCACTCTGGTCCCGCTTGCCAAGTGGTCCCATGGGGGACCAGTTCGTTAAACCACTTCAGAATGGGACCACTCTGGAGTGGGACCACTTCAAAGTGGTTTTTGGACAGGTCACACTTTGAATGTGTCCCACTTCGTGACTGGGACCAGTTGAAACTGGAACCAGCTTCACGATGGTCCCACTTGAAGTGAAACCAGTGGAATTCATCCAGTGGTCCCCTCTGCTAAGTGGTCCGGGATCCGGCCACTTAGCAGCTGGGACCACTGAATGCATGACCGAAAATAATGCGTAGATATGCACATATTGCTCAAGTATATAAATACCGTTTATTCTGCTAAAAGCATACACTGAGCAGAAAGAAATAATCAATACATCTCTACATGTTCATACTATACGTAGTATAAGCCTGATCACTCACTGTGTCTTGACAAAGCATATGCCTGACTGTGCGATGCACTCACGGACCACAGGGAGCTTTCGTTCGTTGGCCACCTCACATCTTGTATTTTCTTAGAAAAGATGGCACATGACACTCCTGTTTTCCATGCAGGTCGCGACAACCCCTTCCTCTTCACCGTACGTTCGGAATCTTCTTATCCTGTTTCTCTTCAAGTTCCTCCTAAGTTTCCAAAATGAAACATCTATTTAATAGTAATCAAAACATCACGATCATCACTCATGCCTGCAAACATTCGCGACGTGCAGTCCGATTGGCATTTCACATTGCGTTTTGCCCCTACGCCGTTTAGGTCTTGGCGTCAAAACTCTTCCGGGAAATCGACGATGTGTTGCACAGGAACCATTGTCATCGCATTGTCCTACAAAGCCCACTAAAACACACGTAAATACTGCACAGGAGATACACCATCCTTGCGACGGCAACTGAAGACAAAACCAACTTGCTGCGACGCGTCCAAGTTCCAACTGCCATGCCACCTGCCACTCTTGCCTCTCGACCTCTCCTCTCCCTCTCGGCTCTCGCAGTTTGAAGTTTGAATTTGTAGCCGCCGTAGCGTCTTCACATTGCATCAGCCTCTGCAGTTACCTTTTCTTTTCTTTTTTTTTTCGTTGTCTTTCTTCTAGTTATATAGCTTAATTGTTGTTGTTGTTGAGATGTATTTTTTACATTTCTCTGGTACTTATTATGTTATGATATTCACCTTCAGATGAGAATATGTGCTCGAATTGGAGTTACAGGGATACAGCATATATTTGATCGCAGACGCGCGCACCTGGATAAACAGCAATAAAAAGAGATCATGCATGTGTTAAAATAGATCAGAATAATAGATCAAACAAAACCAGAAGGATATATGGCAAGTGTGGACAAGATGAAATCTCAAAGGGGGAAGCTGGGACGCTGCCCAACTTGGAGTCTCAAGTAACCATTCTGGGAACAAAATGGTACCTGTGAGGCTCCAGCTGGAACTTCTGGAACCATCTGAGCCCAAAATGGAACCCGCTTAAAGGCAGAGTGGGAACCACATACCACTTTGGCACCCATCTGGGCCCAGAATGGAACCCACTTAAAGCCAGATAGGGAACCGCACACCACTCTGGCACCCATCTGGGCCCAGAATGGAACCCGCTTAAAGCCAGAGTGGGAACACTGCACCACTTTGGGACCCATCTGGGTCCAGAATGGAACCCGCTTAGAGCCAGAATGGGACCACTGCCGCCACTTGGGGACCCATCTGGGACCAGAATGGAACCCGCTTAAAGCCAGAGTGGGACCATTAATACCACTTGGGGACCCATCTGGGACCATTCAACTGCAAATGGAACCACCTGGGAACCATTCGGGAACCAGTCCTGATTTCTGCCTTGGTGAAGACAAAAAAGTCTAACCGTAACAAATTTATCACAAACAATAGATCTACTTCGATCGCATTTTGACTAGAACAAGCCGTGAAAGCCCGTTATCTGTGCACAGTAACATGGTTGCACACGCGCTGTACCCTCAGAGGGAATTTTTACAGAGGGCATAGTTGTCATGCACAAAAATCAACCCGGCCAGCGGAAGGAGGAGGGGCATTCGTTCAGCAACGATGAGAAGATTTTCATGTACCAACATACTCACTTATCGAAGGGCTTATTTCCATCCTTCTCTTTTGCGTTTGTCAGGCACTTATCGCAGAAGAAATCAGAGCCAATCTTCCGCTTCTTGTCACAGTCTTGCCAAACTAAGGTGCCAAAGTAACGCCACACCGCGCTCGTTTTAAATGCACTTGAGTTCTTATCAACAGAGAACAACGACACGCGCTTCAAAAACGGAGATCCAGTCCCTGACGCCATGACAGTTCAATACTCGTGAGGCCAAGACCGGCAGAGGTGCGCGACACCACTTTGCGCTTCCCGCTCCGCAGCGGAACCGATCGGGACACGAACGCGCGCGGGATATCGGCGCGCGGGGTGGGACGCCAGCGGCGGCGTCAGCGCGCGAAGAAATGGCGGCGGCGGCGGCGCACAGGTCAACTTTCGTTGACATGGCTTTGGCTATAGTTTGGCTACGAACGGCATGGTCTGGCTTGGCCATTAGCTGACGAATGGCATGCTATCTAGACCACTGATCTATACCGGCCAATGTTGCCAACACAGAATGCGAAACCAGCGAATAGCGACCGGATTCCGTGAAAAGTGACTGCAAAAGTAATTACCGTTTGAGTACAAATTACAAGAACAGGTAATTTAGTTACAGGTACAATTACTTGATTCAGGATGTACTGTTACTGTAATTAATACATCAAAGTAATTAATTACAGTAACTTAATTCCTTGTGTGCTCACAGCTCTGGGGCGGGTTACTGCATCCATTGCATCGGTGCGTCGGCCTAACGTGGCAACGCCCACCGTCGGGCAAGCGCGTGCTGCCGACGCACGCCGCTGGGTAGGCAATGACGCTACTCTCGATGGCAGACGCAAGTCTGTCAAGCAAAAAGCCTAAATTTGACGACATTAACTTACTTTGTATTTACTTCTAAGAAATATAAATTTTGTTACCGCGTGGCAAGAAAACTTCTTGCACATACTTCGCTAGATGAGCACGTAAGACACGAGTCAGCCAATGCGAATGCAGTGCAGTGTCGTCTGCTGCCGTCATCGGCTCGAAGAGAATCCTTTGGTGCTCGGAGCTGTTTCTTTTTCTTTTCACGCGAAACATGTGTTGAGGATTAATTGCGTATTGTATTTTAGCATTACATTCGTAGAAGACGAGGACGGTGATCTGTGCACTATACGCCGCGTGGAAGATTGCTATACTGACGAGGATAAAATTATTTGGTGGACTCACGGTGTGCTTGCTGAGCTTTTCGAGTGACATCCTCCTCCTTTTTAGTTGTACAACTAAACTAAGCAGTTATTCGGGTAAGAGCTCAGGGCGACACACAGCCTGCTGAGGCTTCCAGAGAGTTGCCGGCTACAGCAAGCAGCCAAGCTCAAAATGTGCGGAGCGGAGGCAGATGTCGACGGAGGAGGAGGCAGGTGCCACCATCAATATCGCACCAACTCCTTGAAGAACGAACGAGAAATCTTTCTCAAGACTAATTTTCTGCAAAGCGTGTTGCACTTTTCGTCTACAGATTTTGTGGCCGGATTCACAAAGACGAGCGTAAGATGTACGTACGATGTCGCTGTGTACGACGCGCGTAAGAGAAAGTCGCAAAGTTTCCGTTACGGATTCTGGTAATGGAAATCAAAATATTATAGTTTCTCGCGGAATTTGGGTAGTCTGCACTCTGCAGTTCTCGCTTCGATTACCGTTTCTGCTACTGCTATTGAACCCTGTTCCTCGCGCTTAATGCGGCAGCATCGGAAGGGTCGCCTTGCGTTTTTCGGCTGTCCGCGCTGTGAACTTTCCCCTGTTATGTATCTGTGACACATGGCCCTGAGTTGTGGTTTTTGGTATTGTCCGGTCTGCTTCGCTTTTTACTTATTTTACTTTTTGTTTTTTCAACTCCCTCAGATAGATAATAAGTTTCTTCGATTGTGTTTTTACTTTTCTATTTCCCCTTCTCCCTACCAGAAAACGTGCCATTGAATTTGAATAAAAAAAAACTGCGGCACACAGAATCATGCGCGGTCAACGACATTTGTTCTTACTAGATTTTTGCCACCTCCTGATGTGAATGTCATGCAGCCTAAGTTTCATTTTGTAAATTTTTGCGAACTGAACTCAGAAATTTGCCAAAAGGTCACTTTTTTACCCCACCAATGTGAAGAGCGTGCCGAATTTACTCAGATTAATGATTGACAGGAATATTGAGGAGCTATCGCATTGGAGAAAATAGCCGAAAATCGTGCTCTATGGGGCTTGGAGAGGATAGCGCGCAACTGATTTCTCAGCGAGATAATTGTCAGTTCGACGAGAGAATGTTGGAAACCCAGCCCACACCGGCATGGTAGAAAGAGATAACACACACATAGCTTATCGCGTCCTGTTTGGGCTGGGACCATACCTTCCCTCTTCCAATTTTAGGAACTGTCACTTGGCCTTCGAGAGAGGAAAATCAGTTGCGCTGCGCATGCGCTAGAAGTGATGTCACGTGTCTCTCTTTGCCGCCGCCGTGCCGTCTGCTGGCTTCGCGTGCGCATGCGCTAGCAGACAGCGGTTTGTTCGCCTGAGGATGAGATTTGTGGTTTGTGGTAGCGGTGAAGCAACTTTGCCAAGTATTCCGTTCAAGTTCCTCGCTGGATGTCCCGCTCGTCCGTCGATGTTCAACAGGTGAGGGGACGTTTCAGCAACGCCTGCGAGTTTCATGGTCTGTTGAAAAGGTGAGGGCGTCTGTACAAAATTGTTCAATGGGCCGCTCTGTTACTACAGATGCAACAAGTGCCAGTCCACTTTTTCTCAGCTGCACCAGGCGCCCACAGCTCCCCATAGAGCCCATAGTTTGAGATAATTCAGGCAACACTGGACATACGACCAATGAAAATGCGTCGTGATGCCTAGCAGCCAACCAATCAGCAACCAGGCTCCCACAGCTCCCCATAGAGCCCATAGTTTGAGGTAATTCAGGCAACAGTGGACATGCAACCAATGAAAATTAACTATGATGCCTACCATTCGGCCAATCAGGATTCTCTCAGTTTGGCTCGCCTTTCGGCCCGGTACTAGCTACCATCGGCTTTTACTTTTACTGGTTTTCATGCCCGACGCTCGTTTTTCCGTATTCCAGAACAACTAGGCAAATTTTTGACAAAATACACATTTATTTGAAACATCGTACTGATTCAATAGTCTGACACAAATATTCACAGTGCGAAGGTTTCAACGAAGCGGGCAATGCTTGTCGCACGGACACCGAATCCTGTCTCCGTTGTGACTGCATTTGAAAATGTGACGGCGCTCACAAGTGTTCCTCAGGCGTCAGCTCACCACTGAATTCCAGTTCTGAACTCGAGAGACTGTTCCATAGGTGGGGAAGTTACTTTTATTTTGTAGTGCACTACCGTTACTCACTACCTTTTTCAAAAAGTAACGCGTTACGTTATTCGTTACTGTTGCAGTAGTAGGTAACGCGTTACTAACGCCATTACGTCTGATAAGTAATGCCGTTACTTTTGCATTACTTCACCAGTTGTCCTTATAATATGTACCACTTTTGGTTGAGTCACATAAGTGCATTCCGCAAATCAATACAAGCAATGTTGGGCACATACAAGGGTCACGTATGAACACAACTTACATGTACGATTTATTGCAACACACAAGTAGTTGATGTTCAAAATTTTCATCTGTGAGCTTCGCCCGTTTGGCTGAGAGGACGCCCAATGACCAGTGAGTGCTCCTTGTCAAGGTTGATAGAGACGGTGACCTCTTATCTCACACAGTACAAATCCAAACAGCCAATCCCTTGGTACTTTGTTACTTGTTCGGTGGGTAGCGGCTATTTTTCTGTCGCTTTTGCCCCATTCGTCCGAAAAATACCAGAGGGAGTGAAAAACAGTGGTGGTAAACAAAGGTGACATCTCAACCAGGGTAGGTCAATAACCTTTCTTTAGCGTTCTTCGTGGGTGCCGATGTGACCTTCTTGTCATTGTTGAAGATGAATAGAAAAAAATCGGGGATTTTCCCAGATTCTGCAGGCACTGTCCTCGCTCAAGCTTTCAAGTTTAGACGATGAAGCAATGTTCCCGAACACGCAGTAACGCATAACGCCGTTACGCGTTAGCTATTAAAAATGTAATGACGTTACGTTACTCATTACTTTTCTTCCGAATGTAATGCGTTACCATATTTCACTACTGGAATGTAACGCGTTACCGGTAATGCACTACTTTGTAGCGCGTTACTCCCCACCTATGGACTGTTCGTACGTAGGATACTTGTGTCGGGAAACATCACAACACGCGCTGAGTCACTGTGACACACTAACAAATCTGGGACTTCTCTTTGAACAATGCCATCATACGGTGGTGTCAACTGACATCGTCGAGACGCCGCTGCCGGCTGGCACTTCTCTCCCTTCTCTTCTCGTAACTGCCCGCCAGACGGGCAGCCCGCGAAAGAATGCTCTTTTGAAACTTTGCCAACCAATAGCGGAGCGCGCAATGTCCTTCGGCCAATGGGTATCAACTATGATGCCTGACGGAGTAATACCACGTGTTTATGACGTGCAAACATTTTTTTAGAGCCGCGAAGAGGGGGAGCCAGGTCCCCCAAACTCACCTCGGAAAAGCGTGCAACGAAGAAGGCTGCCACTAGATACCCCACTGTTGCCGTTCCGGATCACTTCAGCGCGCTAAGTTTAGCGGCAAAATGTTTTTGTTGTTTCTGCGAATGAATCTAGTCTTTATATGTCCAAATAAAACGCGTATAACAACTTTCTCTGTCGTGTTTCACTTTTTGGTCCCGTTTTTAAAGATGTTGAGCGATCGGAAGGATCTAGTGCACGGCTGCGTGCATCACATAGCGTACCTGTCGTACCAGGCGCCGCAGGCGCTGCAGTCGTCCATTTCTCCTTCGGTGACTTGGCCTGGCTTAGATTGTGCTTCAACTGGATCTTTAGCACGCTACAATCCACGCAAGCCAACGTCTGGTAACAATGGGGTATCTAAGGGAGGCCTCCGGCATTGCACGCATCGGGATAGGAACAAATACATGGGAAAATGGCGACCTTGGGGGACCTGGGGGGAGCTATGGGGGCCTGTCAGCAACCTCTCAGTTTGGCTCGGCTTTCGGCCGGCCCTGGCTGCCATTGACTTCTACTGGTTTTCATACCTGGCGCTCGTTATTCCAAAATAACTAAGACATTTTTGATAGGCGAAATACATATTTATTGATGCAACGTATAAACTCAAATGTTTGACTCATATATTCACCGTGCGTACAGGACGTTTCGTTCCTTGAATAGACAGCAACCAAACCAAGTTCGAACTTGCAAACACACATACAGTCTACTGCTGGAGGCGAGCGAAGTCCACGTGTGCGTGCGTTTCACAGGTGAGCATCTTCTTCTCATTCTGGCGATGCACCGTAGGTCACACAGTCACGGGAAATACTTTTGTCGTTACGAACACTCTCTTCTTAGTCACTGTATTTGAAAATGCGACAGCGCTCGAAAGTGTTCCTCAGGCGTCAGCTCACCAAGCATTCCAGTTCTTACCCTGCAAGAATGTCCGTAGGTTGACACTTTATCGGAGATCAGTACATGGCCAGAGTCACTATAGCTCACGAACAAACCCGCGCGTACACTTCCTCTTTGGTCGTTGTGGTCAACCGACATCGGCGAGCCGCGGAGACGCAGCGACCTTGGTTGGAGCTGCCCGCCTGCAGTGTTGCAAGGTCACTTCAGCGAAAATTCAGAAGCCCTGCGTCAGAAAATTCAGTAGAATTCAGTAGATGTACTAAAAACAAGGGCTAACGCTCCACGGCGACCTAGCTAGTGGGCCATATGATAAATAAATACGAACTTTCACGATATATAGGCGACAGAATAAGTGAAATATACTTGTAATTTGGTGTACACAGTAAAGAAGTGCTTGCACACCGTCATTCAATCACGTACTCTCGCTCATACATATTCACAGTTAAGTTAAATCAGTTCTTGTCTCCTATCAGTCGCTTCGTGTGCAGCGGCCCAGTGATAGTTTCTGTCGAAAGCTGTTCACGAGGTTCACCTAAGAAAATATCCGTTCCACGCACGCGCTCGAATGGGACAAGCAGAGGAGGTTTACAACGAAACATCCTAACGACGGAAACAAACTCGTCGGAACTTGCATGTTTGCTATGTTACCGGGTGTCCTGTGGAATATGCATGGCTCTGCAATGTATTTGCTATAAATTGTTTTGCTTGGGCAGCTGCTGGCTTTTTTAAAGGTGACTGCTTGCAGATGCCACTTGACGCGTAGACCCCTCATTATGTCAAAAGTACATGATTTTCTCGCTCGTACGCGGACTACGATGCAACCAGACAGTGCCAGCAAACCTGAATTGGAGTTCGCTATGCAAAACCACGCTTCCGGCAAAAAATTCAGTAGATTTAAGAGCGTTTTGACCTTTTTTCAGTATTTTAGTAGACAGACTCGGAGTCCAGTAGATCTACTGAAATTTCAGTAGACCTGGCAACACTGCCCGCCTGGCCGACTGCCCGCGAAAAGTGAGCTGTCAGATATTTCGAAGCTTTATCAACCAATCCCGGAGCGCGCATCTTTCCTTTGGCCAATGGGCATCCGTCATGATGCCTGACGATGTAATACCACGTGACTGTGACGTGTTTTATTTTTCTACTGCCGCAAATGCGGGGAGCTGTGGAGGCCTGGCTGCACCCTCTCAGTTCAGGCAGCAGCAGTATACCAGGTGTATGTACATAACTTCCAAGTGAATTAAGACGCACGAGTGCAATTCTGAAGCTGGTAAGTACGTCTCATGCTACACACCATTCGCGTTCGACGCTCTTATTTTGCATGTGTTGTAGCAAATGATTCAGTGGCATAAACCGGCAGACTGGTGCGTAAGTACACCCATAGGGACGTTCGCCTGGAGTTTGGCAGCGCGACACTAGCGCCGCGTTTCTCCCCTGGTGGTACGGGGAGGCAAAGTTTCAAAGTAGACTCGTCGGGCGACGAATGTGATTACACGCGCTGTGCACGACCTTCCACCTCCTTCCGTGCAATATCTGGGAATGTACAGCCCGTGGAACGGGAAAAATAAAAGTCTGGACCACGTTACTGTTATAAAATGTACGAACTGCACAAAGAACACCGGAGCGTACCTGCATCATATCTGTTCTTCCGTTATTTTTTGCATTCAAACTCAAGCTGATAGCTGTGTGATTCTGCAAGCTTATAAACTTGAACTGTTCGGTCCTTTGTATCTGCTTCGTGCTCCACGCTCAGGTTTTTTTTAATAATGAATTTCGTCCATCAGCTCGTCTGCGTCTACGCCATTCTGTCGTAGACGTATACCCATGGGTAGACCTATGTCTGGGGCTGCGTAGTACTATGTGAAAATCATGAGTAATGTGGATTACGCATTCATTTATTTTTTTAAATTATTAATTACATATTCTACAGATATAGGTGGAACAAATTCCTAGGCAGCGAGTGCGTGGCAAGCATAAGACAAGTATGAGATGTCACGAACGCATGTAAATCCCGAAATGATCATACCTGTGCAGGATCCACCGGGAGTCATTGCAATTGGTCATTGGATTATGAAAGTTGTATTGCACTCGAGACATGTCTCTTATTAAGTTAGTGCCTCAAAGTCAATAATCCCAGCCACAAAGACATTTAAATTTTTGTACTGATGACTGTTCTGATCTGACTCCCATATTCTTCCCTTTCGAAACAGTCACAGATATGTGATAAGTGGTAGCATGGTTTCGAGTAAGCAAAGTGGGAATGTAACGCTCATAAAAAGACCCAACTACTGGCTACTGACAAGTATGCATAGTGCTCGATCCGTTCATTTTATAAATCATTACTCCACCGGCGCTCACACCTTCTTCGTAAACCCGAGTAAAACATTTGAAACCAGAGATATCCAACTGTATGCATTCATGCTTTATTCTTCAGTTAGGTTTCGCTCAGAGCTTGTAGATCTACGGCACCTGGGGAGCACCGGCATTTTACTCGTATTTCGAGCCTGTCCGAATAATCTGCAATGCGCCAAAAACGCGCCGCTTTTGATGGTTTCCCTTCTTCCGACTTGATGGGGAAACAATCCCCGGTCTCTTTTACCTTATAAAAATCGCAACACAGCTTGGCCATTTTGACACAGCAGACAGCACATACCATGTGCGTGATCAGAGAACACGCTACTTTGGAAAACTTAGCACTATCGCCACAAGTGGCGCTGAATGCCGTAATCAGGAGCGCCCTCTGACCCAGCCCAACAACCCTATAGTGCCAAGTTCGACTAATTCTCGTGACGTGTTCGTAAAATCTGTGTGATCGGACTATCTAATTGTCACCTGTTCTATCTTAACGCCGAAGTCGGTATATGAGTAAGAAATATCGTGGTTTCGGCAATTATCAGTAACCCTTCGTTGTGCTTAATGATTCCTATTATTTTGTATTTGTGCTTTTACTCAGAATTATCATACTGTATTCTTAACTGGAGCAACAAAATTATGAAACACATGAGGATTGTGTTGAAACTGAGGACATTGCTTATTTTTACTGATTTCAGATTTTCAGGCATGGAGAGAAGAAATGCGCAGGATGCAGCCAAGAGTCATTTTACTAAAGGCGCATGGGTAAAAAGATTGAAAGATGGAAGTTTAAAGTGTTATTATATTTGTAACTGATCAGGTGCTTTTATAGAGAGGACACATCAAAGGAAATAAGGTCCATCAAATCACAAGGTTCCGTCAGGTGTGGAGACACCTGCCTTGCTGATATGTCTGCAATGTTCCAAACTGGCAAGGTCTCATTTGTCTTCCAAGCTTCCTATTATGCACATGATTTTGGGGCTGTCCCACACCCCACTGACAAAAACAGAGGAAGATGCAATAGAGGCGGCCCGTGCAGGCACTTGTAAAACACTATGTTGTACTGGAATGTCCTTTTTTTACCTTCAAGAAACTATTTGTTTATGTTAGGGAAACTACGTGACGGCATTGCACTCAGCGTACTATGCAGCTCAGTATTCGGGGTGTGCTGGATGGCACGTTTCAAAGGATCCAATTCACCTCACTACAAGGCAGTACTTGTACACCACCATGAGGGACTATAATATATGTTACGGTGAGAGGAAACACGACGACAATCAAAACAGTGTTGCCCTGTTCAGTTCTATCAGAGCCCAAACAATCAGTCCAGTGCTTTCCCTCACACACAAAGGCAAGAAGGATGATCCTACTGTCTTTCAACGAGGAAATACTGACTTGTTGCAAGATGAGGATTTCTTGCTAGTTCTCATGACAGGCATGCAAAAACAGCTGTTAAGGCATTTGGACACCAACAAAAGTGTGATGAACATAGGAGGAGCAGGAAAGCTAGCTGGTGTTGACTTGATGTTAATGCTGAAGTGTACACTTTCTTTTTACCCTGTCTCCCTTGCAATTTGTGTATTAAATCTTCATTGCTGGTTCGTGTGTCTGTGTGTTCGTCGCGTCCCGTGTTTTCCCTCAAACTCAAGGCAATGTTAACATTAAAAGAAAAGTGTGCATAGATTCTACACATAACACCACAGATGGGTCATTCAATGTGATAGTTGTGTACTGCCACTTCATACATTTTGGGTAATGGTTCAGGTGAAACACTTTACAGCAATGCATGCTCTCCTGCATTGACTTTTCAACTGAAGACAATATGCCCCATTTTGAGCTTGGTCTGGGGTATATTACAGCAGGTAAATACATTTAAGTGTGGTGACATACATACACATAACACACATAATTGGCAATTTGTATATCCTATAAAGTGCTCTAACCTGAGAAACCTTGTAGAAAAAATTGTGTTAATATTCTGCCAATAAGAAGTGGAATAAACTTTCCACCCACTGCAGTAGGCAGTTTGTTTTATTCTGTGTGTTTATATCTCTCCAGTACTGAGTACTCTCTTGCAAGATAACGAGACAACTACCCCTGACTGATGGTATTGTTTTCTTCAGCTGCAACAGATGCTTTTTACCATGAAAATACTAACATCAGTTGGCATTGCACGCATAAAGCCTTGGTGAGCTCAAAGCCGCTGTGTATTCTTGTGAATGATTTATCTAAGGAAATGTACACCCTTCCAACACCCACGAGCAAACTCTTCATGACTATATAACGCATAATTATTTAATTAGATTAAAGGACAAATATATTGCCATCACACCAGCTCAATTGCAGTCTTTCGTTATCATCAAAAGTATGGTGGCCGGGGTACATGACTCTCATCAACATTCTGATAATGTAATCCACATACAATGCTCAGTCATTTTTAAATTTTTCATGCACATCAGTACGCCTTGTATATTCAAGTTTGCTTCTATCTTGTCTCATGCTAGTGTTTGCTATCCGTGCGGTAGCCAGAAAATATTATGGGAGGTTCTATGGGGACCTCCCAGATGCACTACCAAACGTACGATCTTGGGGGTTTGAACCCGCCTGGCTATGCCCCTGTTGGCTATGCTATGCTAAACCTGCTGTGACACTACTGAACAAAAATTGCCAAACAACTCCGCTTTGTCTCAACAAAGATGCAAGGAGTTAAAACGGGTGCAGCTATGTGAAAGCCAACCACTCCAGAAATGCAAATAAGAACAACAGTTCTGGAACCTGATGTTCGAACAGCTACTGGGAATTCAGAAGATCATACTATATGCGTGAAAATAACTAGCACAATCACATATGTTTGTATGTTCATGCATTTTGCCTCAGCAACTGAGTTCCAATGTATGCTTAATTGCATTTATTTAGCATTTGTTTCAAGAGAGGCAAAAGTCCTCAAGATATTGCAAATCTATATTGTAAATCTACTCAGTATTGGCCAGTTAGATCACACAACTTGGTGGATTCATTTTATCAAGCTTTGTTTCACACCTCAAGGAAACGCTCTTCGGTAACCTCAGTGAGCCAAACACGCAGTCCAGGTCCAGTTTTGGATATTTTTACTGGTCTCGTTAGCAATACATTGTTCCAAAATACCACAAATTCCAGCTCGACACCATATCAATGAGCCTGTTGCCTTGCACTTCATCGGAGCGGCCCCCTGCTGGCTAGCAGGAAGGTATCGAATAAGAAACAGGTGACTGGCTGTTCTGTGCACCTCTCAGTGTGTGTGGCCGCTTCTGTTTGCTGCTAGGGTGTCACTCCCATAAAGAAATGCAACACCCCGGTGCTCCATAAACTTTTGTCCCAATCTGTTCGAATATTGATGCACAGATGGTGTGAAGAAAGCCATAGCAGCAGGGCAGTTTTCAGAAGCAGCTTTTCAACCAGATTCCAAGAGTGTGCCAAGCAGCAGGAAATACACCCAGCCAGAGGATTTCTGTTGAATTCATGCTTAATGACCTTCACATCTACATCATTTACTCATGAATGCAGCACTGTCATGTGACAACACATGACAGTCCATTAATGCTTTGAACATGAATTGAGCTTTACCCTCTGGTTGGGCGTGGAACAATGAATCTTTCAACAGCTCATGACCCATTTGGGGGTCATGACCCACAGTTTGAGAAACACTGCTCTACGCATTCGTTCCAACAATAATCTGACATCCTTCAAAAACACCATCAAACAGGACTTTTCTGCTGATACGTAGGATGACATGCAATTACTTTTTGATTATGTGCATTTCTCTGCTGTGCAATATCTTTGCTATTTGTTTCTTATACTTGTCATGTGTTCTTGGTATTTCTGTTCCCCTCAAAATGTGTAGACATTTGCAGTGACTGTGTCTTGGACTGTTCAACAGGGCTTGCCCAGTATCAGTATCAGGGTATACTGTCATGGAATAACAATAAAAACCTGCAAACTGAAAAAAAAATCATCTGAAACACATCTGTCTGACTGATTCCTCTAACAATCTCCTCACAAATGCTCGATGAATGATAGTTCATGTAACCACTTCTCTGGCTGCATGGCACAGAATATGCACCTTGAAGATGTTGTGGACAGAAACAAGCTGTAACAGGCCGAGGAAGTTTAGATGATGTGGTGAACCTATGAGTTAGTTGTTGCCTTGAATGGGCCATCATCGCTCAGAGGTAAAACTTATTTATGTTGACTACTGCCTTCAAAGTCTAACTATAAATTTTTTGTTCTGCACTTGTCTTGGTACACCGGAGTTCACAAGAGCACCCTTTTGGGAAGAAATAGGCAGCAAAATCTCAAATTGAAACACTGACCTTACCGAGCAGTGTTTGTTAGTTGTCGAGGTTGTACAATGTACAGCTTGGTACAGATCTTTACGGACCACCATGGTGTCACATTTCTCCATTGGAGTAACACCCTAGCATCAAACAAGAGCGGACGCACATACTGAGAGATAGACCCGTTTCTTATTCGATCTTTTGCTGGTAGCTGGCAGGGGACCGCTCCGATGAAGAAAAGCGCAGTGCCGTGAACTTTTGTCTCGGGCTGTACACGCTGTTGTGTTGTACTCATACAAATTCTGAACTGCAATCTTTGGAAATTTGAAACCATTATGCCTTAACTGTCGGCTCTGATCATGAGCGAGATGGTAGGGGGCCCCGGAGCATACGTCCCGTTATGTCCTGGAACTTTGCCAGTCTGGAACGTTGCAGACGAATCATCAATGCGGGTTACCCCACGCCTAACGGAACCTTATGATTTTATGGCCTTTTTCCTTTGATGTTCTCCTCTGTAAAAGCACCCGATCAGTTACAAATATAATAACACTTTAAACTTCCACCTTTCAATCTTTTTACCCCTGTGCCTTTAGTAAAATGACTCTTGGCTGCATCCTGCATTTCTTCTCCCCATGCCTGAAAATCTGAAATCAGTAAAAATAAGCAATGTCCTCAGTTTCAACACAATCCTCATGTGTTTCGTAATTTTGTTGCTCCAGTTAAGAATACAGTATTAGAATTCCGAGTAAAAACACAAGTATAAAATAATAGGAATCATTAAGCACAACGAAAGATTACTGATAATTGTCGAAACCACAATATTTCTTACTCATATACCGACTTCGGTGTTAAGATAGAACAGGTAGTAATTGGACAGTCCGATTGCACAGACTGTACGAACACGCCACCCGAATTAGTCCAACTCGACACTATGGGCGTACATTACGCACCAGTCTACCGGTTTATGCCACTGAACCATTTGCTACAACACATGCAAAATAAGAGCGTTGAACGCGAATGGTGTGTGTGTGTACTAGTGTAACAGAGCATGAGGCGTACTTACCAGAACTGCACTCGTGCGTCTTAATTCACTTGGAAGTTGTGTACCTACATTCACCTGGTGCTGCTGCTGGACTGAGAAGGTGCAGCTGAGAAAAAGTGGACTGGCACTTGTTGCATCTGTAGTAACAGAGCGGCCCATTTTACAATTTTGTACAGACGCCTATGAAACTCGCGAGTTCCTTTGCGGACTAAAGTGAGGCGCTGCGAGCCTTTCGCGTCATCAAACGTCATGAAACGTCAAAATTTTTACGTCGAAGCGCGAGTTCTCTACCGAGAGCATCCCATTGGCTCCTGCGGCCGCTCCTCTGGTATGCGAGCGCTCATTGGTCGGTTTGAAATTATAACCTTTTCGTGGCGCCGGAAAGCCGGCACCGCCGTGTGGCTATGGTGGCTAGATGAATATTGTCTGGTGTGAGGAGCGGCCGCAGCCTCCTACCCGACGGAGCGGGACTCTTGCGGAAGACGGCCACCAGGCGCGCTGCTCCACGGATGTATGCTAGTTTCTGTGCGCTCTGGCTAGTCCCCGGGCGGAGTTCTTTCGTGCGTGACGTATCAGAGGGTGGAATAACGACGCTGTCGCGTCTTTGAGGTGCTTTATTTTACTTTCTCGTCGGCTGTGCACTGTTTTGTGGAATGGTGAACCTTGAGAAGACATCTAAAGCCAGTGTGAAGAAAAGGCAGCGTGCAAAAACGAACAGAGCGCAGGCCATCCGTCAATTCAACAGGGGTGGCTTATGCTACTGTTCAGAAACACCCTTCAAGCTTGTCTCCAAACTTGAAGATACCTTCACAAGGTTCTTTTCATGTCGTAAAGGGCATGCAGACAGCCTATACTAGAAGTCATGGCATGTGCTATGGGCAGTGATGGGCAGTACTTGATGTAGCAAGTACCCAAGTAGTACTCATTTCTGTGTACTTGTACTTTACCTTAAGTACATTTTAAACCGTGTACTTTGTACCGTACTTAAAGTACTCTTCTCCGAGTACTTTCCCATGAAGTACTCAAGTACCCAAACTGGACTCCAGACAAAAAGTCACAAAAGAGTATCAAAAATGCACCCTACTAAAAGCGCTGAAATGACAACAAGAAAACGAAAACACACAGATAGGGCTATCTGTGTCTTTTCGTCTTCTTGACTTCATTTTAGCGCTTTTGGTGGGATGCAGTACCCAGAGTCCTAGTCTGACATTTTACCAAAAAGGATTTTTGTGCTGTTAGGGAGCATAAATATTTGTTGAAGCCAATTTATGGTTGAGAGGCTTGGAACGTTGAAAAGGTATCAACACTTCTATGATTATGTAAAACGAATGAAATGCACAGACATCCACACATTATGATACTGCAAACGGCAGCACAATGACTTGGTCAATTGTCATTTCAGTTCTTCCAATGCAGGGTTCTATGCTTTTTTATATTGCTTCCTTCATTGGCAATTAATAATCATTTTATATCACAATGTGTGATTGCATCACATGATGAACACTCTAAAAGACACACATGCTTTAATTTTTACATTTTACGTTTCTTTAATTGGTCACATGGATTAGATTGCTGCAGATCACAGTCGTATAAAAATCATGCCTTACATTGTGCTTCATCCTTTTTACTTTCTTCATATTTTTTTAAACATGTGGTATTTCAAAAAGCAGCATGGAATGCCCAGAAATATATAATCTCAGTTGGCCTGTACTTCCCCCCTCCCCCCCCCCCCCCCGTGAAATTTCCTAGCCTGTTATAGCAGAAGATTGGTACCGGAACACCACACTAGGCGGGTGATCTTCGATCATTCAGGGTATAATATGCAATCACAGCCTAGTTGACAGATTACCTCTCTACATGTAACTGCAAATTATGTCATCTGATTAAGTTCATATTGACGGGTTAGCACTTAACCTAAGACTTTACGGCTTTAGAGCATTTGTCAAGAATGCTCGCTAAAGTTTTGCCAAAAAAGCAAGACACATATACTAAACAGTGAAATGCAAAGTGATACAAATTAAATTCACAATGTACTTGATGAATACTTGAAGTGCTTTGCCTAGTACTTTGTACTTTACTTGAAGTACTAATGACGCCAGGTACTTTGCCCATCACTGGCTAGGGGATTGTTGGCCGAGGGGAATGTTGGCCGTCAAGCCCATAGTGAATATTTCATGATGAACATTGTAAAATTCTATGCTGTGATGAGAATGCACTTCCTCGTAAAGAGCATTAACCGTTCTCGCGCAGAGCGGAGCAAACGCAGAAGCTTTCAAAGGAGGCGCGTCTCCAGTGAATACACTTATGTGAGCATTCAGACTCATGTACTGATGTTCTTTGTTTTCATTGTGTGCATATGTATGTACATATATATCATGATGAGGGGACGAGACAGGTTATTTCTATTGCTGTGTATAATAAATCTTGTTTTGGTATTGCCAGGTTGAAATTTGCAGATGATCGTGTCTTCACTGACTGATAGGAAACTTTATTCATCGAGAAACAAAAAGAAAGATCAACCGGCCTTGTTGTTATGACATTAAAAAAAGAAAACTAAAAGTAAGAATGGACAAAAAAAACTGATAAAAGGAAGAGAGATAAAAGTTGAAAAGGGAGGTTGCCATCAGGTTTGTCACGTCCGAGCTACGCATGGGACATACCAAGCTGAGTACCTGATCCTGTGCATGCTTGGATAAGCGATCTTCAATGTGTTTTAGGCTATTCGTTTTCCATTGATATTTACCCCTCACTGTTCCATTCCTCCGCAAGACTTCTCGGCCACACGGGCGAAAACGGCCCGTTCAGCAGACACGCTTCGGGAGCGTTCGGGAGAATCTTCGCATACATCCGTGTTGGCGCGCCACCTGACGGGGCCGCCTCGACTGCGGCGCTCCTCACACCAGACAATATTCATCTAGAGATAAACTGATGTTCTGAGGCTGGAACAACATAGAGGGGACAGATACAAACAAAGCCTCAAATTGCCTAAGAAATCAACGACGAAAGATGAAAGTCACTGAAAAGGTTAGCCAGCTGTAGGGATCGAACCCACATCTTCTGGATTGCCGGTCCAGGGCTCTACCAATTGAGCTAAGCTAACACGCCTCTCCAGCGACTTTCGGGGTGCGTCATCTGAAGGGACGACAAACCAGCCATTCACTCTCACTCACCCTCCTTTCACTCTTACATTTTTGCTCACTCATACACACATTCATACGACGGAAATCGACGCAGCGGCACCTGTTGAACATGTTTGATTCATCCTGTTTGATTCACACCTGTTTGATTCATCTAGCCACCATAGTGTGGCCGTGTCTGGGATGCCGGAGCGGCCGGAGCAGCTCGCCGTAAAGTTTCGAAATATATGGTGCAGCAGAGACGCACGCAAAGCATCTTTGCCGGTGCCGCTTTGGATGGTTTTTAGTGCCCGTCGATACCGACTCTGCAAAAGTCGAATCCTCTTGGATACTTCTGCAAGTAAATTCAGTGATAGATAAGTGGAAGGCAGGACTGCTTCGCTTGCTTGGCGCGACAACGATTCAAGAAGCATCAATACTGTGTTTTTCCACTCGATGGCAGGTAAGTCAGTTCCTATTCCATTCTGCCGCTTAGAGTAACATAGCATAGCACCGCACCTGTGGCATATACGCAACATTTCGGCCGGTAGAATTTTTAGTTTTCACGTTTTCTGATCCCTGTTCTGGCCTTTCTTGCTCAGGTATCAACTAGGTACTGCTCAACTCATATCTGCTTCAGAAAAGAATCTGCATGGACGCAATAGAATGGATATGCCACTCTGAGTGGTTGGAACATCATCTTTTGGTTTAGCAGCTGCACAGGTTCCTTTGTGACGGGTCAGCCTTGACATGTGAGACTACACAAGCAGCAAAGGAATATGGACATGTTTTCTGTCATGCTGGATTTGTGAATGTGTGTGCCTGTGCAGTGAATTTACTGATCTACTGTGAAATCTTCCACGTGAAACATATCAGCTAACAGTGAAGGCGAAGTTGCTTCGGCATATATTACTCGAACTTCAGAAACAATGTTCATGTGAAGTTTGTGTTTCGCGCAGATACAGAAGACTGTATATGTATGATTTGGAAATACCAATCCCGAAAAATAAAGCACCTTGTGCAACAGAAAGAGCCAACGCTTCCGCGTTTTATTTATTTCACTGGATGCGAACGAAAATGAAGAACCGCCAAAGCGGGGGAGAGAACAGAGGGGAAAGGGAAAAAGAACGCCTCGGTAGCGTCGCTTTACTATGGTGGCTAGATGAATATTCATCTAGCCACCATAGCTTTACGTCACCCAGGGAGACAAAATAAAAGAAAGAAAAAAACTTCTCTACCGAGGCCCAACGATTGGCCCGACGTCAGAGGTCACGTGAGTTTTTTCCAACAATAGAAATATACTATAAGTTCATTCCCCTGCCTTCAACTTTTAAACCGCGATCACGAAACTCGCAGGCGTTGCTGAAACGTTCCCTCACCTGTTGAACATCGACGGACGAGCCGGACATCCAGCGAGGAACTTGAACGGAATATTTGGCAAAGCTGCTTCATTCACCGGACCACTACCACAAATCTCATCCTCAAGCCATGCTCAAGCAGCTCAAGCAAACAAACCGCTGTCTGCTAGCGCATGCGTACGCGAAGCGAGCAGACGGCAAGGCGGCGGCTGGTGGCGGCAAAGAAAGACACGTGACATATCACTTCTAGCGCATGCGCCGCGCAACTGATTTTCCTCTCCCGAAGGCCAAGTGGAACTGTCACTTTTTCTATCACTCTGTGGGCTGGGTTTCAAACATGGTTTCAAACCTCCTTTCGTCACACTGACAGTGATTGCACTCAAAAACTCCTCGCGCGTTATTCGCCTCTCCAAGTTCCTGTAGGTGGCGCTGTACAATTCCAATATGGCGGGTCTACCGAGTGTTGCGAGTGCTGACGCCTCCGGGATGGATAATATAGCCGAATTCGAGAACGATTTCGGCAATCCTGGCACGAAAACGCTATCGCTTTGCGAAATATTCACGTTTATGGATGTTTCCATAAACTCCAGGACTTTTGTGGAAGGAGAGAGGATACTAAACTCGCAGCATATCGTGGTGTGCGGAAGGAAGGCCAGCACGTCTGGGGCGGCGTCGACAACGATAGTAGGGCTTTGCCTTTCAACAAGTGCACTAAAAGGGAATCCCCACGTTGTGAGTGCAGTACTGGAAAACGCAGATAACGGGTTCAAAATATATCAGGCTTCTTGCACCTGCCGGGCAGGAAATTCCGAGAAATGTAAACACATCATGGGAGTTCTTCTCAGATGCAACAGGTGAGTTCTTTCGTTCGTTAGTCGTCTACTCATTGTTGTTCTATATTGTTTTTTGTACTGATACCAATGGTTTGGGAATTTGGCAGGGATGGTGTGTTGAACCTGCCTGCTCTAAGCGTCACTGATGTGGAGTGCGCCTGGAAGAAAAAACCTGGGAAAGAGCTGTACGGAGAAAGTACGCCGCTTGACACGTACTGCCACATTAGTCAGGCTCCTCCTCCATTTACTGTGTCCTCTTCCGAGTCTGAGGACTTACTTCAGGACATCATAGAATCTTGTCCAGAGTCGGCACTTTCAAGGCACAGGTGAGATGCGTTTTTATGTCTGATACACATTACTTGAATGCCTTTCATCATGACAGTAATGTAGTTCTGAGAATTTTCTTTTCTGTCAGTCACTTAATCTGCTGCGTGTCTCTTTCCAGCAAGAGACGGACGCTCACCTCAGTGACCACGTAAGACAGAACACTTTTGAAAGAATTCTGTCTGCCTGTATTTAAGCATTTACACATGTATTTGTGTTTTACAGTGCTCCGGCATTAAGCCATATCTGCGAGGACAAACATGGAATAGTTGCTCATTCCAGTGAGAGTGAGCTGATGGTGCGGCTGGAGCATATCCTTGTACCGGGCGTAGCAGGCAAGGATGAAACTTTTTATCAGTCCACCACTGTCATCACAAGCAGTGAGGCAGAGGAGCTATTGTGCATCACGCATCACAACAAGCAACGCCTGCTGCAATGCAGGAAGACAAGGATAACAGGTACATATGCTGCTGATCACTTAATATTTCATCTGCACATAAATCTGAAGCAATTCAGATGCAGACAAACAAGACGACAATGATAAAGATCATTAGGGAACCTTTTTGACTCTTCCATACAGGGATGTAAGCTGTCTAACACCAAACCTAAATTATGAAGGAAATATGTTTTAACAGTATGGATGTTTAAAATTTTCTTATTTAAAGAACCATTTTCTCTGCTTTTGTCTCACTTTCCATTTCTGAACTTCACCGTCAAAATGCTATTAAATTAAATGAGTAGTTTGTGGAGCGTCTGTAACTTCAAGTAGCTGTACTCATACACCAACTGGGCCACTGAACAACCTGATCAAAATGTTTTGCCTCTCACTGTTGCAGGGTTTGCAGGGTGAGATGGACAAATAATGTAGAGCCCCTTAATTTTAGTGAAATTTGCATTTCCCAATGACTGGGGGTATGTTTTAGGGCAAGGTGCAAAGGGGCATTGTCTGGTCAACTAGACAGCTAAGATAAACTTGGTTCTTTGTGCCGCAGGATGGCATTTGTACTTCCCGGTGACTAAAGACACTCATGTAGGGCAAGATGCAAACAGTGTTGTCCTTCGTTTCCTGTTTCGGTGTCGTACTCTCCCACGCTTCAACATACTTCCAACAAATGGAGGTCGACAATCCGTGTTTTCAACGGATGGAGCGTAGTCAGCGTTCTGAAGTGTTCACAGTCATTTGTGAATATTATTAGTTGCGAATATATTAACTGTGCTCAATTCGTGAAACTTTGGGGGCATTAAATCAAAATGTTCCACAGTACTACTATTTTGTATATCAGTCCTCACAATGTCAGCTCTTAAAGATGGTGGCATTTCATTTTGGTCATCATAAATTCACTTAATTCTTTATTTTCCCCAGGCACAACATCTTACAGATTGTACACCTACAAAGGTTCAGAGTGGAAAAAGAAAACTGCTGCCACTCTCCTGTCAAGCTTTGCAGGAAATCCTAACACAAGGTATGGCAACCAAATGGAACAAAGGGCAAGAGAGGTATACATGGAACAAACGAACAGTACAGCTGTGGAGTACAGCTGTGGAGTACAGCTTGTGGAGTGCGGCTTGGTGGTGCCTGCAAAGAACCCTTGGATAGGATATACACCGGACGGAATTGTAATGAATTGCGGGAAGCCTGAGAAGCTCCTGGAGATCAAGTAGCCCATCATCGGCAAGAGCAAGACAGCTTTAGAATCAGCCAGGTCCTCTCCATGTATCGTGGAAGTGAATGATAACTTGTCATTGAGGAAACGGCACACGTACTACGGTCAAGTACAGCTTGGTATGGCTGTCCTCAACCTTCCTTCATGTGACTTTGTTATATTCTCTAGTTATGATAACTCTGTGCATATCATCAATGTGCCATTTGAACCAGATTTTATGTGGAAGGTGTTATCCAAGCTGAAAGCAACATACTTCCTTAACATACTTTCTGTGTTGAGGGAGAATGCAGAGCAATGCACTTAGTTTAATGAAGCAGACAGTCTGCTTCGGAACAAAATAAGATAATAAACATCTAGATGAATCTACTTTTTCTATTGTCAAGCAATCTTCAACACATACCACCTTTGAACACATTTATTGGTACACATATCACAGTAACTTGTCATCCGCTAAAATGGGAAATGATGCATTGGTCAACCCAGCAGCGATGGTAACAATGTCATCAACATAGGGAACCATGTGCCATGGCAGTTTGGAGCTTAAAATTTTGAACAACTTGATACGTTGGATGGCACGTTCTTACATGCACACGGGCAGCAGCAATCTTTTTTGTTTGCAGAGCTTCCTCTTTTGAGAACTGCTGCTTTTGCCGCAGAAATGGTGGCCGTACCAGTTTTATAGAATGGTTCGTGCAGATGTCTTCAATCAGGAATCCTTTATCAACCATGATCTGGTCAATACCGGGAGTTAGAGAGTGAACTAAACCACTTTGCTCGAAGATGGCCTTATCTGATGCACGGCCTCCATAACCCTTACTTATATACGTTATCAAGCCAGCAGGGGAAACACCTATCATATACTTCACTGTTTGCGTTGATTTATAAAATGAGTACATGTTCAGTGCACACTTCAGACACTTTGGCAAGGCCACTGCTACCTCAGTACAGTCCAGCACCACTCTCACACTGGGGAATTGCTCGAAACAGATCGGTAGATTGTTTTGTATCTCCTCTTGCGTAGGCCACGGTATCGCACATTTGAGAAGGAGTGCCAAGGCTTGAATTGTTGATTTCACACAAGCTCCACATGTTGTTGGTGAACACCCAAAAATGCGTGACAAGAAACTGAAAGATAAGCTATGTTTCATGACTAGCATAGTTATAACTATTCGATCC
Organism: Ornithodoros turicata; assembly: GCF_037126465.1. Classification (NCBI taxonomy): domain Eukaryota; kingdom Metazoa; phylum Arthropoda; class Arachnida; order Ixodida; family Argasidae; genus Ornithodoros; species Ornithodoros turicata. The sequence continues at coordinate 69,365,873 of NC_088203.1, read as the reverse complement.
CTTGAAGAAAACATAGCCCTTGCTGTGCTCTTTTTTTCTAACGCTGCAGCAAGAGTATCCAGCAGTTTCATGGTTGGCATTCCTAAGAGCGCACGTATGTTGTGTGGCTTCACCAGGTCGGAGAACCGAAAACCAAAGTCTCCTGACGTCACCTGGATACATTTGTTGTGGACAAGTCTGGTCGCAGAATATGAGTTGAGTTCTTCCATGACAGCTGCTGCTTCTTGATCAGAATGTGGCTCCACTTCCTCCTGTCCCACTGCCTCAGTAACCTGTGCATGAAATAGTAAAGTACTGAGAAAACAATAACGTCATCATGAATGATGTCCTTACACATTCTTGTGGTTGGCACATATTCTTTTGTGTGCACTTTTCCTTCGCATTTGTCCTGGCGACGATACGCTCTGCCCTCTGCTTCTTTATCTGTTTTCTTCTCGTGCCACTTTCAAAGTCGTAAGAAGAGGAGACAGGCAGTGCTCTTCGGATGGCACAGCTGTCTTTTTTAGCTTCCGGCGCGTAGCAGGCAGATCTGTAATGAATTACGTTGAGGTGCTACACCCACGGAAGCCCAAAGTGTCCAGCATTTCAAGCAATGCATGAAGTAATCGTGTATATAACACGCTGAAATCGCAGGGCGGGCACAAACCGAAAGCGCGCGAAATTATTTATCAGAAAATCACTTACGAGGAAAAAAGTAGTCTTGCGGCTTGAAATGTGCAGAACACACTGTCATTGAACCAGTCACTGGCTTCCCAATCCGCAGTACCCGAATCCATTCCCGGTGTCTGTCAATTTGAGCACCGTTATGGCAGATGCGTTGTCCTGGCGCGGGGAACTGGTGAAACGACAGTTCTCTGCATTTGTCGGCTGAGTTCGTGCACTGAGGGACACAGCAGTATCGCCTACACACCGATGTTGTCACTTTTGGAAAAAACTTCATGTCACACCCTGAGGCGCACGGCAGCGTTTCATAAGCGGCAGCACCACACGCGAATAGCGGAGCGGAGTGGAGCGCGGAGCACTCGTTAGGCTGCTTCGCACGGCGGCCGCCAGATGGACACGGGACATTTGGAGAGGCGAATACTCAAGTGCCCGGTAGAGCGTGATTTTCGGCTATTTTTGCCAATGCGATAGCTCTTCAATATTCCTGTCAGTTATCATTAATCTGAGTAAATTCGGCACGCTCTTCACATTGGTGGGGTAAAAAAGTGACCTTTATTACTTGGCAAATTTCCGAGTTCAGTTCGGAAACATTTACATAATTAAACTTAGATTACATGACTTGCACATCAGGAGGTGGCATTAATGTAGTAAGAACAAATGCCGTTCACCTCATGATTCTATGTGGCGTAGTTTTTTTTTTTACTAAATTCAATGACACGTTTTCTGGGACACCCTGTGAAGTGCAGGCTCTGCACAAAAGCTTTGTTCATCTTAATTGTAATAAAGTGTTCCTACCCGTTTTACCTTCCCTCAGTGTAATCATAGTTAATAGGACTTTGGCGTTGCTTTTAACTTTGTATTGCATTGTCTGCTACTTTTGGCCGCTTTTCAGCACCAACACGGCCATATTTCGTGTCTGCGAGTAAACAACCCTGCACATGTTTACCTTTTTCTCACAAGACGCTAGATCCTGAGGGGTATCATTGCCGCGTCACTCACTCTTCCAGGTGCTTCCGCGCAAAAATGTAGCTCCTACTTCTCATTGGCTGCTGTGTGGGACGCCTTGCATTCTAGTTGCCTCCGCGGGAAAAATGAAGCCATTATTTCAATTTCAACTATTTTTGTTGTACTGTTTATTAATAGGCCTGTTCTTTCACACGAATGTTGCACGGACGATATTTTTCGCGTTGTTGAAATACTGGGAACTTTTTGCCTGCTTTGTAGTTTGTTGGGTTTGTGTGTTGAAGGTTGAAGGTTGAAGTCAGTGAAACCGGTTGAAGCCCTCATGGCTACAGAAGCCCGCTCATATTCGAAACGTTGAAAGTGTATCTGAAGCATGCGAAGCACTTTGTAATTTGTCAGGGGTACTGTGCATCACCGCTGTGTTTCTCATGGGTCATCATGAGGCGTCTTACGCCAGTGATATGAATTTGATGAAACAAATGGGATTCAAGTCAACTCTTTTTCGAGAAGCAAGTGAAATCATTATGTATCCAGAATTAGTTTGTTCTGTATTTATTTATTTCTGCTATTACGCAACAACGCCTTACGACATTACTGTATACAAATAAATTTAAAGTAAGCAATAAGTCAGCATACAAAAAGAAAGACTGAAAAGCACACATGTATAAAACAATACGTACTGAGGTCCTGAACAAATCAGCTCTATACATCCGTTGGGCTAAATTTTCCTGTGATGATCAATCTCGATGAGATGTACGATGGAGGTTCCAAGTAATTATAGAAGAGGTTCCTTTGTCATATACTAATTTTATCATTAGTAATCTTATCTAAAAATTGCAAACGTAACTGTTGTTTCCTTGTCGACAAACTATCCCAACCTAATCTTGACTTTATCTCGCTTATACTAACATCCATGCAACTCATCTAGCCGCAATATTCTGAACCCTCTCTATAGTTCCTGCATTAAAAAGATTTCGGGCGGATCGCGTACTGTACATGCACAATCCAAAGTAGGGCGAATCTGTATGCACCCCTTTTAACTCGAGTACTATGCCCGTTTAATATTATGGAAAACAAAGTGAAAGCATCTTTCTTGCTTATTTGCCCTTTTTCATGCCAAATCAAATCCCATTTCAAATCCGGGTTTGTCAAATCATCTGCAGAATCCAGAAATTTGGGGAATTCGATAGAAAACATGGCCAGGTGGTCAACTTAAGAGCATCCTGCTGCTATTCACTGAAAGTATATCGTGTCAGGTTAGCTTCAGAGATGAATGACAGTTAGTTAGAGATGAATAATGAAGCACACGAAGTTTCAAATTTACAAATGTAACCAAACTAACGCAGACACTTGGGGTAGATTGTACGGTGTAAAAACAGCACAACGAAAGAGTGAGATACACACCACGACGCCGAACGTCTAACCGATTTAATAAAAGGAAAAATATACATATGCAACAATTATTGTCATTATCTGATTCTTCCCGCAATTACAATTTTCTGACATCTTTCACCAAACTGTACACTTTCCTACGCTTGGGAACCGGTCCTGCAGTAAAAATGTAAAGATATCAAGAAAATATGAGGAATATTTCAGATTTCGAAGAATACAAGTTGACATGCGTGTGGAAACAGTCCGGGTGCAATATGTCACGAGGAGCTTTTAGAATTTCGCTGCAATACCACATTACTATATTGAAAACAATGATCATGTATGAATAAATTAATATGTGCAAGAGAACTGATGTACTCGATAACATGTTTTTTAGTTCGTATTTGAGTCTTGTATCGTCCTCGTCGTCTTCAGTGTTCTTCAAACTCAAGGGGATGGGGGGATAAGTTTATTGAGAGAAAAAAAAAAGAAAAGGCAAGGAAAGGAATGCCGCATGGTAATGTTACATCTTTCAATAGCGTTGTGTCCAGCTAGACAAAAAGTCCAAGTGCAAATTGCCGAAAATCTGCCGGAGATCGGTATTTGGTTGGCACAAGTCGTTGCAACTTGGGCTGACGTCGTCATATCACCTGCGAAGGCAGTTCGTAAACTGCGTTGGGCTCAAAGCAGTGGCCTAGTCCAAAAACATTTCTGGAGGAGTTCTATGTGGACTTAAATGGGTGAGGAGGATTTCATTATCATCCTTCTAAATACACTAACCAAACTTACAATTTGGGGGGGGGGGGATAAACCCTCAAACCCCAAACAGCAGCTGCTGTTCGAAACAACAAAGCAACGATGCTAGTCTATGTAGTTCAATTAGATGTACACAAGTCCATTTCTACATTTTTTCTTCAGCTTGCAAAATTATTTTCAGACAAGGTGAAAACCAGCTTCATACATTGAGCCATAGTGACACGGAGAGCATTACTTAAACGAGTAGGAATTTCCATTTCCTACTCGTTTGTAATGTGTATAACCTTTGACAATAACAGCTATCGAGCAGGTTGGTACGTATACATATCTATTCCAATAGCGGCAAAACGATGTTAAGACAGGCCACACACGACCAGCAGCAGCACTTTCAACCTTTGGATTTGATTTTTGCAATATACACACCTGCCAGATATAGTTGTAAGGCACACTGGTGTTATAGGATAGAACATCGCGTAGAGGGGTGCAGAAGCTGCATGGGATACCTCATAACCATGCTTGGTTGAGAATCTTATTAGATTTGGACCATACTTGGCCCATCATTGCTGGTGCCTCATGGGACGCTATCTAGCCAACTAATGCCCGACTAGAAATCAAGATTGGTTCTACAATGGCCCCAGTGGCAATGCATGCTGGTCCCCGTGTTTGTTAGAACGGTCTGCCACATACTGGCCCAAAGTTGGCGGTATTCAGTTGGCCCGAGTAAGGCCGATGTCAATCAAAGCTTGGCCGAACCCTCGCAAGCTCGGCCCAACTATAGGCCGAACAACGTTTAGGTATAGGAATGTCATGTTTCTCCATGGGAAGCACATTGTTCTGCTAACTGCTAACATATTCTTCATCCTGCTCTGGTTCATAAATTTGGTGCCCCGTGTGTTTCTTTTAAATACAGACAGGCAAGCTTTGTGCTGATGGCATGTATATAGTTTCCCTTCAGTTAACGATTGAACCCCTGTATGCAAGAAGGGGATAAGTCGAAAAATCCCAAACCGAAAAAAGTTCAAGTGAGTATTTGGTAAAGTAATTGCAGCCGGGTTACCTCGACTAATGCAATGGAAAATGTGTACATATATGTTTGTGTTTTTTGGGTCTGTGACTTAGCAGAAATTGTCCGTGAGCATGATATATCATTTTTCAATGTAACACCGCATGCACACAGGGTTATCGCGCAAATACACAGCAGCTTTCACAAGTCGTACTTTGATTGCTGAAGAACCAGGGTGAAGTCACCTGTGCGGTTGCAGAGCAGTCTGGGTCGAGCGTATCGTGCTGCTAAACGAGCACAATCTTGAAAATATCTCGTAGGTGACCAGCATAATATGACTTATTAGCTTAGTGCTCACGTTTTTTTTCTTCTTCTTTCTTTTTCGATTACAACGCTCTGTATCACTGCCGACACAGTCATGTTAGTTAGGAAGAACATTTTCGAGTGGAAGCCGCAGTTCAATTTAAGCTATCATTTGTATGCGTGTGTAGAAAAGGGGCAAGACCTGACTGCCCATCCTATTGATACACATATACATTTCTCGTTTCTTACCCTCCTGTAACAGGTCAATAAATTGCAATACGGTCGTAAATTTTCTATGGCAGGTACATGCTGGTATGTGGACGTCATTGCAGCAAAAATACACGAAAGGGGATTGCATTACATGCATGGATTGCTTATTGCATACAGAGGTTCAATTACTTTATATATGGTTATCTCTAAATTAAAAACCCGAGACTGGGGGACAAAACACGACAAGCTTGTCTGTGTTATGGATCTACGTATACCACCAGCTCGCTTGCTACCTCTCTATCCTCTCGGTACTGTGTATATATTTTTGTCATTTTCTTTGGGGACTGTGTTGCACGATTTACCCTAAACATACCCGATCATCGTGATCATTTTGTGACCTTAGTATCAATAAAGAAGTATCCTTGATCGAAGACAATTTGTCGCCTTCTCTTATGTTTTTGTCATTTTTATCTGCCTCTCTTCCTTTCTACTTAATCTGCATATCAATATACTTTGGTTATGGACACTTCACTTTTTGTAACCAGTTGGAAGGAGAAGTGGTCACGAGATAAGGATATTTCGAGGCTGTCGGGATCCGGGGCCCAAGAGCAGTGGCAATCATATAAGGCCGAAAATCATGAGACCGAACTATCAGAAAGCTGGAAAGTCGGAAGACAGTATCGAAAAACCGAACAAAGAGGAGCCCTAAGATATGAAAAGCATTAAAAATTACAATTACTACATATACTTTCACTAAGTCGATGTTATATGTGAATTACTGTACCAAATGAATCATAAACAAAAGAAAGAAAAAAAAAAGGACAGAAATCACGGGACCTGCGGTGTTGGATATACGTATATAAACTCAATAAACTGCAAACTAAATTTTGAACATCTCTCAAAGAAATTCTAGAAAAATCTTGGAGGCGACACATGATTCACACTTACCACCTGCACTTGTGTCTGTTTTCCCACGGTGGTGGTTCCCCGGAAAAACCCGTTCGTCTTTGGAAGACCTGCTTTGTACATGAGCTATGGTGCTTTTGCGCAGATATAGGACAGCGTTACGTTTCTGAGTCTTGTTGTTTAGTTTCGAAAGCGATTGCCCTATCTACAGGGATCTCAAACACGCGGCCTCTTGGCCACCAAAGAGAACGAAGCTACCCTCTCGAAATTTAAAGACGAATTAGCAGAACAGATTGTCAGGCATTGTTTTCAGCCTGGCCCGCCGTACTGCTGCTGCGCTGTCCATGTTAGGTAGAATACACTGCATGCGAGCAGTTCTTGTGGCTCTCGAACCCAAAAAAACCTCACACAGGACACGGCAACCTGGTATTCGCGTGCGGTATGGTACACTAGCACATCGTAGCTAGTGCGAGGATTGAGTCGATCTTCTGTCCATCCTAATTCTTATACTATATCAAACAGTGACATTAAAACCCGGCTTTTGAAAGAACTCGGCAAAAAAAAAAAAAAACTGTCAGTTCGAAAGAGAGGTAGTCGAAGTGGCTGAAATAAGAAGTGGCTCTTCCAGTTGTACTAATGAAGCTTCTATTTGTCTGATGGATAAGGAACTTGAATTTTTATTCAAATCATAGGACTTTTTTTCACTTGTGTCACCCCTTATCACCATGGTGGTTTTGTTTGCACATGCTTAAAACTGTCATTTTGAGGGTCTTGTCTGACATACTTGTACAGACTTCGACTACGGAGCTATGGCAGACAAGGACAGCAGGAAAAGATCACCACTAGGTGTAAAGTTCCTTTTTAACCAGGTCGTCTCAAAACCCCCCCATCCCAACGTTCAACCTTCCTTTTCTCTTTTTCCAGAAATAAACTAGTTGATTATGGAGTGGTGCATTGTCCTTGTCTGCCGTAGCTCCATAGTCTAAAATGTCATACCAACTAGCCTACTCTACATTGTTAATCAGTTTTATACTTGTAAAGTGCTGGACAAAAGTTTACGGAACATGCTCTGGCACACTCCTCCCTCGGAGTGACAAGCTGGCAGCGAATGGTATCGTACGGACTTGCATACAGGTGACTGGGCTACCTATACGCACATGTCTAAGTCTGTATGGTCCCATTTGCTGTCACTCTGAGGAAGGAATGCACCGGAGCATGTTCTCTAATATTTGTCTAGCGCTGTACTTGTTGTTTTGACATGGTGGGATAGCAATGCACCTGCGCACATGACTGCGTCGGGTTTCCTATCATTATAGTTTAGTTGTAAGCAGCTCTGTCCCTCCATTGTCCCATCTGTATACTCTTATTCCCTTTTGCAGTTATGTACCAACTGGCCCAAATTTCTGCACTTCTCATTAAACACAACATAGCAAACCCGAAGTCATAACCCACTGTGAATATGCCAGCTAGCTCTTTCTCTTTGATTTTCTATACTTATTTTTCCAACTGTGAGCTAAGGCAGCAATACAGTAAGTAAATGGATAATTTGGAGTGCTACTGAACATTCGCCTAAGCCTTTGTGAAGGTAGAATAGTTTTTCATACTTTCAGCACTCTATTTGAAAGGCCGCCCATTTATTGGCGTTAGCCTAGTTAGCCCATTAATTTTTGGTGTTATCCACTATTCGGCTCCACAGTAACAATGTCGGTCCTGCTTTTGTGTACAATGTTATGTATGATATACCAAAGTTTTATGGTAGCTACAATCGTTTCTTTTCCTTGTGGCCCTCCATGATGTGGTCTAAAGTCAATGTGCCCTGTGGCTCCACAGGCGTTCTTCGGACCCAAATATACTGTCTCGGTAAAGTTTTGTCCTCAGTGCCACGGGGGTTCAATGATGTAGACTGGCACACAATTATGTCAAGTACACCCAAAGACCTTTTTTTTCAAATTCTCGTATTATTGTACTATACAAAAAGAACTCCCTTTATAGTACGGAGAGAAAGGGGGAAAATGGAGGCGGCCAGTACATTCTCCACGTCACTTTTGTCGAGAAATGGTGATAGCTTTTGCAAAAGACATAGTACAGGTCTCTCGCAACAACCTCGACATTTTCTGCTTCATATTTTCTGTGCGAATGAATAACAGGAGTTATAGTCGGTTCCACATAATGTTCACCTTAGCAATATGTTCTGTGATGCATACTTTGACCATCCAAAAAGTGGCAGAACATGACTCCTTCAACTCTAAATTACTGTCATCAAAAATATAGTGCTTAACGAAATGTATGGCATTTGCAACTGCAATGATTGCTTTCTATCAGCACTGTTGTAGCCATCGTGCTTGAGTTATGGTTAGGTTCAGTGATCTTCTATCACCATCAGGGTTTGTTCTATCAGCAGAACGCTAGCCATTGTGGCAGACATATGGTGGCCCTGATAAGGGCCGTTTGTTCACTTCGTCCAGGTCTGCTGTTTCTTCTCCCGTGCACCATGAAGCTACTGAAGAATTCCTTAGCATGTCCACAGTCCATAGTTCCCTACGGGAGCATGCTGTTGGCATAAGACAATCCGTGGGGTGGGGCATCATCACGCAGCTGGTGCCTGTGAGATGCCCTGGACAGCCTTCAGGCATGAATGCAAAAGGCCAATGCAATAATCCCGTGGGAGTGGCGCACTTGATCACAGTATGCCACCAGAGGCCTTCTGCTGGGTCAGCTCTGTTTGAAGACCTTGAACTGAAAGTAAAACATAATTGTGAGTAGTGTGAAATTACTGAGAATTATAAGTAAACAGTGTCAGTTACAAATCTGTCAGCTCAGCACGAGAACAATTGTGTGCCTGCTTTAGTTGGCCTAGTGAGGACTAGCATAAGCAGGGGTAGCAGGGGTATGCAAATTCTCCAATAGAATCCCAATACTTCTCTCTCTATCCCATACCCAATTCATGTATGGCATCTGACAGTCCTGGCCTTTCTGGTCAGCTACAGGGGTTCCACCTGGAAACAACAGGGTGAAATGTATTTAGGCAACAAAAAGCTTCAAGTTTGCAGCTTTTAACATGCTGGATAGCATTTTACTCTCCGTAATCATCATTTGCAAGCCTTAAATTTTGGCAGTGTCATTTATAAAATCCTCTACAATTTTTGAAAAGAAAACCATCTGATCACTCACTGTGGCATTTCTATGCTATCAAAGGCCATATGAGGACAGGAATACGTTTGGTTGTTCAAACCAGGTCGGAGCTTAAAACCTGAGCGGTATCACTCGACACCACTGCTTGATTGCGGATTTCTTAGCCTTAAATTCTGACTGTATCACATGTTACATCACTCACTGTGGCTTTTATAAGCTATCGAAGGCTATATGAGGACAGGAAAGCTGTGTTCTGTTGTTGATACTGTATCAGAGCTTAAAACCTCAGGGGCATCATTCGTAACAGCTGCTTGACCGCAGGGTTTCGAGGCCCAAAATTCTAACTGTATCACACGTTAAATCACTAACTGAGGCTTTTATAAGCTATCGAAAGCTGCACGAGAACAGGAAAACGTCGTACGGTTGTTGCAACTTGATCGGAGCTTAAAACCTGAGGGGTATCATTCGTAATTGCTGCTTCACTGCAGGGGTGTCAGCCCTAAATTCTAACTGTATCACACGTTAAATCACTAACTGAGGCTTTTATAAGCTATCGAAAGCTGCACGAGAACAGGAAAACGTCGTACGGTTGTTGCAACTTGATCGGAGCTTAAAACCTGAGGGGTATCATTCGTAATTGCTGCTTCACTGCAGGGGTGTCAGCCCTAAATTCTAACTGTATCACACGTTAAATCACTAACTGAGGCTTTTATAAGCTATCGAAAGCTGCACGAGAACAGGAAAACGTCGTACGGTTGTTGCAACTTGATCGGAGCTTAAAACCTGAGGGGTATCATTCGTAACTGCTGCTTGACTGCAGGGTTTTGAGCGCTAAATTCGAAGTGTATTACACGTTAAATCACTAACTGAGGCTTTTATAAGCTATCGAAAGCTGCACGAGAACAGGAAAACGTCGTTCGGTTGTTGCAACTTGATCGGAGCTTAAAACCTGAGGGGTATCATTCGTAACTGCTGCTTGACTGCAGGGTTTTGAGTGCTAAATTCCAAGTGTATTACACGTTAAATCACTCACTGAGGCTTTTATAAGCTATCGAAAGCTGTACGAGAACAGGAAAACGTCGTACGGTTGTTGCGACTTGATCGGAGCTTAAAACCTGAGGGGTATCATTCGTAACTGCTGCTTGACTGCAGGGTTTTGAGCGCTAAATTCGAAGTGTATTACACGTTAAATCACTCACTGAGGCTTTTATAAGCTATCGAAAGCTGTACGAGAACAGGAAAACGTCGTACGGTTGTTGCAACTTGATCGGAGCTTAAAACCTGAGGGGTATCATTCGTAACTGCTGCTTGACTGCAGGGTTTTGAGCGCTAAATTCGAAGTGTATTACACGTTAAATCACTCACTGAGGCTTTTATAAGCTATCGAAAGCTGTACGAGAACAGGAAAACGTCGTTCGGTTGTTGCAACTTGATCGGAGCTTAAAACCTGAGGGGTATCATTCGTAATTGCTGCTTCACTGCAGGGGTTCGAGCCCTAAATTCTAACTGTATCACACGTTAAATCACTAACTGAGGCTTTTATAAGCTATCGAAAGCTGCACGAGAACAGGAAAACGTCGTACGGGTGTTGCAACTTGATCGGAGCTTAAAACCTGAGGGGTATCATTCGTAACTGCTGCTTGACTGCAGGGTTTTGAGCGCTAAATTCGAAGTGTATTACACGTTAAATCACTCACTGAGGCTTTTATAAGCTATCGAAAGCTGTACGAGAACAGGAAAACGTCGTATGGTTGTTGCAACTTGATCGGAGCTTAAAACCTGAGGGGTATCATTCGTAACTGCTGCTTGACTGCAGGGTTTTGAGCGCTAAATTCGAAGTGTATTACACGTTAAATCACTCACTGAGGCTTTTATAAGCTATCGAAAGCTGTACGAGAACAGGAAAACGTCGTACGGTTGTTGCAACTTGATCGGAGCTTAAAACCTGAGGGGTATCATTCGTAATTGCTGCTTCACTGCAGGGGTTTGAGCCCTAAATTCTAACTGTATCACACGTTAAATCACTAACTGAGGCTTTTATAAGCTATCGAAAGCTGCACGAGAACAGGAAAACGTCGTACGGTTGTTGCAACTTGATCGGAGCTTAAAACCTGAGGGGTATCATTCGTAACTGCTGCTTGACTGCAGGGTTTTGAGCGCTAAATTCGAAGTGTATTACACGTTAAATCACTCACTGAGGCTTTTATAAGCTATCGAAAGCTGTACGAGAACAGGAAAACGTCGTTCGGTTGTTGCAACTTGATCGGAGCTTAAAACCTGAGGGGTATCATTCGTAATTGCTGCTTCACTGCAGGGGTTTGAGCCCTAAATTCTAACTGTATCACACGTTAAATCACTAACTGAGGCTTTTATAAGCTATCGAAAGCTGCACGAGAACAGGAAAACGTCGTACGGTTGTTGCAACTTGATCGGAGCTTAAAACCTGAGGGGTATCATTCGTAACTGCTGCTTGACTGCAGGGTTTTGAGCGCTAAATTCGAAGTGTATTACACGTTAAATCACTCACTGAGGCTTTTATAAGCTATCGAAAGCTGTACGAGAACAGGAAAACGTCGTACGGTTGTTGCAACTTGATCGGAGCTTAAAACCTGAGGGGTATCATTCGTAACTGCTGCTTGACTGCAGGGTTTTGAGCGCTAAATTCGAAGTGTATTACACGTTAAATCACTCACTGAGGCTTTTATAAGCTATCGAAAGCTGTACGAGAACAGGAAAACGTCGTACGGTTGTTGCAACTTGATCGGAGCTTAAAACCTGAGGGGTATCATTCGTAACTGCTGCTTGACTGCAGGGTTTTGAGCGCTAAATTCGAAGTGTATTACACGTTAAATCACTCACTGAGGCTTTTATAAGCTATCGAAAGCTGTACGAGAACAGGAAAACGTCGTACGGTTGTTGCAACTTGATCGGAGCTTAAAACCTGAGGGGTATCATTCGTAATTGCTGCTTCACTGCAGGGGTTTGAGCCCTAAATTCTAACTGTATCACACATTAAATCACTCACTGAGGCTTTTATAAGCTATCGAAAGCTGCACGAGAACAGGAAAACGTCGTTCGGTTGTTGCAACTTGATCGGAGCTTAAAACCTGAGGGGTATCATTCGTAACTGCTGCTTGACTGCAGGGTTTTGAGCGCTAAATTCGAACTGTAACACACGTTAAATCACTCACTGAGGCTATTTATAAGCTATCGAAGACTATATGAGAACAGATATACGTTTTTTGATTGTCCAATTTTGATCGTAGTATCATTCGGCACTGTTGACGGTAAATCTTCTGATATTGAACCTATTTAACTGATTTCACCACAGCTGAAACAGGGCGCGAATGTTTCACTAAAAATTCGGGAGTACAAACATCAAGGAACTAAAATTACTTACCTCCATGTGGTAATAAGCATGAAACAAGAAGCACAACACACACACGTCCACCTTCGACAGCGCGAAACCGACGACGGAGAACAATTGATGTCTTCATGCGCTGACCAGGGCACTACATTCATAGCCACCGCCGCCGAGGCGTACGAACACAACGAATGATACCCCTCAGGATCTAGCGCCTCCCCTTTTTCTCCGGCGTCCCCGGTGAAACCGTGTCTCTACAATGTATTCCGGTGCATTGCATAAGATTGGAATGTAATCTCAACAAACGTTGTCTCAACTTTCAAAACAAAAGCGAGGAACACTGCTCGGAAGTAGCGAACCATAATGCCAACGGTGCTAGTGCTTGATGTTTCTCTTTCAATGTGCCGTCCCGTCAATACGCCGGACAGCACAGAACCGTTTCAAGTTCGCAACTTGGCCATTCATGGCATAAATACGCTCTTGGACCATTTGAATCAACACTGCAAGTTGGAATTCTCTTCTCTGGTGAGCGACAGATCTCTTAAGAGTCGACAATGCTCTGTTACTGAAAGAATGATCAAAAAGCAAGTGAGCTGGTGACAAAGATCTAGAACGAGAAGTCCGAGAATGGAGACGAGAAGAAAAACATCAACAAATCCAACAAATTGAAAAACCATCAGAAGGATTCGTTTTGTTGGCGTCACTTATCCCTGTCAAGAAGTGAGGCTGAAAAAAAAAAAAAAAAAAAAAGAACCGAAAGCAGGGAAGCAATATGCTCACTCAGTACCGCAAAAGTAATTTTGTTTCATTCTCACACCTGCATCGCAGTTTTTCTTGTATGAGCATCATTGTGCAAAGAAAGTGCAAGCTCAGCTTGCATCTTGGGGAAACTACGGCTTTTTGTGATTTAGTCGAAGATCGAGTTCTCAAGCGATCCGGTACATTTGTCAAATTCTTGCATATGTCACCAATTTGCAACAGTGTGGTTGTGACTTAAAAAAGAGGAATATGTTTGTGCATACATGCAACTATATTCCTATTGCAACACACACTCATATAGCCTCATCTTGCTCCATTCACTCTGGAGATGTAACTTCACCCACGAACCTCACCAACTAAAATCCAAATGAATGCGAGTTCATGCAGCTCACTCCCAATCCAGGAGGATAAGTAACCTGAGGAATTCGGCACATCAGGCTGTGCCTGCTGCTGTACATGCATGTTATCATGTGCACCCAGTAGAGATGAGTTTTGACACATCCGATGCCTCACTTTTTCCAGACAGCCACAGACTCAAAGATAACAGGAATAACTCTAGTGGCAAAATCTATGGTGCAAAGCATATCAGCATGCAAAGTGCAAAGTATGTCAGCTTGCAAAGTACAAGGTGCATAGAACCATATAGCAGCACACAAGTGCAGTAAATTATTTTATGTTGTTTTTAAGGGCACAAGTTCATTTCAAATTACGTTACACGCTAGCCCCATGCCCGATAGCCCATGCTGCGTGTGTACGCTCGTGCAATGCCATGGAGCAGTTCCGGCGGAGAACATAGTGCCACTACGACGCGAATATAACACAGTTGTGACTAGAACATTTGTGATTACTGTTGCGGACCACAATTCAATAAACTGGCATTGAAAGATGCAGCAATGTGCATCATGCCGCGCGTGTACACAATACTACAACTGAATTGGTTCCAAATCCACACGCACACGACAGGCATGCGCACACTTCTCCTGCTGTCTGGTTGGATGCCGCCCATCTTTGCTTCCTGAGGATTCTTTTGTTTCTGCCAAAGACGGTTCTGTTTTCATTGAGTTTTTCTTCTAAACAGCAGCGCTGTGTAAACTAATTTTGCTTGCATTATATCATAGATCAAGAAGTTACAGAACTCAAACAAAATAACTCGTTACGAGTTAATTTACAGTGTGCAAAATGTAACTAAGTTAATAAAAAAGTTCTTCAGCATGAAATGTAACTCGCTGTTACGGAGTTACTTAAAAAACAGAATGAGTTACTTCCAAGTTACTTTGGACACCAAATAGCACCACACAGGTGCAGTGCGCGTGAGCAGTTGAGTTAGACCTTGAGTTGCCTGCAGCGGAGTGCAACACGCTTAGATCATTTTCGTTAATGCCCAACAATTCGAACGCTTTGCATCTTACTCCCTGTGGGTGCATAATGGTTCAGCTCCATTTCAATGGCAGCGGTTCTTACTTCCTGAATAGAATACTGTCATTGATTGAATATCATGTTTTATGGTATAAAATGCCATGAAAGAACCAGAGAGAAAGCAAGAAAATATGTGGACATGAGCAAAAAGCGAATTAAAAGTAACTTGGAACTTAGCTTAAGTTACTTTGGCAAAGTTACCTGAGAAAGGAACGAGTTCCTCTGAAAGTTGCCACGGCGCAAAAGTAGCGAGTTAAGTTACAAGTTACCAAAAAAAGTAACTTAGTTATAGTAACGAGTTACTTGTAACGAGTTGCCTCGAACTCTGCATTATACTAATTGAAACACAGACTTTGATTTGGTAATAAATTGTTTTTGCATTTTAGTTCCCCTTTGCATAGTACAGATACTGTGGCTGATCCTGCATTGACTAACACCTTTTTTATTCGAGCGCAACACTTGGTTGAATTTATTCACAGTTTTGTATTTTTGGCTATCAACAGATGGAGCTGTATGGGAAGAACACTGGAATGCTCATTGAAATTTTCCTATAGTGAGGATGCACTTGAGAATGGTGTCAGGTTGTGTCTCTCTTCTCAATGATCATAATTCAAGCAAGTTTTCCACTTCGAGCACCCAAATCTTTGTGATAACATGGACAAAATGATGGATTTTGTCGTCTGCTACGGAGGACTGCACTGTTCTGCCATCGGTCGCACTGTTCGGTCGCACGGTCGCACTGTTCTGCCAATCGGTTTTCGTTTCAGGAGAGGAGCGATTGTAATGGGGAAGAGAACATTTTCTGTTGAAGTTGATACCGAATCCTATACTGCGTGCACAGAATTTGACCCTGCTTGATTTCATCGGGGCTAGCGTAGAGGTGGGCATCCTCTGTGGGTGTTCTATCATAACAGTGTGCGATACAAATCTTGAGCTTCGACAGCTTCCACGAATTATGCATGTGGTACAACATTGACTTCATCATCTTGCTAGTTTTTGACCAAATATTGAGTTAGTTACTAGTTATTTATAAATAATTATAAATTTATAAATAACTAATTATAGTAACTAAAAACCCCACATTTGCACGGCGAGCTTAGTTTATCCTGACCAGAAAATTTCAGTCAGGAAATGCAACTGATGACACAAGGCGGACCAGAGCATAATTTTATTACACTGGTTGCTGCCAGTTGAATGACTCTTTGCAGTGATGATGTAAGCAAAAATTTGAGGGTTGAAAAAAATAAGGAAAATAGAAATACAGTCATGTCTCTCTCATCCGGAGTTCAGGTACCCGGAAAACTCATTTTCGGGACTACATTACCGGGAACGAAACTGCTACCATTGAATTTTGTCTCGCGTTATCCAGAATTCGTTATTTGTATCTGTACAGCAAGTAGGGGCACCAATCTTCCAGGACCTCGGTCATTCTGATTCTCTTATCTGGTAAAGTGTCAACGTCCTATGTCCCTGGCGTGTGCTGTGTTCGTATTGTTCCAAAAACTGGTCACTTCTCACCGGGGCATTCTGTACTGTTTGACTCCCCTTTCTTCAGAGGCACCCCCTTTTGGTGTGTGCGGGCACACGGTAGAGATGGTAGACGATAAGCGGAAGAGGTGCCCTCTATCTTCATACAGGAGCCTTAGTATCCACCGGGTGCAAAAAATCCACATGTGAACGTCAATGTTCAGGCCGCTCGAAAGCATCACCTGTCTTTTGGCCTATGCCAAAGACATTTAAAAAAAGGCAAAAACAAGTGCGTGGCTCCAACATTCTGATACTTTACCCTTGAAAAGCAGGATGACGCAGTGGGTGCCGTGGCTGCGAATGAAATTTTGTCACACGCGAGCCTACTAATTTCAAGCAGCTCACTCCCCATGTAGTAACAATCTTTTTATTGTTTCCTTTTCTGGAACTATAAAGAGGTCTCCCAAATTTTTCGGGTTTTTCCCAAAGCTTGCTTGGTTTGGTTATCCGGAAATTTGTTATCGGGACAAAAAGGAATGACTCCCGAGGTGTCCGGATAATCGAGACATTGCTGTAATAAAATAAAGTTAAAATTCATGCAGGTTGGTGATCCATACTACAAACGATCAAAACCCCCAGTGTGAGGGAACAATGAAAGGGACAAAGGACACAGCACTGTACTGCCAACCGAAGACTTTTATTTGTGAAGCATCCCCCTTATAATACAAAAATATCCTCTCCATTCCTTCTCCTGTCGAACATTCCAGAACTGCCGGGCAGCACCTAGGTTACCAGAAAGTTAATCAGTTGTGTTTCTTTGTCTCTTTCATTGTCCCCTCGCACTGTTTTTTTTTTTTATCACTTTTAGTATGACTGTAATATCTTCTTAAGAGCTGGAGACTACTACGTCAGTTTTCTAACGTCGCAGTACGCAGAGAGCCATTCAATTGCAAAGCAGTACACTTTCAAAGCTTCTTTCAGAGTTTTACCAGCGCAAGGCACGCAAAGACTGCAGAAAGAACGGAGACAGTTGTAAAGATTATTATATGGACACCCTGTACTATATTAGTAAGAACAGACATGACTTTTTAGCCATGACACAATCATGCAATAGGAAGTCCATCTGTAAACAAATATACATTTCCATATAATCTCTGAGCAATGTCGGTATTATGTGTACTTCAATGTATCTAAATCTATCTTCAATAAATATCATTAGATGTGCCAGTCCACCTTCAGTCTATGTACAACGTTGGAATTCTTATACGGCATCATTCACCTCATTGTTTTGGTACAACTTTGAAACTGCTTTTTTTGTCTGCGCTTCTATTACCCTCTTTGCTGTGAAACTTAAAGTGCAGGTTCACATCGGTGCAAAGAACCATCTTTTACATTTATCTGGGTAATGCGGGATGACCAGTAGCAACCCCTTTAAGCACCGGACATTCAGCATAGTTGTTCTACTTATTGTGTTTATCCAAAATGTGAGACTCGCTCTTTCTTTGTTTTAACCTGATATCACCAGATTTTACCCAGTTTTACCAGTTCCTGAAATACAACCCGATTTTTACCCACTGATTTTCAAGAAACATCAAACCCCAAAACACAATGCACTAGGAATGCATAGCCTGCGTGAAATCATTGGTGCAATGGTTCCCACGTACCTTGCTCCTAAATTTACATTCTGCTGCAAGCTATAGCTTCAGACCTGACTCTCTCTCCTGTACACAAAATTTTTGAAACATTTCATTTTCTTTCTAGGTCATTTTTTCGTCCCTTTGGGAACTAGTAGTTCCTTTCACAAGAGACTTCGAGCTCCTCAAAAGCGGCTTGCTAAAGGTGGAATGTCATGATCGTACTAACCTCCAAATTGGACTTGAGGGTGCCAGGCAAGTGGTGCTCGACGAATGGGGTTCAAGCATGCCATGTCAGGTATGATCCCGCAATTGCATTACTGCTCAAGAGAGTCAGCTACACAGTGATTCATCTGAGACATGCACATCCTGCTCACAACAATAAAATCACTTGACAGTGTCCTGACTGACTTTGCACACTGGTAGTGTCTTTCTTTTTAATTTCATTAAATTTTTTCAGGTACTGCAGTAACGTGGTAGTAAAAGGTTATGTGCATAGCATTCCCAGTATTTTGATGATCTATTGATACGAGGCAGTGCTTGTTTTCTCTTCTGATAACATGACTCGTTGGTGACGCAATGTAACAGTGAAACCAGAAGTGATCCACAATGAAGGTTGCTACTTTATGCCATCTAGGTGTCATAGCATGGACACCGAAGTAACAAAACAGATAACAGCATTATGTGGCTGCAATAGATCCATCAAATGAAGAGGGTCCAAGTACTTCTGCCTCACAAGAATGTATGGAAAAGTACTAAACAGAAAGAAATCCACTATCAGTGTGCAAAGTTCTAGGAAGGTAAGCAAATGTCTCTTTTATTGCTGCAGACAAGATGTGTACATATTGTGTGAATGACCGTGTAGGTTAAAGGGACGGTCATATCCGAAAACCCATCTATGAAACTAATCCAACAATCTACCTGACTATTTTTTTTCGTTCCAAAAGTGCTTAGATAATAACTAAATGAATCTTAAACATCAGCGCTGCCTTTGCGGCCGCAGAAGCTCCAGCGGTGTGACGTCACTCCGCAAGCAAAGAAGTGAAGGGTATCTAGGCAATACTATCTAGGTATCCCCCCCCATTCAAATAAGCAAAAACAGGGATTAACTTGATATTTCTCCAGAAACTGCTGGGCCAGGGGGATCTCAAGTCATTACAACTAGCACATACTTTGGTAACTGTGTTCAAAATGCATAAGTATGCTTATACAAACTGTCAAAACAGGGACCCTGCTGCATAGACTAAATCTTGATACTTTGTGTCTACTGGTGTGTCATTTGTATTATGCCGAGTAAACCGGAGATTTACACCTGATTCAATTAGACTCAACCAGATCAGGTTGAATCAGGTTCAGTTCAGCCCGAGTACACCCGAATTATTGAAGCAAAATATAACCCGCTATTTACCCCCCAAAGTTGATACAGACATAACCCGACGAGACGTTTTCATCTCAAAAAGATGCTGAAGCAGCTTTGCTGCACCTGATGTATGTCTAGTATACCCAGTTCTGATATGGCAACATTTGAGTATATATAAATAGTTACTTTTATAGGTATTCTGTCCTTCTTCAGGTAACTTTGTGAAAGTAAGCCACACCAAGTGGGCAGGAGCAGTCTTCATATTCCACACACTGTAATAGTTAGCACATCCTTGTTCTGTTTCTGTCATCGCATCGTCATCATACCAGCACAATTCGGCTTGTTGGAGCAGAAGTTGGGTTCTGAATGGTGCAGTACATATGTATTTGTCTTAGGCACCATTTTTCGCTGACATAAATTGTTTGCAGAGTATGTTATCTACTTGACTGAATGGCATGTCTGTTACTTTAAGCTTTTCATTCCTAAACATACTTTTTTGTATCTTTCAACTAAAAAGTTCACGTGAGGAATTACATTTATATGTTGCAATCCGCCCCTGTCGTGTAACGCTTGTGCCCTACATACGAAAAATTGCTACCTTTACCTTTTATCACAATACCTTTTTCATTACCTTTTATCACTCTATTATATGGTCACGGTCAGTCTAGCAGCTAGTTCTTTCCAACCTTTATCTCGCAAACAGCCAGCACACAGAGGTCTGCCTAATCTTTGAAGAGTAACATGGAAGTAAATTTCCACTACATGTTACTGTTCTTCATTCTGTTATGATAATTTCTTTGTTGAATTACGCTAGCTAGCATATTCCTGCTCTTCCATTCATTGGAAGTATCTCATAACAGTTGCAGCAATAATGCAGTCTTATCAATAACACACACGTCCTGCGTATGTGGATGGTTGCTCACGCCTGTATTCCCCACGTATATTTTTGAAAGGACTGTGGTGCATTATAATTACCAGGAACTCTTGGATTGTGTGCTCCTTTCCAAGGCCCAGTGTCATCGACACCGATTAACGTTTGAACTGACGTCAACGGTCCCATTACGTGAATTTTACGCTGAGTTCTGCTTCACTATAGGGAGTTATTGTCACTCACACATTCATCACGTCACCAGCTAACATTTGTAAAAAGGAATTGAGTGTTAACTTGAAGTTTTAGCAATCCTTGATCTCGGTTCAAAGTTAACCAGCATTGGTGAAACTGGGCCTAAGAGTACTTTACAGTTGTTCTTCGGAGCTGTGAGAATTAGTGTGCATTGAGTGTTTCTGACTTTTAGGTCATTCTCATTACGGATGGGTCACTTGGAGTGGGAAGTGCATCACTACACAAAGCCCATGGCTCGCTTTCAGCTAATGAAGACTCTTTCCCGCTGCCACTGCCATTTCAATCAAAGCTGCACGTTGTGTGCCTTGCAAACCCTGGAAGTCCGACACTCAAAACATCTCTTCCATTTTACCAACGGTTGGTGGACCTCAACGGTGGTGGAGGGCAGGTGTTTTCCCCTGAAGGGCCTCTGACGCTGAAAAACGTGCAGCAGGTATTCTTGTCTCAAACGATGAGATGTTCAACTGAAGGTTGCAAAAATGCATCAAGAAACCCAAGCTGGAACATTGTAGACAGACTCAAAAAGAGAGACTATAGTACAGCAAAATAAGCATTTAAGCAGGCCGGGTTCAGTAAAAGAAAGAAAGACGGTTACACTATGTAGACACTATGAATGCGAGTGATGATGATCATTCAAGCAAGGTACGAACAGTGCCAACACATTTTTGGGCCAGTTTCACAAACGCCGATTAAGAGTTGATCCATGATCAAGTGTCCCTTAACTTGAAATTACGACTCAAACTTCTTTCTCAAACGTTAGCTAGCGTTAATTCACCTTGTATCACTAACTAATGTTATTGAAAAAGAATTGACTGCTAACTCCAAGTTTAAGGGACGCTTGATCTTGGTTTAAAGTTAACAGGTGTTGGTGAAACCGGGCCTGTGTGACCTTGTGTCGTGTTGATCAAGGCATGGACCATTAACCACCTGAACGTTAGTTGACCATTCCAATCGTACTCGAAAAAGAATTTCAGTCCATTAGAACATGCAACACACATAGTGTTCACTTTTTTGTGATATCAATAGATGTTGATATCTCTCTTACAAATCATTGCCCCCTCCCATAAGGATGTCATGCTCTTGGGAGAGGCAAAAAAATATACCAGCTTATGCATCCCAAACTCAGCTTTTTTGCAGTCCCTCCGACAATATGTATCAATACGTACCGTGTCGTGCTGTAGCCCACTTTGCTTTGAAGGGGTTGTGACACTTTTATAGATGTGGTTGATTACATGACGCTGACATTGTACTACTGCATGCCAGAATGTTGAGGAAAAATAATTATTTTTGTACGTGTTGTACTTGACAAGATATAACCCTTCCAACACACATATATGTCAAGCTTTGATGTTAGAGGGTTGAGAGCTGTGATAATTCCCATAGGTAATTGTAAGCATGATCTACTACTATACTATACTCAGAGACAACACAAGAGCTGCAGGCACAGAGATGTATCTGCGCCAGTGGAGATTGTGGTCTGGACAATAAGAATGGGGCTCAGATATGATGGTGGCCGCCCAGCAGATGGGAAAGCTGGTCTACATGTTTTGTTAGCGCGAGTATTTTACGAGTTTGCTTTAAAAGAATGCAAATATGCTGTAGTACATTATCTCTGACGGGTGTTTTCACGACAATGTACAAGCAACAGTTTGAAGCGTGCAGGCGCACTACATTGTAACTCGGAGCCGTCATGAGCCCACGTAAGCCAATTACAGGTCTCTTTAGAGTTGAGCGGTCCCAAAGTATACAGAACTCGACATACAGCAATCGCCTATGGAAGAGACGTATCACCAAATAGTTACGCTAGTGGCCGCTACTTAGCATTATCGGGGAAAGAAATGGCACGTGCAATATTACATTATTACATCACATTACATTACATTATTATTATATGATTATGTCATTGCCACTGTCATTCCCCTGCTACACAGCCTGTTGCTTGCTATTCACGCACTACCCTTTTCGTCGTCAACGTGCTTACGGCCCACCATACACTGCCGCATTTTCTGCAAATCGCGTGTTAGTGAGTGGTGACAGCCAGAACTACAACCCCAGTTCTGGGAGCTTTGCACATGTCCAGGTCTCTAGTACTAGTACAGTCTCCGATCGATAATTCGGACTCCAAAAATTAGGACTTCCCAATTCTTCTGACAAAACTGTTGTACCGTCAATGCCCCATAGAGCCAATTATTTCCACGTCCAATCATTCAGATAGTTCTTCAGAAGACATGCTTCCTTATTCATACTCATCTTTCTTCAAACCTGCATGGTTTTTGGGATTTACTATCTCACAAGCACCAGAAATACGGCTGAAAATGTACTCACATGTCCAATATTTCATAGTGCTTCTACGACATGAGGGCAACGAAGCTTATTCGTCATTCCCAACATGACGCATGTGTAGAAGTGCATGTGCGGGAAGGCAGAGCTTATTTGCGTGTGACCAAAACTGAATGCTCCGCTTCAGACATGTTGCAAGAACTTATCTTTTAATACGCGTGTGTTCGACTACGAGTACAATCTTTGAGTATCCGAAATACTGAAATGCTGACCTCAACTTCAAGTGAGGATACTAATGATGTTACTACGATAAACGTTAGATGCTATACGTTTAGTAGAGGCAAAGAAACAAATTCATCGGTAAAAGCTCGTTAATCCGAGTCCCGCGGGGACGCAAAAAAAGTTCGAATTAAACGAAGTTCGAACTAATGAAAAACAAAGAAACAGACACGTGCAGCCACGAGTGCATGAGGAACAGTCAAAAAATTTATTTGTGAAATAAATCAGTTATTGACTTTTGCCTTTGACTGTTAAACAAAGCACGATCAAGCTTTGTTTGCACGCACATGCCGTAGTGCTTAGTCTTGACCTTCCTCAAAGCTGAAGAAAAGGTGTGCGAAGTTCGGTGCACCTCCATTTTTAATGGCCGCACTGGCAACTTCTCCCCTTCCTCATCTGCGTTGCTGTCCGCAGGTGCATCTTATGGGGGTTTCTCTCCGACGGAGATCTCCACAATTGTAGTCTCGTCTGTTAAAGTACCGCAGACCGCTGTGGAACTGCTTGTGTCAATGAAGTCTGCGAAGCAAGCATCTTGGAGCACGTCACGCACGGGTGCAGGAACTGTCTCTTCTGCCTTGAGGTCGGACTCCTGTAGGCTGTTTTCATCCACACTTGCGCAACTTGGGGCAACAAATCCACAGTGGCGAAAACAGTTTGCAATCATTGCTGGACTGACCTGTTCTCACGCGCACACCAGCATGTGCAACGCAGTGAGCACTACCGCCACACTCAATACTTCCCTCGTGAACTAATAGCCGACATTGTGCGCGTGAAACAATGACAGCAACGCGGGCAAGATTCCGAAAAAAGACAAACGGCCTTCCCGAAAGAAGGGGAGAGGAGGAGAAGATGGAATTTGGTGGCGTCTGCTGATTGGGAGAAAGCATGAGAGGGTCAACTAGACTGGTGCTCAACCAATCGCCAAGCCGCGAAGAGCCGGGGAGAGCCAAAGAAAAAGTCTTTTTCGATTGTGATGCGCAGTTTGAACATTGGAAAGCTGCCAGCAGCAGTGCGCGGTTGAGGGCGCGCAGTTCGAATTATCCGTAGCAAAGCCGATTTGAGTGTGTATTAACGGGCTACCTTATACATTGATGTATATGGGAGCATGGCGGGACCATGATGACTCGTTCAAATTATCCAGAAATTCGAATTAATGAGGTGTGAATTAACGAGCTTTTACTGTATCATCTTAGGCGCTGACAACGTAAAGAAAACAGGTAGAAACAATGGCAGCGACAAGGACGTAGTTAATGCAACCCTGTCTATAGGTGCAATCCTTGCTGCCATGCATTGTCGTGCGTTCACGCTGTGATGTCCAAAAAATTGGTTGGCGACTGTAGTAGGTCGTGAATGTAAGCACATGACCTCTCTTGTGCTGCAACCACTTGTGCGACTTCTTTTGTGCTGACACAGATGCCTGCAGTGATGTCAGAGCTGAATGGGTCACTGCATTCAGTTCTCTTTTGCCTCCTTACCCCATTTGCTGTAACTTCGAATGTGGGTTCACATAGATAGCAAATATAACCGTCTTTTACATTTATTTGCAATAACTTGGGACAAAGTGTCACTCATCAAACTACACCTTGCAAAGTTGGTCAGGTTGGTTATACTAACTTCCCCCTTTTACAGCTTTTCTTAAGTCTGGCAGAAACTTATTACGCATCGTTCCATGGAGTCCTTCGCTGCGGCAACCTATCATCCAACGTGATTCTGTGCCCTCCACCTGAGCCATTTCATAAGGCTGGAGACTTTGAATGGACAACTGCTGCAATGAGTGAGAGCATAGAAATCTGTGGATTCTTGGACATTGCTGATGTTGCTAACCCGCCAACACTTTCACGTCATCTGGTTTTGCCTGTGGCATTGCACAAACCAAGTAAGTAGCACATGATTAGTAACTCATCCATCAGTGAGATAATGGAAATGACAAACAAATGAAGTAATTAAATAAATTATGTTTGAAACACTTCTTACATGTTTTATGGTGCGGTTGGAAAGGCTAAACAAATATTTTCGTGTGACAAGGCTGTTGACAGTTCAATCAAAGTGATATTGGACTGGTGCAGAACTTAGTTCACAGCAAGAGCTATATCGTCATGTCTGATGTCAGTTTCAACCACAGTATAAGAAGATACACACAGGTGATAACAGAGTAGGATGAGGGGCTCGTTGGTAGTATTTTTTAGACGTTGACTTGCAGCAGTGCGTGGAACAAAGAACTATAGGGACCGTGCGACACCTAAAGGGGGCGTGCTGCTCCGTCGTGACAGCGCCGCCTGTGGCGGTCTTGAACGTATCCGACGTGATAGTGATACCACACCGCTCGTTCTATGCATTCTCAAGTGGAACCGTAGCTTGCGTGGCGACCGCCATAATTAGAAGGGCTAATTTTCTAAGTCCAAATAATGTGGAACCTTTCTGGGGCGCGAACGAAGAGAACGGAGACAAACTGCACCGAAGCAACCACCGTATTTATAATGCATCTAACAGTACAGAAGGAGAACAGCCACTCGCATCTGTCCGGTCTGTAAGTGATACGTTGAGAGGATGGTTATATTTGACTCCTCACAAAATCCTGGCTTGCTAGCAAAGGCTATATATGTGTATTCCTCTGACTCCAGCCATTTGTAATATCATGTTTTTGACTGAGCCTTGTATTCCTTTCGTCACCTTTGCACACACATAGCTTCGTAACTGAAATTTACATCATGCGTCCGTTTTATCCATACAAATAAACACGTGGGGTCACAACTTATTGCCTGAACTTGTACTGCAGTTTTTCCAGTATCTTCAGATACAATAACGCTAAAGAGGTCCCCAAAGATGAAAGTATATGAGTTTTTACCTCGGCTACCGCTGTAGGCTTGCGGGTCGAAAGCTGTGAAATAGTCGGTGAGTAAATACCAAACCTTTTGGACAACGTAGAACTTCTGTTCTCACTGTGAGACTCGTCAAACCGGGAGCAATATCGGCTCTGGGCACTGGTGATGAAACACCTCAATCATTATCTCGAAATAGGTTGCCGTTTGGTCGGTGCATTTGGCGGTGATACAGTATCGAGCGGCGTTTCACCGTCACAAAAGTGGCAACTGTAAATCAGTGATCATTTTGCAGGTCCTCATTCAGTTTCATCGAAACTAGAACAAAAGAAATAGAATATATTCGCTCATGTTGTGCACACCTCATGCAATGGCCGAACATGTGTCACAAACGCTATTCGCTGCGAGTCTAGTGACCTCGGTGGTATTGGAAGCGTAGAAATCACGAGAAATGAAGCATCTGGTCCCTAATGAAGAGTTCTTTTAGGTGCTGGCACAGTTAGCGATGCTATGGCAAAAAAAGATGCCCGCACTTCACATGTAAACAAAGCTGGCTACCCGGCGGCTATCACGCAAGGTACTTTCTCCGGAGGATCATCGCGGCGCCACCAGTTTGTCGCACAGTCCCTATAGCTCTTAAGGTGGTAGTACTCAATCTAGGGAAAGCATCCAGGTAACATTCATCGTGCATGACAGTTCTAGTAGCCGAGAGATTGAACTATAGGTGGCGCTGCGGCGGAGCCCTAGTGTGGATTTGGCATGATCCGGTGCAGCATGCGCACGCTTTTGTATGCAGTCAGCTTTGGGTTTCACTGTGTTTCTGGATGCATTGCCGGTATCAATGCTTGAAAAATGATGCGTAAATTGTGTTGCGTATTCAGGTGTGTTACTTAGAACACTGAAAAATGTGTGAAAGTTCACAAGTTCACAAAGAAACGCTGGAATCACAAAATGGTGAACAGAAATCTCCAGTGTACAGTAGACGTCCAGCAAGTGCTTTATGAATGACAAAGTAGGTTTTAAAAAATAACACGAAAGATAAAAAAGAAGGGTGTGTGTTTGAAGGGGTTCTGATCAGAAACACTGCCATATCATTCCTTTTTTTGCAAGCAAGCTTTTTTTTCTTTTTTGCTGTCCTTGCTTGAATATTTTATTCCTAGCCTGCATAATCTTTCCCTCCAGCTTTTTATCTTCGATCGAGCTAATCGGAGTAAAAGAAAAAACTCCCGTATCATCCCAGAAACTCCTGCCTCACAGCACAAGGACAGAACAGTGCAATAAGTATGGAACCACTTTGCTGTAGTTCTTGCATTGTCTAACACTGGTGGTTATACAGCTGTGCAAAAGGGTTCAAGGTTTGACGCACAACAATGTGTATATAAACTAAGTTCTTGTCTAACAAACTAAGTCTATTAAAGATGTCATAGAAATCCTACAAAGAGCGGTCAGAGGGGGATTAAAACCGATAACCCCCAATTTGGGGGAACTAAAAGAAGCCAATGTCATGGCTCCGTGTCAGCCAATAGAAGTTGTGAAGCTTGGGGAGAGTCAGGTACTTAAGCGAGCTGATGTGACCAAAATATATCTTTGGCCTGTCAGTCAGTGCTGTATGTTGTCCACCTCTTTACATTCCCCGCACCAGGATCTTAGCAATTTTAATGTAATGTTAGACCATACAGCACAGCACCTTACCCTCTGTACCTACGATGCATGTGTTCAAATGGTCACATTTGTAAACGCCAAAAGTCAACCCTGTCATACTGTCGGATTAAACTAGGTGAAGAGTTTTGTATTCACACATTTCAAAATGTCCATTTCATCCATATACATCTATTCATGTATTCCATGTGTTTGATATATTGATACGTTCAATACAAGTTGTGTCCAGCATGGAAAATATCGTAGCTGGACATTTGGAAGTGAGATCGGAGTACTTACACAGAGACCATCAATATAAATGACTGTGGCATGGTCCTACTTGTGATTAAACAATTATATTCCAACATTAGCCTTAGGTCTCGGTACATTTTGCTTGAAACACACAACCGCAGTGACAAATATAAAAAAGAGTGGAATCTGTATACCGGAAGAAATGTGCGTTCTGTATTTTTCTTCTCTGCTAAGGAAGCCTGCTTGATCTCCTGTTGTGTTTGCCTGCTCAATGCGCTTTGTTGCATGGGTATGACACTTGTAAGCACAGGCAGTGTAAACACGAAGGGAGTTGCCTCAGGACAGGAGCCGCCGGTATTTCGAACAGTCTCTGTTCGAAATATTGGCGGCTCCTGTCCTGAGGCAACTCCCTTCGTACTTCTCTAGCAGTTCGCTGGATTTCTACCCATATAGGCAGTGTAAACAGTTTTGCAGTGTGTTTGAATAGTATATGTGTGGTAGTGCAGCTAACATATGTCCACAGATTTACCTCTGAGAACCTGCGGCTTCACATTCCATTCATTTGTATTTCATTCGACGACTGGTGAAAGGAATTTAAAGAAAACAGGCTCATGAAAAACGTGTCAGCTGTCTTAACTTGCATACTTGTACTGCCGTTAGAAATTTAGTACAGTGACAAACCTATAAAATGTGTTGCACGTTGTCCTTGATTGGTTGCATTTTTCGGCATGAATCTTGCTGTCCAGAGAAAGAAATGCTAAAAAGCAAGAGAGCCACTGACTAGGACTCATATTACTAAAACTCCTGAAACTAGGGAACTACAAAAACTGTCGAGGATGACAACACAATTACTGTTATGTCGACACATGTTGACCATGACAAGAGGAGTGAAAAGTAGCCTTCCGCATCTTTGGAAAGATATTGGAAAAGATGAATAGGGTTCTTTCCTTTTTCTCTTTCCATACAGAAAGCCCTTGGAAGTTCTCCACAGAGAACATTTCAAAGCATACATCACTGTGTTGGATGTTCAGTGCACAAATACTTTTCCTGAACATTACATGTGTTATGCTGAGGAAGATAGTTTCTCAGTGCTTTTCTGTAGATATGTGTCTACGCTCTGTATAGCGCTGCGCGAGACGATCCCGCTGTGCTACTAATATCAGGGTGTGTTTAATGTGCGGGGAACAAAAAAGTACCAATATTTTGGCACTCAAGTTGGGGTGAGTTCAATACACGAGTGCGTCCAATATGCGAGCAAATACAGTATTCACTTCATTTGCCAATATACACCTCCCCTTTCAACATAAGAACAACAGTGTTCATGCAGTCACGTTGCTTGCAGCTGTTGAAGAGGATTCAACGTCAACAGTCAAGATTGAAGCTGAGGAGGAAGATGGAGCAAATGACGAAGGCAAACAACCTTCCTTCTGCGTGCTTCTTCATGGCAGCCTCAAAGTGGAAGGAATGGTGGCCATCTGCCAGCTAGCGTGAGTTCACCTACATCAAAGCAGCTTCCCTTTGAGGCGGGGCTTACCTCCGAAAAATGTGTTGTCGAGAGAGTACAGTCATTACGGTTCCTGGGTGTAATTATTGAAGAGAAACTCTCATGGACAAACCACGTTTGTTTTCCTAAGGGTGAGGTCGCTAAAGCCGTAGGCATTTTGAACAGAGCACAGTATATTCTAGCAAAAGCCAAGATTATGTTGTATTATTCCTGTCTCTATTCATGTATTTATTACTGTTGGTTGGTATGTGGTTCCACAACATCCACGAACAAAACTGTTATGTAGGGGTGTGTGAATCCGAATATTTTAAGTCGAATCGAATATCGAATCGAATGGGAGAAGAAATTCCGAATACCGAATCGAATATGGAATATTTGTGTAAAATTTAGAATATGTGACTTTTGCACTAAAAGTTTCCATTTTGTAGCCCATGCCTTTAGTGTAATTTTTCTGGCATTAAAGGGACCGAAAAGTGAATATAAACCTATCGAAACTTTATGTTCAGCGAAAAGCTTGAACCTTCAAAAGTTCAAATATCAAAGAACTCCGCTGAAGTCGCTGTAGTTTTTCTGTAATTGAATTTTCCATAATCGCATGTCTACGGACCTAGTAGGAAACCGAGCAGTCTGTCAACAATTGCATTACCCCGCGCCATCTGTCGAGGACGCATGTAATACGCGCACTTCCGGGCGCTAATCTGGCGAAAACGAAAATGGCAGTGGGCATTTGTGACCACTTTCTACGTCGAGAATGTCGAGCCTCTTGAACATGAGTGCGCTGGAATTCCGCATTCGAGAACTGTCGCTCACACAGAACTGTTGTTCGTGCGTTAGCGTGCTGGAAAGTGTGTTCTTCGCAGCAGAAGATTCCTCGTCCAGAGATTGATCGGAGTCACATTCGTCCTCAGCAGTAGCTCACCGTGCCGTGAACATGGACTGCTTTGTGAAATTTCCATGTATCAGGGAGAAGCACTTGTGTAAGCCGAAACAAGCGCTGTTTTTTCGTCGTGCAGATGTTCATGTGTGAAACGCAAACCGACGGATACTACGGATGGATACTACGGTTTTTGCTGCCGAGAGGTAGAGAATGCGTGTGAAAAGCAGACAGACGATTGCATCACTAGAACTAACGAATATTTCGAAATACTGTGCCTTGACACCGAAGTACTGCAAGTGTCTTTTACATACATCCGAGAAACCGAAGAGCATGGCAACGTACACGGCAGCGCTGTGTGGTCTTTACGCGCTACTTGAACGGCAAACTGGACGGAAAACCCTTATTTCTGCAGGAAATTCCGTTATACCACCTGTCGGCCATTCACAAGGATATGGGGTGCTCCGAGAAAATACAATAGAAAATACTCCACTGGATCTCGATCTGCGTCATGCATGCTATTAGGGATGCTTTCCCATCAGTGCGCTGACCTGTAGAAATGTTGTCAGCATATTTTCATTTCTCGTTTGCTGCAAGTTTTCCTCATTGCTTTTTCTTTGCTGTCACAGCATATTATAACGCGGTGGCTAGCGTTACAGGAGCGGTAACGGAAACAGCCAGTTGAAGTTACAGGAGTGACGTCACCGGCGACACCAGCGCCGCAGCGCGACGGCGGCGGGTCGGTTTCCAAGTAGTAGCTCTGTTTCCAAAGTGCGGTAACGCCGGTAACGCTTGCAGCCTGTTAAAGTTACAGCAGCGGTAACATTAACGGCCAGCTACAGTTACATAAGTGATGTGACTGGCGACAAAAGCGCCGCAGCGTTTGTAGTTGACGCCGTGGTTATAGAAAGTAGAAGTTAGAGCCGTGGTTACACCACGGGCCCGCATTTGGGTTGTACTTGTGAATCTAAAAGCAAATTAAGACGTAATCTCCGGTTGCTTGCCATGACGTCAATACTGTCGTGAAGCGTGCTTGTAGCCGTTGATAGCAGTGTGTGTATGCTTTTCTGCAGATTAGTGCCTAACTGTGCGGACCGTGGTTACAGCTGACAGCCAGAGCTATGCCGACGCAATTTGACACACTAGCCACTCTTCACCCCAGCTCTTGGGCAGCACCATAATGTGTGAAGACATTTATTTGACGCCAAACAAATGCGTCGCGAGTGATATGGTTACATTGTCAATGTTAGCAGTAACTATAGCAGCCAGAATAATCCCCCTAATGTTATGACAATTCTGTAACAGTATCCCAAAACACTTGAGAAACGGTCCCCCTTGTGGGAAAGTTGATGACAGGCTTAACGCTATCCAGATTCAGGCACGCCAACCTCCGACATGTGAAGAAAGGCAAGCAAGACACTCTAACATGAACTCTGTCCAAGGACACCCTGCACATAGGACGCTGGATCCATTTATTGTGTACTGTCCAGGGTCTTACAAAATTTCCAATTCCAAGCAAAGGCATCAACTCTCCCCACCCTGATGTTACACTTTGCAAAGAACTGAAGTGACCTCAACTTGTCCCCTGTCTTCAAGTTGCCCCATCTTGCACTAACTTTGTTGCAGTAAACTGTCTATCTGTATAGGGATGGGAGCCAGAATACAATGGGAGCCAGGGATACAAGAACAATCAGGACAATTTATTTTCTGTTGCACTTCTCACAAAACCATGGAGCTGCACTTGTGAGGCTTGTTTTAGATGGACGGGCACAAATAATGTCATACCAGAGCAGGCATGAGTCGCATGAAATAGATTCATCATCCAGAATTTCCCTACACAAATTGCATTTCCAGTTTTCCATGTCATACTGCATCTCTTGGTATGCACAACGTTACAGACAGCAGCCCAAGCATCAGGTGTAAAAAACTTCGAAGTGATATTGAGGTCAACTGCGTCATCAAGGGCCGCTTCGGACACCCGGCTCGGAAAGACTTCTACATCTTCTTCTTCTGTAAATATTAAAGATGAGAAATGTGTTAACGAACGACAACCACGTTAGCTACACAGTAAAAAGCAGAGAAGGCTGAGATATACTTACCTATCAAAGTCTGTTTGGACAACGCGTCCTTTGCTCTTGCTTGTGAAACAAACCACTCCAACATTTTGAGTTGTTGTGTGGTCAGGGGTAAGCTGAAGAACCTCTGTGGGCACGGTTTCCTACTATTTGTGCAACGTGCTTCAGAGGAAGAGTTGCACTGATTAGACATTTGGTGTGCTTTATTGTTCTCTTCTGGCACTCCAGGTGCCTGCGGGCCAGGAGATGCATGTTTGTGAAGGCCTAGTTTTCTCCGTTTTGCCGGGATGCCGATGACAGTTTTTGAAGTACCCTTCATACAACCACGAACTTTTACTCTGGTAGGCATCTTTATGTCTCTGAGCTTTGTGGTCACATCAGTTGTGCCAGACAGCTCATGTGTCCTGAGAAGAGACACATTTACACATTTAAGCAGCTGTTCATATGTGCAAGTACCATACAAAAAGGAAAGGGATATCCATACCTTGCCGGCCCAACAGTAGCCGCCGCCGTTGTTGTTGTTGGTGGGTGAGACACAGCAGTGTCAAGCAGCTCACGTGACCTAAGAAGAGACACATTTACACATTTAAGCAGCTGTTCATATGTGCAAGTACCATACAAAAAGGAAGGGGATATCCATACCTTGCCGGCCCAACAGTAGCCGCCGCCGTTGTTGTTGTTGGTGAGTGAGACACAGCAGTGTCAAGCAGCTCACGTGACCTAAGAAGAGACACATTTACACATTTAAGCAGCTGTTCATATGTGCAAGTACCATACAAAAAGGAAGGGGATATCCATACCTTGCCGGCCCAACAGTAGCCGCCGCCGTTGTTGTTGTTGGTGAGTGAGACACAGCAGTGTCAAGCAGCTCACGTGACCTAAGAAGAGACACATTTACACATTTAAGCAGCTGTTCATATGTGCAAGTACCATACAAAAAGGAAGGGGATATCCATACCTTGCCGGCCCAACAGTAGCCACCGCCGCCGTTGTTGTTGGTGGGTCAGACAGAGCAGTGCCAGGCAGCTCACAGGATCTGCATGAAGATGCACACAAAAAAAAACATGGTTTAGCATGTGGCCTTGTGCCTTTTGATGGGCTACGTACCCTATCAGTAGAAATGAAAGAAGCTGTGTCGCATTCCTCATGGCAGTACAAAGGTACGCATGCTGAAGCTGCTGTTGAATCAGTTTGATGTAAAGCAGACACACCTGTGTGAGGCACTCTCATCCATACCATTTTGTCTCACAGTGAGACAAACATCCTGTCCATTCTCCCATGCATTTGCTATGGAAACTAGGAGAAAGAGACATGCCAGGAAATGATCTCCCGTCCCTTCTGAAGCAAGTTGGCTTAGGCGCTTGCCATACTGGAAGGCCTTCTTGAATTTCTCTTCTTGCGTCATTTGAATCTTGTGGGATCTTGAGCAACGTGTGATACTTGGAAGTTCTGGCTCTGGCTGAGTCGCTGTCTGTCCACACTGCTTGTAGTCGTTGTGGTAGTAGTTGCGTCTCCACCTGTTGTCTACAAGATGTTCAGCAAACGCCTCTTCGCCTTGATCACTGCGTGCAGCAAAAATATGTTTGCAAGGAAGACGCATCGAAATGTAGCCTGTGCGCTGGCACTCCTCCGTGGTGAGCCTGAATATGGTGCCAGTACCACTTTTGTACATGTACGTGCCATCGATGTGGCCCGGGAGCTTGACATTCTCAGAGAGCATGTGCTGCTTCATGATGTGCTCAAATGCATACGGTGTTACAGCATGATAATACTGCTGGAGGGCAGTGCTCCAGTCACACAGGTCTGTTTGGCTCTTAGAAAGGGCATAATAGTAACTGTGTGTGTGCTCAATTTTCAGTGCACCCAGCAGCTTAAACAGCTGCACAAAAAAAGTCCTTGAGTGAGTTTTTCGTACCCATCATCTTCTTCAGCTGTCCATTGAAGTTTTCAAGGCGGTTATTTGTCGTATTATTAAATGATCCTTGCATAAACTGTGGGCCTATGTACCATTCACACTTTATGGGCTTCCAGTTCTTGTTGTAGTAATCAGTGACACTTGGTGGTGCAAGTTTGTAAAATTGATCTTCTAGTTCAGTGAACCTTTCTTCAGACTTCGCCATTACCATGGCCTGCAACACTTCGAGGATTTCCTCTCGTAGCCTAGTGGAAATGCTCATCTTCAGGGTCGTAATCTCCCTGTTAAAAGTGCGCAAAGTATGGTATGCACAGACAAGAACACTGGCATCGGGAAAATGTTCCTTCAGCACATGCCGCTCAAGGAGGTCCTTGTCTGCCATCACACAGCGGGTTTGTGAAGCAGAAGCATTCAGTCGTTTGAATGTTGAGAGAAGCCAGTCCAATGTCTCTGCATCCTCATGCACCACAAGAGCCACACAGACAGTATCGGTGTTCCCATTTCCATCAACATTGTGGATGATGAAAACTGGCGTCCGGATATCTAGAAGCTTGTAGGTGCCGTCAATGCCGATATATTCTGGATAAAAATCCATTGACCGCTTCATGTCCGGTGTGCAAACAATCAGGCCACGAAACTCGTCACCGCTGGTCAAGATGTGGCAGTCTGACTCTAAAAGAAAAGAAATGAAAACTTATAGTGCCAAAGCAACACAGCATATGCCTGAGGGATAGGCAGCTTTGTCAACATGCACACACAAAGACAATGCACATACTGTATATGTCTTGAAGAAACTCCACGGTTGCCTTCAGATCATGCCGGCTTGGGTCCTTTTGTGATGTCATGAGGTTGGAAAGGTCCTTCGAGAGTACGACTTGACCAGTTTGCTCCTGGAGGGCTTGGGCGACACGCTTTTTATTTGAACCTAGGTCAAGTAGCCGTGTGGCATCCCTCTGGACTTCTTCTGTCAGTTTGCGGTTTTGTGGAAGATGTGCAAAGACTTCCTGAGGTATAAAACACGTGTGTGAAAAAAATGCAAGGGTTGCATTCTACAAACTATTCACCTCCGAGGTCTCGTGGCTTGCCTGGGACTCATTCATCGCCACAACTTCGAAGAATTCGCCGTCTGTAGACACTCGGCCCTCGATAAGAAATGGGCAGCCCTTGATGAATGTGCTGTAAAGGAAATCCGTAATATAGTCCCATGGAATGAGTGCTCTCCAAACACCATGTATTCAACCCAACCGCTATCATAAACTATTTGCGTACCTTGTTTTTCGCATCCCTTTTCCTCGCTTCTGGTGCCTTCTTCCACCGTGAATGCAGCAGAACTTCGCTTCGTACATAGATAAATTTTCGTTTATGTATTTTTTCACACCCTTTGAAGAGCGAGCTACCGCGACTGACATCGAACTGCGCGTGTACACCTGCGTAAACGTCTGCTTCGAATACATCTCCAGGCGTTCTTTAAATTCTTTGAAAGTTCTGAACTTGTCGCCTAGCTTCATGGCGCTAGCGGTTTCCGAGCGGCCCGTAGGTCGGGTACACAAACACAGAGCACGTGGCGTTCGTTTACCGCTGTCGTTTGTAAACAGTGGGATAATTCAGCCGCTGACCACGGGGAAGACGTGTGAACTGACACCTGACACCGTGCCACGCCACCCGACCGACCCGACGCCGCGGTCGCGCTGCGGCGCTGGTGTCGCGGTGACGTCACTCCTGTAACTTCAACTGGCTGTTTCCATTACCGCTCCTGTAACGCTAGCCACCGCGATATTATAATTACTAGTTTGTTCCTAGAGGGTTAAGTAACCTGTGGGCATAGATGTAGTTGTAGGTTATACTCATGTCCCACTTGTATATGTGAGGAGTAAGTAAGACAATTGTCATCAGTGTCATTCAGCTGAACTGTGTTCATAACCTTTTAGTATACAGTAGAACCCCTTTGTAGTAAACTCTCTGGGACCATGATGAAATTTTACTAGATCAGGAGTTTTATTATATCAGGTGTGCCACTGAATTTATGGGATTCTATCGGGACCGCAGTTCTCGTTTACTATAAGCAGAGTTTTACTACAAGAGGAGTTACTATAAAGAGGTTCTACTGTACTTCTTAGTGGCCACGTTTCCAAATGTCAACTAATAATTGAACCAAGATTCGGATTTACCACTTAATTAACTCTGTTTTGCTAAACGGAGTACTTGTAACTGATTCATTATCACGTCGCCAACTAACATTTGTAAAGAAGGACTTGAGGGCTGACTTCAATTATTATTAACCCTTGAT
The DNA here is from genome assembly GCF_037126465.1 of Ornithodoros turicata. NCBI lineage: Eukaryota > Metazoa > Arthropoda > Arachnida > Ixodida > Argasidae > Ornithodoros > Ornithodoros turicata. Next base: position 69,329,520 of record NC_088203.1, on the reverse strand, counting down.
CTGGGTTCAAAGTTAACCATTGAAGTGCATAGTACTCCAAAATGGCTAAATAATTTATTGCATAAGTTCTCTGTTACTATAACTGAGCTGTACTTTTGTAAAGTACTTTTGGCAGCTCTGCAAATTGAAACTGGCTTCAGTGTACACTACAAATGCATCGTAACATTTAATTGAAATATAATATAAGAGCAGAAGCAACATTTTGTCACAATTCAAACTATATCTTTCTTTTTTATTGTCCAGGGATTTAGGAAATAGAGTAGGACTTCCTGCTCTCTGATGTTTTGACGTACTTGATAGAGTTGTAAAACCTGCAACAAAATAAACAAGAGAAGTATAAACAATTTCGTCTTTCTCTTTTGAATTTAACAAGCTAGTTGTATTTTACCATTTGTTCACTTTTGTATTCTCTGTTGGTGAAAAGATTACAGGAAAAATGATGCTGCAGATCAAACAATGACCTGTCATCTTGATGAAGATCAGGACATTTCTTCAGGCATGCTAAGTGAGACAAAAGAAATGTACAATGAAGGTTGTACAACAACAGCAAATCTCCGTCGACTAAAACTTTATACAGTAAAACCCGCGGATAGCGATATCGCGTATAACGATATCCCTCGTAAAACGATGGTTCATGATTTTACCGTCAAAATATGCATTGGTTCTATGAGGAAACGACCCGCGTATAGCGATGGAGACCGCGGTTCTGAGTACTCGTATAACGATGTTGGACGCTGTCCTGTGCGCGTAACCAAGCGGCGCTTTTCGCCGCGATAACATACAGTAGTGTCTCGATGCTACGAATCTCACGGGGTAGCGGAAAAAATTTGTATCATCCGAAATTCACATCAAAAGAATAAAAACCAAAATAAAAATTGAGGCAAAAAATAGACAGCGACTGTTCTTTTTCCAACAGTGAAAGAGGTAGGTGGCAACGCTTTTATGTCTCCGTATTTAGCCAATGCTGCTCAATTTCGCGAGATGATTCAAAAGGCCTAGCACGTGCTTTCCACCCGCGAGTCGCGCGACAGTGTTCTAAAGCGAGCTTCTCCTTAAGCACGCAGGCGTTAGGTGAAGCCGACTTGCGGAATGGTGACGTGTGGTGTTGCCAGAAGTTGTCCTATGTTGTCTGGTTCCCTCCACGAGTTCTGATCGCTGTTTTCCCAAGCCACTGCGATGTCACACAGCTTCGCGTTTCTTTTTTTAGCATCTGTTTCTTTTTTTTTTTCTTTTGCTACACGCGGAGTGGCGCGCGACTTTTCGGGGACGCGCTATTTAGGTCAGCCCTCGTTTAACGATGTACCCCGTATAACGATGGAATTCGCGATTACCGTCAATATCGTTATACGCGGGTTTCACTGTATATGTGGATGTTACCACATCGTCTAGTTTCCATCCAAAAGTAGGACTAGGCAAGGTTGTTTGGTAGGTCGTTGGGATGTTGATGTGCTATACCGTTAGAGCACATCAATATAAATGAGGGGCAAACACAGTAGACAGCGTACTGGCTGCAAACTCAAGTGAAGATTTATTCAACAGAACAAGAAACCGAAAGCATGAGTAGAGAAAAGCAGTGCCCATGTAGTGTACGGTGAACCATATTAGTCTCTGAGAAGGTAGGATCGGAAGAGCAATAAAGAGAAATGACAGTTGCGTCCGAGATAGGGGAACTCTGCAAATTTAGGACCAATATGATGTGGTAACCTTCCATGCCTCACTGCAGCTCTGACACACATTGAACAATTCCCGTAGTTGTGGCTTCAAAGACAATGAACGTTTGCTGTTGCACTGGGCATTCCAGTGTAGAGGATGCATCTCTAGAAAATTAATTAGCGTTCCTTAGTCATAAAGTCATAACTACATCTCAACAGGAAGTATTCTTATACCCTTCAAACAAGCTAGTAGTTCTGATCGGTTTCTTCTCCCCTTGTTGACGTCATACTAATGTTCTGCACCTGTCCAAAGACTAAAAAAAATGTTGCAAAGTCTGCAACACGTAACAAATCTAGTGCTTCCATCTGTGGATTTTGCATACCTGCTTTCAGCTATTTCTGTCATGTCAACTTGAGTGCCTGGATCACACACACACACGAAGCAGTCTTGCGCCACTTCAACACTGGAAGGCCCCTAAAATTAAATTTGTTGATGTTGACAATGTTGAGTACGGGACAAGTAGGATAACATAAGTGAAATGGAATACGTCGTCACTATATTATAATTTATACATGTGTGACGCCTGTACATACCTAAGACGTTGTGTTGAACTCGTCACCTCGGTGAAGCAAAATCACTGGGTACTGAGCATCAGTGTGCTTCGGGCGTCTCCGCAATTCGCCTTCTACGGCATCTTCGTAGTCATCGGCAGCAAAATGAGAACAGCACACACGACACGACTGCTACATCTAATAACCGAGTGTTTCGAACCACATTCGCTTTCGCGCACTCTCGTGTTGAATCTTGTGGTAGAAAACGCCCGCCGCCGATGGTGAACAAACATGATTTTTGCATCCCCGAACACCAAAACTACACCAGGCATATGTAGGTCTCTCGAATAATTGACACAACAACCACGAACATGTCATTCACTTCTCTTCGCGCGACCAACACGACCGCCCACGACGTAAACAATAAACGCGATAACACAGACGGCCTTGCAGATGGCGCGGCGGATCGTAGCTCGTAGCGGCGAAGTAGCTGAATGCTTTATTAACGTAAATGCTATGGAAGTGAGCGTCATTTTAGAATAGCCGTTTAGCTGTAAGATAATGTGTGTCAGCTTTGTTCTCTACAAAATTAACTCTCACGTGGTAAGGGTTGACCAATCCCTGGGAGCCCTGGACCTGAAACCCAAGTTGCTCTTTTTCGCCGTTCGCTGGCAGCACTGTCCATGTTCCGTCAATCTTCAAAATATTTATACGTAAAAAATATGCCGAATTGAGAAATAATGCTTTCTGTGTCTTATCAAACAACGATGTTGTGCACGACAGTGGGCAAAAATATGGGGGTTATTTTTCACTTTTCGGGCCCTTTAACTGTCACAAGAGAGACATCCAATTATTCTGTTTAAAGCCCCTACTCTTTAATTTTACATGAGAGTGCTTCCTGCTTTTCAGGTGAGCCTACACTTACTGGAGTGGTTACCTTCATTTCAAAATTTTATGTCAGGCAGTGGCCTGTTATACGGATGAGGCTGTAATTGTTTCAGACAACCACAGGCCATTCTGAAACAAATGAATTGGCATCCTGCCTCAGCTTTGCCATGAGCACCTTTTAGTTCCTTTGCTCTCGCCTGAGGAAGTTGCACTGCTGAAATTTTTGACATAAAGGACACCTTTGAGACACCCTTCTGGTTTGCGGGCTGTAGTCATTATACAAGAGCCCTAACTTTTTAAAGGCAACCTCACAGACATCAAATCAAAGTCCCCCATCGCCAACGCTAAACTGCATGTGAGAGGGGCGGCACCCCTTCCACAGACGATGTCTACAAAGCTAAGTTTGGATAATGTTACCTTAAACTAAACACTGTCCCATCTGTGTTGGTCCTGCAGCAAGGGCAATTTCGTAAAGCAGGCTTCACCTCATGCACGGAAGCATCCGGTCAAGCCCACTTTCAGGTTGTATTCTTTTACATTCGTGGAATATCCGAATATTCGAAAAATCGAATATCGGATATTCGATTCGCGGCTCGAATAGTTCGAGCGTTTGATATTCGATTCAAATTCGAGAACTCGAATATTCGCACACCCCTACTGTTATGCAACATGTGCAAATAGAACTTTTTAATTCCAACTTTTTTAACCAGCATCAAAGCCTTATTTACACCAGCAGATAAGTGGGCAAACTAAAGCGACGGCTGCGTGGTAGCCGATTGTAGAGTGTAGAGCTTACACATACCATCTTGTGTTCGCATCCTATCTTGCACAATGTGCTGATTTTTTTGTATTTATATTGTTCCTTTTTTTTTATTGTAACATTTTTGCTGCCCACCCTAGATGGGGGTTCAGTCCCCTTTTGCAAGGGAAATGGGAAGAAAAAAAAAAACTCCATTTGTGTTTCTATTATAGCCTTGCAGACTGATTTCCTCATTGTCAAGTAAACATTCTGTAACAAATCGGTAGGACAAAACATTTGAATGCGATATGTCTAACAGGGGTTGCCAGATGTGATGCAGGTGACAGTTGAAATGTATTCCGGAAATGGGTGGGAATGACATTTCAGGATACCACACCCTACCACAGCAATGACACTCGATGGGATGAGATATCAGACCTATGATATGAGATGTGTGATGAGAACCATGACAGTGCACACGACAGCGTTGAAAATCGTTGAGAATCTCTGACGTGCCAGAAGATAACGTAAGCTTGCTGCAGAATTGAGAAAGATGTTATGCAAGCCACCATTCACTTTTATACACAGTAAAACCTAGTTAATTCGGATCTCACAGGACATATGACCAACGTCCGAATTATCCAAATGTTGAAATAATGAAAGGACAACAACATGCCAGTTATATCTGCCTTTGTGAACACAGGTTTATTTAGAGAAAAACTGTGTAATCGTTGTTTGCTTCTGGGGCAAAATCTGCACGTTCAAAACACCTGTCGCGGATAAGTGCTGATGCACCTGAACGCTCTCGGGCATGGCGTTGCAAAAGTCCTCAAGGACAGCGTGAGCCCCTGCAGCATCTTTGACGGTGCGATAGAGTGGAACGTTCTGTTTGTTCCACTCACGTTCCTCGTCCTATTCACTGTCTGGCGCATTGATGCCCATGCCGTCATCGACGATTTCATCCTTTGGCAACAGTCCGGCTACGGCGACATCCTTGTCAATTGCAAAGTACAGTCGCTGACCGATTTTTCAGGCCCCGATTTTTTGGACATGCTCGATTATTCGGCCGCGTTTGCACAACGGCCATGGGCCTCATAAAGTTAATGTATAACAAAAATTCGGATGCCGTACAGCTCCGTCGCTCGATATTTCGGATATGGTTTGCCCAGCCTGCGAGCGTCCTGAGCGGTCGCCAGCTCACCCTATGCGCATGACGCAATGTGAAGGTAAAGGAAACCAAATATAAAAGTTGAGGCAAGAAAATAGGCAGTGATTGTTCATTTTACAATACTCCAAGTGAAGGAGTCCTGTCGTGGCGCTTCGCGCAGCCGAGCATATACTGTCCACCCGCGAAGTAAAGCGAGCTTCACCTAAAGCACGCTGGCGTTAGGTGAAGCCGACTTGCAGAATGGTGACGCCTAATGTTGTCAGAAGTTGTACTGATATATTCTCTCCATGTGTTCGGGATATCAACAACTTGCCTTCTCCCAATGCATTCGTCAAACTAGGAATTAATAAAGCCGACCATGGCGCTTTTGCCCGTATACAATATCGCTTCCGGAAGTACCGTAGCAGCTGTAGAATGTAGATGTAGATGGAAGTAGAAGCCGATGTTATCAGGCAGACATGGGAGACTGCCCATTAAGAAACCTTCGATAACTTTTTCCGTCCTATTAGTACTTAATAAAGTTTACTTTTGAAGTGAAATTCGGTTTTTCGTACTGCTAAATTATTCAGACTTTTGCGCGATCCCCGCCGAGTCCGAAAAATCGGACAGTGACTGCAATCTGAAAGCTGCACTGCAGTGGGCAGGACGTTATCAAAATGGTTACCGTTGTCACCGTTGTCGGTACACAAAACCACAGTGCCGAAAGCAGTTTCATGAGACCACAGAGGCCAAACACACAAAGACGTGCAAACATGTGTTGTTGGTTTTTATGCTGAAGGACAGACAGTATGTGATGCCCGTTATCATAGTGATGGCGATGGGTGCTTCGTCAGTTCACTTTGCTGCTGCTTACTGGCCCCCAACTCGAATGTTCTTGTCAGGTTTGCGCATCTTCGCTCTGTGCCCCTGTAAGGATCGCCGAATTATCCGTAATCGCTCCAAATACTTCTGAGCTAGCGACCGTCCATTCCTATACCATATTTACTCGCATAATTTGTCAATTTTTTCTCCCAAAAAAGGTCGGAAAGGTTGGGGGTACATAAATTGCGCAGGAACGTTTGTTACTATATTCAGACAACACAAAATTTCAAAATTTTAGTACGCCGTCCATATCGGCTCTCCGTAGAGCCAATATTGACGCTATCACTGCATTGTGCAAGTGTGAAATAAGTACCCAAATACCGCGCAACCACCGATGGTAGGTATGCAAAATGCCAGCTCACTACCGCTCGTATACCAATGAAATACGTCAAGACACTGCTGGAAGACGCCGCTAGTTGCACTTGACAACCGAAAGCACGCTATGTTGGCCAATTTTGTCATATTGTGCTGTAAGGTTTGTCATAGCATGTTTTTCCAGCATCTCTTTCCGCATCTTGAAGTTAGAGTGACAGTGTTGTCCATCACGCCAGTGGACCATCACAAGAAAGTTTGCGGAAATCATAAAAAAGCACCGCAATAACTTCAGTAGCACTGACTGCGTTACGAAAAGCAATCGCCATGGTCGCTGAGACGTGCGTGACGGACATCTGCGCGCAAAAACACTGGTACACAAATTATGCAATTTTTGTTTTCTTGTCATTTTTAGTGCTAAACTATGAGTGCGCAAATTATGCGATGGCGCAAAATGTTCGAGTAAATACGGTACTTTTGCATGCATGATTTTCGGGACCACGTGGGCCAGTCCGAATGATCAGTTTCTGAATTATCAGGGGTCGAGTGAACAAGGTTTTACTGTACTTATCTTTTCTCATCTATGTTGATGCTCACAGTACAGCTCAATCCCGGTAATTCGAAATCTTTTAATTCAAACTTCTTGATAATTTGAACTGGTGCTGTGGTCCTGTTAAAGACGTGTATTTCAATGGGGGAGAGCGCCTGGTAATTCGAACACACGAACCGCACAACAGCTTATTTGAACGAGATTGCCTGACCACTCCAGACTATGTATTGGCCCGGCCAGGCACCGGCCGGGATGCTGGTGACGCGATACTTGTGCCAGAAGGAAATGAAAGAAGGAATAAATCACCATAATAGTGTGCACAAACAGTGTGCATGTTCGGAGCCATGCCACTTACTTGTGACAGACAAAGCAAGAAGTCTCACTGTTTTAAGGGGAGTAGCCCAGAAGTCATTTTTAACACACCGTTTTGTTCGTAAAAAACTGCTAAGCAGGCCAGCAAGGTGCACCATAAGAATTAATTCACCCCCATAGAGTCATAATTATTGCAGCAATTGAATTTAAAGTATGCCGCAAAAAGCAACTGTGCGCAATGGCGGGGTAATAGCAATACCAGCCTGTGATTTGCCTGGGACATCGCATTGACGCTACAGGGGCCACGCTCGCTGGTTGGTCCTGAGAAATGTTGTCTGCTACTCGGCTGTGCGAGGTTCTGAAAAAGCATTGCTCCTGGCTCAGTCATGATTTGGCCGCTCCTTCTATCCTCAATTCTCCGAGGGAACTGGCAAAACGGTTACGGCGGCACAGGGACAAGGGGCCCCTGTAACGTCATCGGTGACGTGGCATCATACTTCTTCTCCGTCGTTATACCCGGAGTGGCGAGTTAAGGGTGAAAGCACGGAGCTGCGTTTATGTGTCTTTTTTTTTTTTCTGGGAAAGAAATTGCACACATCAAAACTTTTCGCGCTATTCGGTGAAATGACCCATACACTTTCATCAGACATCTCAATCTGAATATTGTTTGGATGGCCTTCTGTACTCCCTTAAGGGGATCAAGACTCTTCCTGTTGAGAATGCAGCCAACAAAAAGGAGGTGGATAACAGCCAATATTTTCTTGAATTCTGATGGGAACACTCGCGTTCGGGATTGTGTGGGGTTGAACATTGCAAACGATGTTGATTGAGTCATGGCTGAAGAAACAAATGCAAGTGCATAACAGATTATTTTCTACCCTGAGCTGTTTTGATGCTTGCCCATAAATAAACATTTTGGAATATGAATGGGCCTCTTTTCTTACTGGATCGCGTCACTGCGCACGTGCGGCAAGGCATAGCGAGCCATGATGTCTCTCCCACGCAGCTTGTATGCAGTGCCACGCATCAAACCCTCATTCAAAGCAGCTCTCTTCAGTCCGAAGTCTGCTTTATTTGAACAAATCTTTGGTTCCCTTTGAGTTCAAATTAATGGTATTCCACCGTACATTTCATTTCAGTTTATGAAATGAAATTTTTATGAAATGAAATAACTATTCTGCAGGTCAAACTGGTATGGGATGCTGTACTCATGGGCTGATTCAAAGAAAAAATCCAATCTTATGCTGTCAACATTTGAACCCGGTAAGTATGAATGATACTCCCAGTCTTATCTGCTCATTTCTACTTTGTTTTGTACGAGTGCGGTGTTAGGCATGCAGACAGTGCCATGGCTTGGAAAGTTTTCTCAGCTGGGATCTTGTAGTGGCACAGAGGCTGCTTCATTGCCAGTGAAGCCCGTTTACAAGCACAGTTACTCTCAGAACTCTGTTGTTTGGATAAGGCAGTCAGACCTACAGGTTTGTTATATCTTGTTGTGCACAACTTCAGGTTGTTGCAATCAAAGTGGGTATTGTTTCAGGCTGACATACAGAAGATCCTGAGGCATGCGAGGAAGCTTCCTGAAAAAACTGCAAACTTTTACAAGGTACAAATTTCACTCTTTTAGTCAACTTTAGGCAGTGTCAGCTATTTTTTACATGTGCTCACAAAGATAAGTACATAGCTCAAATAAAACAGAATTCAGAACAATACTAATCTTTTAAAAAATTTCTAAAGAAGAAATATGCACACAATTTGTGAGGAATGTAATGTAATGTACATAATCGTATATAATCTGTAACACATACAGTCGCCGACTGATTTTTCGGACTCCAAACATTCGGACTTTCCAATATTTAACTCTGACCGTTTTTCGCAGGTACGGTTCGGTTTTTCGTACACATTCGCCTCGGTTTGTTTTGTTTGTTTTGTTTTCGCCTTTCCTGACGTCGCCACAGTGTGCGCAGAAGGCGCGCGCGGAGGCGGAGTTTACGCGAACGCGCCACAAGCACCCATAAACAAGCTATTGTTAGAGACAAGAAGTGGAACCACGAAATGATGTCCGCACCTTCAAGTGATTCTGAGGGTGTCTCGATCGACTTCGTGGATACTGACGAATGAGATGAAGACGTGAGCATGTCGGCGGCACACACCCGCTAAGACCGCGACTGATTCTTCAACGATGACGGCACTACCGTCAACATCGTGTTCGGTGTCGATGATGTCAGCAGGATCCACAGGAAAGCGTTCGAGTGGCAAGTACTCGACTACTTTGCAGAAAAAAGTGGAAGCCGTACGGATTGTTCCCGCGCCCGCTCTCGTGTGTTGTGCTGTGCTACGAAAATGAAACTAACTATAACGTTGCGCTTGTCGCCGCGCTTCATATTCTTGCCCACTCGTGGGAAGCAGTGAAAGGGAGTACTATAGCAAACAATTTTCATCACGCCAAATTTTGCAAGGACAGTACGAAAGTACGGAGTACGAGTACCGTTGGTATCGCCGTCGGCGGCGCGGCGGCGACAACGGATTGGCGGACGGCCAGGCATTGGTAGAGGTACAGTGCCCTAGAAGAGTATAGTGGAAAGAGCGGAACCGGTTTCAGCCCGATAGTTGAGGAAGGACGAGCGGACGGCCGCTGCTGGATCTCCTGGCGCTGCTGTCGAATTCCCGAGGAGAAACTGTGAAGCGCCTATGTCCGCTGCAGCGTTTTTGCTGTTTTTGCGTGATGCTTTGGTGACTCCGAAAGAAGGCGATATGTGACGCATCAAAATAGTGAAGCTTCCTGTAAATTTTGCCGGTATTTGAGTGTGCTAGTCCTCGATGGAGAAGAAGAAAAAGAAGTTAGAGACACATTGCTTCGCGCCCCGTTGCAAGACTGGCTACCCGGGCAGCTTTCTGTCTAGCTTAAAACAGCTGTGGGCTTAAGGGTCACCATTGCCAGCACGCTATCCTTGATGGACTACTTAACAAGGCACGTCGGGTATAAGTTCATCGTGACATCACGAAGTCAAGATCCGCTTGACAACGTTTTTGGCATCGTGAGGCAATCTTCAGGCTGTCACATCCAACTCCACAACAGTTTTTGATAACTGTTTCTTGCCTTAGCTTTTATAGTATGGCAAAATCTGTTGCAAATGGAAATGCGGAGCCTGGTGTGTTAGATGCTCTGCTCAGTACAAACGGCATAGAGGAATACAAATGCGTAAAGCAGACTCTGATAGACAAGTTCATTGGAGATGGTGACCTCAGCAGCGCCGAACTTGTAATTGAAAAGTCAACAGACCATGTCGCATATCCTCAAGAAGCGACCAGAGACTAATTTTTTATATAGCTGGCTATGTTGCCACAAAATTCCTGTCTAAATCAAGGTGTGACATGTGTAGAAAGTTGTTGCTTATCGACAAGAATGATGTACAGAACCTGCAGGCAGCTCAGCTGACTCAGCTGAAAGATAAGGGGGCCCTGTTGTATCCATCAGGCTTTATGCTTAGGTTCGTGGAAAATTTGGAAAACGATGAAACTCCCCACTCTCCAAGGTCGAAAATAAAGTTGTTGTTGTTGTTTTGGAAAACGTGTTTACCAGCTGCTTCAGTACGCAGGAACTTCACCATGAACGCATTATGGACGTCATTGCACTTCTTCATAGAACTCGACAGGATGCCATTGGTTGCACTGAACATAGCAAGCAACTGAGTGCTGAAGTTATGGCATTTTATGTCACCACTAGGCTTCATTTTTTTGTTAAGTCGCTGAATCGAGCCAAAGCACAGAAACGCGACTGTGCAAAATATCTGAAGCTCAGTCGCTGCACATAACTTGTCATTTTTACCTGCCAGTAATTAATTTTGTACTTCACATTATGTGCATCCAATGTTGCATTTAATTGCAGTTTCATTGTTTTTTTATATATTCATACTCTATGGTCGTTATAATCTTGTGTCTTGTACTTATCAGCCAACTTTACATCGTCATAGCCTGCGATCGTTCCATACCTGAAAGCATAAACCTGTCTCCCTCATTGCGTGTGCTTCCTGTTTTATGTGGCATATGCCGGTAGACTGTGTCGTTTAGTAAGAGTTTTTGAAAGAAGTAACAAGGAATAATTCACAGAGAGACACGCACACACAAATAACAATCCTAGGAAGTGCGATAACCCAATACGCCGGCGCCAGTTTCTGCTCGGGGTAACTACGCCAGCGCCCCACAGCGGCATCCGCCTCAAGAGCCTCACAGAGGGAGCGTCGCATTTTCCACTACAGTCTTCTAGGGCACTCTAGTAGAGGACATCCGAAGCTCAGGTATGACAATACCTGCAAGTGTAACGTTTGAAACGTACGCTGAACTGGATGAATGTGCAAATCATTTCACAAGTCCGTAAGGCTCCGACCGCTTCAACGATGATGCAAGTGCTATTGCTACCCCTTCAACAGCGGCAATACTTGCGGCCGCCGATACGCTCAGAAATGTCTACCGTGACAACATGATGGGTGAGTGCAGATAAAGTAGCCCCACATTTTGGTACGTATGGCGTTCGCAGCTTACCGCATGAACTTCCGATGGCGCAGGATGACGCATTTCTGGGATGAAAACGAACAATAAAATCGTAGTAACCAAACTCTATGTAATAAAAAAGTTATCCATGCAAACGTTGCTCTCCGTTCATCCCGATTTTCCTATGCAGAAGTCAATATGGCGGTCACAGCACAGTTGCGTCTAGCTACCGCTAGGCGTACCAGGCCTCGTTTTGTTTCTGCGTGAGTGGCACCCCCAGCGGTAGGGCGATGCAACTGTGCACCACTGCCATGTCCCATTGGAAATACACGGAGCACAGTTCCAAGTTGTTAATGATTTTATTGCGCAAAATTTGGTTACCACGATTTTTTTCTCGATTTGTACCGCATAAGTGCACCATCGTGCGCCGCTGTAAGTTCGTACGGTATGCAAGGAACGCGCTATGTGCAAAAATGTGCGGCTACTTTATCTGCACCCACCCTGACCGTCGCGACGTCATTTCTCGCATGCGCGCAGCAAAGCAGACGCGCATTGATAGTTTTCTTGTGCCTCTTTGAGTTTTCTTTAATAAAAATCATTTTGGGAGAGGTTTGTGACATTGACTGAAAATTCGGACTGCTTGATAATTCAGACCAATTTTGTGGCATTTAGAAGTCCGAAAAATCGGTCGGCAACTGTATACATCTTTCATGTTGCTGGATAGCCTGAGTTCTAATAACTGATTTCACTTGTCACACACATACACAATTTTTACACAATTCAAAGACTCCACCCACCTAAGCCATGTCAGACAAGAAATGTTCTAAATAGGTGGCATGTGTTCCCAGGGCCCATTTGCATGAAACTGTTTGAGGGAAATACTCAACACATTTTTCACTTAAGCATTTGTGCACCCAGTGTGCATTGAGTGAAAGACTCATTGAGTATTTCGCTCAAACAGTTTTGTGCAAGCGGGCACTGATGCCATTGACCATATCACTTCTCTGTCCACTCAAAGCATTGTGCAATGACGCCATGCTACCTAAATGTATGGTACCATACTTTTATAGTCCGTTACAATGCCATCACGTAGAATCTCGATGATGAGCACACCAAAGTGCACAACATGCATACTTGCTATGTATTTTCTCTCTGCTTGCAATCAGAGAATTAGCTCGAAGTTTTTTTGTGGCAACATGTTGGCCCATTTCCTCCAAGACAACTGACTTGAGCCACTCCTCTCGAGCAGAGTCCTCATGGAACACCACCAGTTTATATCTTGGGTCGCAAAACATAGCCGCACACGAATCCTTGTCCATGTCGTAGTCTGGAAAGCGAGTTCTTAGGCTCTTCTCAACATTGGCAGCAAAAGCGCAGCCGTCGGCAGTCATTTTAGTTCTGCAGGTTGTTCTCAGCGATTGTATGATGCAGTATAGGGTATGGACCTGACAAGACAGTGTTGGGTACTTCTCACCTTCTGCCTCAGTTGTGGCCTGAGCAAGAGGTTTTAGAACCTCGGCGTAGTCCGCAGCTAGTCGCCACTCAGCTCCAGTAAAGCAGTCCACTATGCACTCACTGTTAGCCATACCCACTGTCACAGGCTCCCTGAGTTCCAAAAGCCTACTCAGCATGTTGTATTCACTGTTCCATCTGGTTTCAACGTCTTGGATTAGATGCAGTGGCGTGTTCCCAGTTTTCTTCTGGTAGTTATCCAGGCGCTCTTGACCCTGCGGGCTATGTTTATAATGGCCCACGATGGCTCGCGCTTTGCGGAGGAGGGTTCCAAGCACCGGAGTTTGCTCTTTCGCTGTCTGAATAGCCAGTTGAAGCGAGTGAGCGAAGCATGGTCTCTCGATCCACGGTAGCTCCCGTGCGGCTGCCCTGAAGTTTCAAGCGTTATCTGTCACGATGTACACGGGGAATTCATCGACTGGTATGTTCCAGCTCTGCACCAAGTTGTCGAGGACTTCTGCTATTTGCGCAGCGGTATGGCGTCCCGAGAACAGCGATGTGTCGAGGCTGTACCTCTTGACAGTGAAGTTCGCGTCGGTGAAATGACATGTGAGGCTTATATAACTATCGTTGGCCTGCGACGTCCACATGTCGGACGTAAACGACATCGACTCAACTCCATCTCCAAGAGCTGCATCCAGTTCTGCTTGAACCTTACTCCTTGTCTCATGGTACAGTCTTGGAATCAGTGTCCGCGAAAGCGTTGTTCGCGAAGGAGGCTCATAATGAGGCACTGCCTCAGCTAACAACTCTTGGAACCAGCGATCTTGGACGATGCTGTATGGCTGGAAATCCAAGGTGATCATGCGTGCGATTTTCACGTCCAGTGCGTCTTTCCTATACCGTGGTACCTGTTTCTTTCTCAGAAAAGAGTCAACTCTTCGCTGTTCAGTTTTCTTGGCTTCAGTCCGCTTCTGGAACTCTTTGTATAGCAACACGTGCCGCTTGCGATGATTAACAAGACTGCTCGTAGTCCCCGTGGGTGTTTGGATGGGTGCAGAACATTTTTTACATGTAGCGGAAACGGCCGAACTTCGTTGAAAGTATTCCCACACAGCGCTTCGGTTTGCTCTCTTGCGAACTCCTTCGTCTCCATCTGCGTCCTCACTAGGGTTCTGCATGCTTGCGTCCATTGTCTTGCTACGATCGAATCGCCAAGCGCACTTTCGATCTTGTCACCGTATTGCATAACATGTGTCACATGCTTTCAACTTCTCTTGAAGAGAAGGAAAGTTGCAGGGAAAGGGGCGTGCGCACGTAGAGCACGTGGTTGCGGGTTGCGTTCCTTGCTTGTGTCTCCCGAAACAAGCAAAGCCAGGCCAAACGCAAGTGTGCTGCGCACAAAGTAGACTCTTTCAAATCGTTGTGCGTTTGTCAGGGGTCAGCGTTTTTATGCGTCTGTGTTGCGCGTGTGCTGTGCTCTGTTGTGTTTTGTTTCTGGCTATGGCACACGTGTAGTGCCCGCCTCGATAGTGAAGGGTATTAGCGTCCCTAAAAGTAAGCCTTCACTGCGTTCACTCTGTACTCCACGCCATGAAATACTCGATAATTATTCGAAAACTATTCGCAAATTATTCGAAAGTTTCGAGTAGTAAATTTCGGATGCGAATAGCAACCGAATAGCGCGAGCTATTTGATTCGTATTCGAAAATCCGAGTATTCGCACAGCCCTATCAATGAGTAATTGCCTTGGAATTGGGCGGTGCACGTGTGTGTCCATGAAGAAGACCAAGAGACACAAGAAGACGATACACACAAGTTCTCAGACACAGCAATGATTTATTTGGTTCATCTCAACTTATATTGCTAAAAAGTAAAAACCTGTGAAGAGGGGCAAAAAGGAGAAATAGCACATTGCTTATGATATTTCCCCTGCTTGCGATTTCCATTGATTCCAGTGAAATCGCCAGCAGAGGCAACGTGACATTTGACTAAATATGTCATTTTCGGGGTTGCCTTCGTTTTTATCGACTGTATTAAATTGTAGCCTTTTTTAACATTTCTAGACGCCATAAGAGCATTTTTTTAGAGGTGTAGGTTCGAGTGTGGCTTTCAGGCTCGTGCTGAGTGCTGCGCTTTGCTTTTCGTTACTGCGTGTATGCGCCTTTTGTTCCTGTTTTGCGTACATTTGGTCCAAAGATTTGGTTTCTCTGGGCCTTTCGAGATCTTAGAGGGTGGAAAATTAAAAGTATTATTCAATATAGCGTGTTTCCTGGCTGCCTCAGCACTCATGTACCAGACATCAAGGCTTGTATGGTACTGTACACTTTAAACGAGCAAGTTTTCCTTGATGGAGCATTCTGAAACATCAAGAAAGCCGCAGGTGCATGCATGATGCAGAGGATGCAGTTATGTTCAGTTCGCAAGAGGTAATGTTTAGGTAGCATCCTAGGTTATCATTTTTTTAAGGGAGAGGGATGTCATTATAGGAGTAGCAGAACTCCTTGTGTGGTGGCTTTGGTCTTTACCTTTTCTCACACTCAAATCAAATCAAATCAAATCAAGTCACATGCTACTACCTGAACATCCTTTAGAATAGTGTAGTTTCAGTAGTTGATAGAGAAATCAATTATCTATTGATTGAGCATAATATCGTGATCGCAATCCTGGTGACGCTAAACGTTCTGTTGCTATTACATCGAGTGATATCGCAGATAGTAAGCAAATATTATAATTGGCAGTCAAATATGGAAGTGCATACATAGCCTACATAGTTTTGTGGAGCTACATGAAGCAGGAAGCCATAAGGCAGTTTATCGCTCTGTCGCTTTTGTGGGACACTTCCACGTTACACTTTTCACCGGATCATACTCCTTGAGAACGTTTCCCACATTTTAAAGGAACGTGAAGAGCATTCAGTAAGGGGAAGATGCACAATACCAACTCGCACAGCAAAATTTTACCCATGTGTACTAGGAGATCTCGTTTTTGGGAAAATAATTCAAAAGTTCTGTACTGTCAACCGTCAATTTATGAATTCCCTTGCCTTATGAACAGTACTTTCTGGGACAGCACAATTCTCCTTCCTCATTCTAAACTTCCATTTATGAATCCCTAGATTTATGAACTAAATGTCTTTTTGGGGTGTGTTATCCATTCATATATCAAGGGTTGACTGACTTTTATCAACATGTATTTACCATTTTCATGTTTTTAGAAATCGTGGGAACTGGGAACACACATTACAAAGCTGTACTTAATTGTTTGCATTTTCAAGTATAGTCAGTGATTGAATGCTTGCTGCCACACGCGACCACTTGCAGCCAAAGAGTTGTTCGGTTCGGGTTCGACCATAAGTGTTCAGTTGCAGTTCAGCTACTGAAGGCAACTATGGTGCTTCAAACCGGTTAATTGTAAACGGTTCGTTTCACAAACTGAACCAAATAATATGAACCTGCATCCATCGGAATGTCACTGAAGGTGAAATTAGCCGCATTACTTTATTGCACTGCAACGTTTTTCTTGTTACAGTATACTTAACGTGTATACTTACTTTGTGTACTAACATGTATACTTATTTTGTTGTTACTGTATATTTAATTTTTGATGGCGTGCTGGGACATGATATCTCAATACTCATGGCGAATTTTTCGGATGGTTTAAAGGAAGTAAGAACTCCTGTCTGTAGGTACAGTCAAACTCCTTTATAGCGAACACCTTTTTAACGAAAATACCACTACAGCAAATTTTTTTGCGGTCCCGCTGGAGCCCTATAGGTCCAATAATGGACATCCTTTTTAACGAAAATACATTTACTGCAAATTTTTTTGCTGTCCCCCGAGTTTCATTGTAAAGGAGTTTGACTGTATTTAGTTACGGGTGTAATAGGTGTAATATTGTTCTTCTACGCTGCTTAATTCTATTTACAAGTTCTTGTTCAATACTTCTGCTTCATAATGTGTGCAGCCTTAATACACAAACACACTTTTTTACGGATACGGGTGAGTAGACGTACCGCCATCCAGATACCTCTATCCATTGTTACATGATTCGAAGAATTGTAGCACCCAATCAGACGGCAACGTGGAGGTACACATAACATTCTGCTCTACACTCTTAAAACTGAACTTCACCACGTAGGACACTCCTAGCCAACCATCATCCCGAATGACAACGTTCTTGTCCCTGATTTGTTGAAAATGGGAGGCAGGGCCTATTTTATACCCATAATGCCGTACATAATGGTTACATAATAGACTCCGCCTCCCGTTATCAGCAAATCAGGAGCGTGAATGTAGTCACTGGGGATAATGGTTGGCTAGCAGCATCCTATATGTGGTGAAGATAATGACCTATCAGATTCATCTATACAAAAAGTGTTACAGCCAACAAGTTAAAATCGCCGTTTGGAGCCGACACAGTCGGTGAGCTAGCTTGGTGGAGTTCATAGCCCCTTTAACATAGAGCATGAGGAACGTACACTATTAAATCAGATGTTCATATCTGACCACAATCAGAGTTAACTGCCATTAGAATTTCATCTGAACAGTTGAGGACAGGGGTCGTACCATTATTTGACACTTCACATACAAGGTGTCTTTTTTTTTTCTTTTTCGATACAGATTTTTCATAAAAAAAACTATAAGGGCTATAGACATCCTGTTTGCACTTCTATCATCTCTGGACCAGCGGACGTTCTTGCGTTCGGTTGCTCAACTTTGTGACTAATTACCTAAAAATCGTTAATTAACTTTTCAATTATAAAAGCTGCGAAGTTGTCCCAATGAGAACATCTGTTCCTTTCGGGCACCTGATATCGTAGCCGTTTTCAGAACAAAAATCCCTTCCGTAGATCGTCCGAAAAAAATTCGTGAAGGAACACAATTTTTTTCTTTATATTGTTCATTGCGCATCTTCGGAGTCCCGTCTTTCCTTCACCCCAATGTGAGAGGGTGAAAGAGTACACTGTCGCCCCTTGCTCCCTGGAAAAAGACTAAAAGAAAACAGAAAATGCAACCGAAGATAAGGACACTTCCGATATCGTCACCTGATACATGTGTTTTTGTTTTGTTTCTGCAAGCTAAGGCTCATCTTCGACACATGAGGCAGCACTGTGCTCCTTCATCCTCTCACATTGGGAGTGAAGGAAAGACGCGTCTCCAAAGATGCACAATGAACAAAGTAAAGAAAAAATGGTGTTCCTTCACAAATTTTTTGCGGGTGATCTACCGAACAGTTCTTTGTTCTGAAAACGGCAACGATATCAGTTGACCGAAAGGAACACATGTTCTCATTGGGACAACTTTGTAGCTTTTATAATTAAAAAAGATAACTAAAGATATTTAGGTAATTAGACATTCAACGGTTGAGCAACAGATGGCCAAGAATGTCCGTTGGCCCAGAGATGATAGAAGTGAAAACGGGATGTCTATAGCCCTTATAGTTTTTTATGAAAAATCTGTATAGAAAAAAAAAAAAGACACCCTGTATATTTTAACTCTAACTGAAAAGCGTACACCCGCCCTCTCACTCCTCCGCGTACGGAGTGACGTCACGGCGTCGGAGCTTCTGCAGCCGCGGAAGCAGTGCTGATCTTTAAAAGTGTGCAGTAAATATCTACGCACCTTTCGGACGAAAAAGTAGCCAAATAGACTGTTGGCCGTTCTGAACACAGTGGAATCGATTTTATAGATGGGTTTCCGGATGAGACCGTCCCTTTAAAGTTGAATAAAGCCTAACATTAGAGTTCTTAAATTTTTAATAGCGTAACAGACAGGAACATTCAGCTGAACTTCACACCTTTTCTCACTCTTTTTGTTTATTTATTTTCTGTCGATATCACTTACTTGTTCGTGGCCTAGTATGCCAGACAATATAAAAATTTGATTTGGGTGTACAAGAATAGCAGTTACCGTAATTTCACGCGTATTAGCCGCGGCTTATGCGTGATTTTTTTTTTCTCACACGCGCTCTGCGGCTTATCCGCAGGTGTGGCTTATCTGATGCCTTTTTTCTCCTGGTATTTTCCCCATACGCTGGTTTTAATGAAAGGGCCGACAGTGTCTCTGGAACAGCACCGTGCTGCCAATGCACAAACATATGTAACAGGGGTGCATCTAGGCGCGTCCACATTCGAGTAGACTGATATTCCTGGTGCCTGCCCCTAAGCAACTTTAAAGAAAAGTGGTGACAGTGATTCATGTCTTCTGGAAGGCCACTGACCCTTGATCCATGAAAAACATACAACAAGGGCACAATCCGATCTTCGTAGAATGCTAGAACTGGCCTCCTTTGTCATACACCTTGCCGACCTCGGAGAATGAACGACAGGGTTTATGGCCTTCTCTATGGTCTCCTCTATGGTCTCCTTTGTCCCACAAATAAGTCGCGTCGTATTGCCCGTAACTTATCTGTGAGTGCGGCTTATCTGCCCGAAAATTTTCAAAGCTCTCCTAAAAACGGGTCCTGCGGCTTATCTGCGGTGTGGCTTATATGCGTGAAATTACAGTAGCTTGTTACCAGAGCACTTCTTTATTCTGTAGCAATCTGTTCATAACATTTCACAAGCTTAAAATGGCAGTGTGTCTGTCCTCTAATCTGTGCCTTTGCTGCCTGTGGTCATATCACAGCATAGTGGCAATGCAGTTGTCCGCATCATATAAGCATGGTCTCTGTGATACCTTAGAAAGTAACAACCACGGAAAGGTAACAGAATCATTTTCGTTTCCATTATCGCCTCCATTACTCTCTTACTGGGCCATGTTTGTTTCTGTTTGTTACTGTTACCACCATTGTTGTTTTCGTTTCTGTTACATTACTGTTTCGGTCTTTGGTACTGCCCCCCACAACCGTTTGTTGTCTCCTTTCCTTTTTTGGTAAGCCTTGAAACTGTCACAAATCTAAATACCTCTATGTATATATTCTTAAATCCATTTTGAGGACTTCAGAGGTACGTGCATACAACAGACAACATTTATTCAAAAATATCATATGTGGCTTCTTTGACAAGCTAACATATCAACATGGTTTCCATCGATGTTATGCACGCTTGCAACGTACAGGTCACCATAAACATATAAGAACTATGCTGCTTCTGTTTACTGTAGAGGGTGTCCCAGAAAACATGTCATTGAATTATAATAAAATAACTATACCAACTAGAATCATGAGGTCCATGGGGGATGACGCCGAAATAAATCATGTAAAAATAAAACGTTCAAAAATAAATCTCTTAAATATCCAATTTGCAAAATAAACTCTTCAATATAAATCATGAGAAAATCCACGCTGTCGAAATAAACTCCGAAAAATAAACTTTGAAGAATAAACGCTTCGAAATAAATCTTTTAATATCCATGGTCCCTGATTGGTGGACAGCCGACGTCTCTACGTCCGCCGCGGAAAATAGTACCCTCCTCGCGCTTGGGGCTAGCCAGAGCTATAACTGTGAACAAGGATTTTGGTACACCGGAAGTAGGTTGTCTGTCTGTATGTGATCCGTTGACAAGTTTTGCCAACTTAGTAGGGGGGCGGGGGGCTGATATCATTCAGACTGACGGATGCCCGGGAGCGTATTATTCGGTGATGTTCTGTTTTAGCAGTGCAAGTAACGCGCGACATCGGTGTAATATAGTCTAATATAGAGCCGACTATCAGGAGAGTTTGGCCATTCTTTGGTATGTTTTCTGATTTTGCGTTTCTCTTTTCCGTGTGTGTGCGCGCTTTCTTGGCCATTCTTTTACCAGTGCGAATGCAATTGAAACGTAATAAAATTACATTACAGTTACTACGAAAAAGTAATGACATTACAAAGTCATTACTTTACCATTATTGACATACATGTTCCCGAGTTTGTGGAAGGCACAAGGGACACACAAGTTGACGAAACTTGCCTTCCCCGAAATTCGAGGAAAAAAATGTATGCTTACAATGTATCAACAGTTAGCTTGTACTCTTCTATTTGTCTCTTCTACATGTCATGCTAGTGTGCCGCGTATGACGTATCGTTCCACAATGTAGAGACGAAGGAGACACAATGTATCACGACAACAGGAAGATTGTCAGGAGGATGGGGCCTGCAAACAATGATTCTCCAGGGCTACAAACCGTTGACCTAACAACGTTTGTTTGTGGGTGCCCTGTCTAAGGCAACTGGCTCGTAGAAGGGAATTGACGTTCCACGTGCCGATTGAGTGCGTCACCGTTCATAGTGCCGTTGGAATTCTTTTCACTTGCCAGTCCCCCAACTCTCTCTCTGCCAAGTGCCAACACAGAACACACACTCGATTCTTTTGTAAAAAGTAATGAGTAATGTCATTAAAATTACAGCCCAAATGTAATTAAATTACATTACGAATTACCAGAAAAAGTAATTCATTACTGTAATTTTATTACAGTAATGCTATTACTACCCAGGTATGATCAAGTGTGCGTGTCCTGTATTCATACGCGCATCGTCGTCATCACTGCTGGATATTTCAAAATCCTAAGTTGTTATGTAATTGATAGCAATACAAACATGAGTAAGAAACATCATAATAGCATGTTTCGCCGAAAAGAACATCGTGTCGCCCATACGGCTATCACTACTATGATACGGAGCATTACCTTCTTAAGCCTAACCATGATTTATTTTCACAGCGTTTATTTTGAGGACGTGTATTTTTAAACGGTTTATTTCAGAAAATGGATTTCGAAGGGTGGAATTTTAGGCGTGGATTTTTTAATGTTTTATTTTAAAAGATTTATTTCGGCGTACAGCCGTCCATGGCATTTGTTCGTATTAGGTTTTTGCCACTGTCTGTTGTGAATACCATGTAACTTCGTTTAATTATGTCAATTGTTGCGAACTGAACTCAAAAATTTGCCAAGTAAATGTCACTTTTTGCCCCGCCAATGTGAAGAGCGTGCCGAATATGCTCAAATTCAATGTAATTGACAGGAATATTGAGTAGCTACCCCATCGGAAAAAATAGCCGAACATCATTGCTTACTGAACACCGGGAGCCTAGTACATGACGAATTTTTGAGCACAATCGTTGTCAGTCCTGATTAAAGGAGGTTGGAAACCCGGCCCACACCGGAATAGTACAAAGGGATAACACAGGCATGGCTTATCGCATCAAGCTTCTGCTTGGATCATGCCTTCCCTTTCCCAATTTCAGGAACTGTCACTTTTTGTACTATCACTCTGTGTTTCCAGCCTCCTTTCGTTGAAGATACGAAGGCAAAAAATAGGCGATGCCAAGTTGCTGGTGGTGAGTAAATCAAAGAGTGACATTAAACGGTAGAGTGAAAGATGTGGATCGGTGGTGGTGATCCGATGATGATTCGGTGGTGAACGCGGTCAACGAAGAGTCAGCCGATGATCGATGAAGACAGCACTTTATTTACAGTATCTACATAGTGTCTCGTAGAAACCAGATCGCAGGTTGAAATCCAGAATAATTTACAAAGAAAACTCCACCTTTTATGGGTTCACGCCGCACTGGGATCACGTGCCGCCCACGATGTGACATCATACTTCCCAATCAATCAATACATAATTAATCAGGACAAACTCCCCTTCTCAAGTTTTCGCCAAATTATAGTGTCAGAAACTGACGTGTAACGAGTCATCGCATCAGGGGATCCGGAAAAAACGGTCCCGGAAAAAATGTTCCCGGAAAAAAGGGTCCCGCTGGCACAAGGCGGAAAAAATGGTCCCGCAGGCAGGCGATATAGCTTTGCCATCGCTTAAACACACATCTTTGGTGTGACAGTGATATATGTATTATATGGGATACGGACCTTTCGGTACAGGACATTTCGGTACGGGACCTTTCGGTACGGACATTTCGGTACACGGACCTCTCAGTACACGGACCTTTCGGTACACGGACGTTTCGGTACACGGACCTTTCGGTACAAGGACATTTCGGTACACGGCCATACCGCTGGAATATCGTCTTCGGCTTATTGGTTATGACAACGTGTTTTGTTCTCAATACAGATTTTTTATTTCAAATGTGTGAGCTACAGACGTCCTGTTTTCACTTCTAACATCTCTGGGACGGCAGATATTCTTTGCCAGCTACTGTCACCCAAACGGCATATCTGGGACTCTTATAGATTTTTAATAAAAAATCTGTATAAAAAAAGACACCCTGTGTAAGGAAAGGCATTACAAGGTTTTGCACGTACGAAAACATCAGTTCGTTGTCCGTTGCGTTGTTCACTGTAAATTAAAATTACCATGACCTTTATTTCTTTCTTTTTTTTCTTTTTTTAACGGCTTTCAACGAAAATACGTTTGCTGAAAAGTCCGGCAGCCTCTTCATTTCTTTTTTTACGAACATAACATTTTTGACGACCTACATTAACAACGGGCATCTGGGATGTCTTCTGTGAAAGAGAGTAGGACAAAATAAGCCAGATAAAAATCCCCGCCTGCTATACCGGGGGCACTTTTTTCCGGGAACGTTTTCTCCGGGGTCATTCTTTCCTACGCCCTTCTGGTTGCCACCCGTAAGGCACTGCAGAAAGGGTACTTTGCGATCATTGCAGCATGCAGATACAGGCAATTTTAGGGGAACATCTACACTCCCGTCACCACATTTACTACCATTCTTGAGCCCTTATGTGTCCTGCAGAGGGAAACCCATCAAAAGGTCAAAACATGAAAGGCCAAAACATTAAAACGGCCAACAGACGAAGGGCCGAAAAATCAAAACACCGACCTATCTGAAGGCCTAAGGACATTGTTCAATTTTTTCGCACAAGATTTCAACATAATGTCCGTCCAAGCGCGTGTAAACGGTAAACACTCTTTTTGAACTAACCATATAAAGAAAATTTAACCTAACCTTAGCCTTGAATTTTGACTTTCGGTTTGTTCGGGGATTCGATTTTTCGGCCTTATGGCTGCCACTCCCTGCAGAGGCAATGCCTGGAAATTATACTTTTCGCGGCGACCATCTAAAGACATGTATCGTGCATGGGATGCTTCGAGTATTTCCCTTGGATGACATACTGAAACAACGCATTGCATGATTAATGCATAGTCTAGGTACTCGCAATTTTAGGTACTCGAAAAAAAAAAAGAAACAGTCACCGTTTTATGACTAAGAAGCCGAAGACCACCTTCCAGCGGTGTGGCCGTGTACCGAAAGGTCCGCGTACCGAAAGGTCCGTGTACCGAAAGGTCCTGTACCGAAATGTCCTGTACCGAAAAGTCCTAGACCCGTATTATATTTTGTGAACACGGTGTTTTATTTTACTCTTTCTTTTTTTGCTTTGAATTTTTAGATAGATAAGTGTTTTATTTAGACATTCAATACATTACAAATTATAAATTGCGTAGTAGTAGCACATGACTACCCCGCTTGATTAAAATTGCTACTCCAAAGTTGGCAGTAACTCGATCGGTGCGGGACAGATGACATTAGTGCACAAATACGCTTGGATATATTCAAGAACAAAAACAGCGGGCAATTATATGTCACACTGCTATAGTAAGACAGGAAAAAATGGTACCGGACCCAGCTGTTATTTTCGTTCTCCCGCACATTCTTCTTATTACTCTTAGTACATTCGTGCATACCGTGGATGAACAGTCTATGAACTAGTGCTGAAACAAGTTATTTATTGTCACTCCCGTGTTCTTTTCTGTGTTTAAGGAGTAGCAAACCGGCTTCGCACCTGGCTGACCTTTCCTTGTAGTTATCATTATTAGTATTTTTTTTTTTCAGTAAACATATGCCCCTCACCCCACTGGTATAACCAGCATACTTTTATTCGAGGCCTCCTCCTGACCACGCCTAGGATAGAGTAGATTACACAGACAAAAAGAACTCCGACCAAAGCCGGAAAAGAGAATAACGTCAAGTGTAAGCGCTAACCGAAGGACAGAAAGCTTTTCACCAGTACCATGCTTAGGCTAGAGTAGGTTACACAGACAAAAAGTTCACTGACCTAGGTCTAAGAACTCCGGCCAAAGCCGGAAAAGAGAATGACGTCAAGTGTAAGCGCCAACCGAAGCTACTACCCGAAGCCAGCTACCGATCGAGTTATTGCCGACTTTGGGGTAGGAATTTTAGTCAAGCGGGGTAGTCAGGTCCTACAACTAGGCAATTCAAAGCAAGAAAAAAAAATAAAGAGCAAATAAAACACCGTATTCACAAAACATAATAACTATCTCTGCCTGAGGAGCATCATCTGTCACACCAAAGATGTGCTCTTGTGCACAAGCGAGCAAAACCATTCCATGCCTGCGAGACCTTTTTTTCCGCCTTTTGCCAGTGGGACCCTTCTTTCCGGGACTCTTTCTTCCGGGACCGTTTTTTCCTGCACCCTCGCATCAGGGGTTACAGAGTTTCCGCAAATCAAATGCAAACACAAAATTCCAAGGACTAGAAAGCGAAAGTTTACAGTTCCTAGGAAAAGCGAGCAGGATTAACAAATACAAAGGTGGCCGTGCTGCAGCTGTGCCTTCTTTTGTTGGGAAGTGGGTCGCTCGTTTCCTGTTTTGGGAGACCAGTCCCTAATGTGCCTCCTCCGTAGGCATTCAGTAAAAGTGACCTGCCCTATTGAAGCTCATATATCAATGGTCTTGCAGTTGTTCTCATTGTCACAGCTCTTCGGGGATTCCGGTCTCCCCTTGTGTCGAGTGGCTTATTACTGTAACAGGTGCTGGTCATTTCGTGGGAACGGCAATTACGCAACACGTTCAATATGCCTTATGAAAATAACGTAATTAAATGCATATCGAGACGTATGGATGTTTCGAATATCACGTAAAATATAATAAAATACATCACAACATGACAGGTAGGAGTAACTTATTTATTTACACATGATAAGCAAGACCTTCGTGCACGAGACTGCACTTCTTCAGGTTACAAAAATATGAACATGGTACAGGCACATATATACACAGGGGTGTGATTGCTGTGCCGATTGCGCATTTTTGCGCCGCACACGAGGTCCTGCTACACTGTGCTACAACAAGCCGATTGTTGAACTTTTTGCGCCATTGTGCGCCCACTTCGATTTTTTCCTCACTTTGAACAACAAAATTGCGAAAACAAAGCAGTATTCGCTTGTACTGGCCTATTTACGACAGACAGCCAACACAACTGCCATGGTACCAGCCAGTTCAAGCCATGCTGAGCCATCTAACTCATCCAATCAGAGTCGAGCGCTCTGCCGTGAGTTGTGGTCACATGGCTGCGGTTGTTCTTGTGGCATGTGGTAATGTATTGGCTTACCCAAACTCAACGACGAAACTCAAAGGTAATCAGCTCGTCAATTTCTTCATTGTGACGTTACTTTCCTAACTGATATCACGGCCGAACACGGCTGGCGGGAGTACGCGTCGAACGTCTCTGTCAGGCTTTCTGTTGACACTAGCCTGAATGGCATGCCGGACTTGTTTTCGAGCTTTTCGATGGCTTGAACCTTGTTGCACAAAAAACATTTCGTGCGGAATGGTCTTTTGTTTGGGCTGCTTAAGTGTAAAAGCCCATGTTCTTGTGTAGAAACATAGGTCGTGTTCATACTCATATTATTTCAGACTTCTATTTGTAAATTAATACCTATTCAATTCACGACATTCTGCAAACGTTGACTCGCTAGCTCGTTTTTCGGCGATATCTCAAAAGAAATTTAGGGTTGAGGTTCTCCTCCTTCAACTAGATGACATGAACTTCATTTGAAAGTCGTGATCGTATTGATGATTGTTGATCACGGTTTTGAGATTGATCAACTTGTGACAAAGCTATATAGTCGAAGCAGCGCAGCACTCTGTATGCCTCACGGAAACGCAAATCTGGAGAGAAGATTTAGCGGAAACAAGCGTTTCCTGAAAGAAAGGACCTCTCTTGCGCCTGAAGCACTAAGCAGTGTACGGCATTGTCCAAGCTATTGGAAGCGTTCTGGTAGTAACCCTACAAGCTTTAAAGTCACTCAACCTGTTGTGAAAGTGGTGAAAACTCTTTAAATAAAAAGATATTGTGAACAACTTGCTACCGAAGGCTCTTGCCGAAAAGCGTCGCGGGGGTACAGAAGAAGTGGAGTAGCAAGCTGCCAAGAAAAATGCGGAGCGAAAAAAGGATGACGTTGAAAACGCAAGGAGAGTGCTGTGTCATGCCGAGGATCTCACTGCAAACGATATGAAAGCAAAAAGACTTTGGAGACATACCGGGCAGTCAGGCCCTCATACCACAAGGGAGAACCAAGCTTGCAGCGGTCCTCGCAAGTCTAGGAAAGAACACAAAGGCATAGTGCAATAGAAATCGTCACCGAGTAGGTTCCTAGTTACTTCATTACCACAACTCTATTTTGTTGTTATTTCAGACTTTTTGTGTTGTTTGCCACTTTATAGACGTTTCGTTAATACGTACATTTATCTGACTGCCCTAATGTCGGTTTATCGAGCTGCTCCAAAAATGCTTTTTGATGCTCCAAACAGGCATTTTCTCTGCTCCAGTTTCTGCTCCAGTTTCTGCTCCAAAGCGGCGAAGTCCAATCACACCCCTGATACAGTTGACGGGGGAGTTTTGGCATGAGAGGGCAACAGGGTGATGGAGAGGATGCAAACACGGGTAAAAATCAAAAGAACATAAACACAAAAGCAGGGGTATCAGAAACGCAACATAACGCGAGCCCAAGGGATTACACAGGAAGCGAGATCGCATGTGGATGACGTTCGAGGAATTAAGGATAAAAGGGGGTTATGCCGACGGAATGAGGACACAGGTGTGGAGTACAAAGGTGTCCAGTGGACCGTGAAAACGTGAAGACAGAGGTGGTCTCAGGAAAGACACAAACGGAGAAAATATGGAAAGAAATATGGAGAATTGTTTTACAGTTTCTGTATGTGTGTTCATCATGATTTAGTTTTATTCTATGCAAAAAATGATATTTGTGAGAGTATTTACGTGTTATAATTGTAGTGGGCCTGCGTGGGTGTTCAAACCGTGAGGGTTCAGAGACAGGAATTTTGCGATTAAAAAGAATTCACGATTTTTACTCTTCATGTCACTGTTATAACCCGATTCAAGGATAACTATTTTAAGGTCAGTACCTAAAGTGTGTCCAGGAAGGTTAAAATGTGTAGAAACGGGTGTAGGATGGGTATTAACAATATTGGATTTATGGCCGTAAAACCATACCTTCATGGTGTTCGAGGTTTCTCCAATATACTGAATACAGCATTTAGTGCACATAATAAGGTGGCATATGCTAAAAGAATTGCAGTGCAGCCCCTGTCTAATTTCAAAAGTAAAAGAATTTGAAGTGCTAGAGATAAATGTACATGAACTGATGAAGCGACATGTTTAGCAGCGTTTGTTACCACAAGGGGAACACCCAGGGTTTGATCGGGATAGACGGGATGAATATAGTAAGGTACGGATGTTACGTGATCGACGGAATGTGATATTGGGGGCAGCAGGAAAAATTATGTTAAGTCTTTCGTCGCTGTGAAGTATGTTGAGATGGCGGGTGAAGATGGATTATGCGCTACTCAGTGCTTTGTTATAGGCGGTAATGAAGGTTAAAGCATTTTGTTGCTGCCGCGGTTCATGTGAAAGTAATTTATCCCGATCTAGAGATTTGCACGTGAAGAGAGCATAAGGTTGTGAGGGTAATTTCATTTTCTAAAATCGTTCTACATTTCTTCAGCACATGCCTCAAAATCTTCTGGGTAAGAGCATATGCGTTTTAGACGTGTGAATTGACCAACGAGGATGCTCCTTTTCTGAGTATTAGGATGGTAGCTGTTAAAATGAAGGTACTGGCGTTTGTCAGTGGGTTTGTTGTATGGATTTGTGACCAGCTTACCAGACTGTATAGAAACAGTCACGTCTAGAAAATTCACTGATGCGCGACAAAGGTTACACGTGAACTTGATGGCCTGATTTACAGAGTTAAAATGCTTGAAAAACGCAATTAAGGATGGTTCATCACCCAAGCATACAATGTAAATGTCATTGATGTACCTTAAGAAGGCTAAAGGTTTGATCAGGAAGGATGCTAATGTTTCTTCTTTGAATTGCCCCATGATGGTACATGGTGCCCCAATTGCCGCATGCCTCCTAACTATGTGAATCCTTGCATTGGGCATTTCGAAGGAAAAAACATTAGCATCCTTCCCGATCAAACCTTTAGCCTCCTTAAGGTACATCGACGACATTTTCATTGTATGGCCGAGTGATGAATCATCCTTAATTGCGTTTTTCGAGCAATTTAACTCCGCACATCAGGCCATCAAGTTCACGTGTAACCTTTCTCGCACATCACTGAATTTTCTAGACGTGACTGTCTCTATACAGTCTGGTAAGCCTGTCACGAATCTATACAACAAACCGACTGACAAACGTCAGCGCCTTCATTTTAACAGCTACCACCCTAATACTTAGAAAACGAGCACCCTCTTTGGTCAATTCACACGTCTAAAACGCATATGCTCTAACCCAGAAGATTTTGAGGCATGCGCTAAAGAAATGACGAACGATTTCAGAAAATGAAATTACCCTCATAGCCTCTCCACAATGCTCTCTCCACGTGCAAATCTAGATTGGGATAAATTACTTTCACATGAACCCCGGCAGCAACAAAATGCTTTATCCTTCTTTACCGCCTATAACAAAGCACTGAGTAGTGCATAATCCATCTTCACCCGCCATCTCAACATACTTCACAGCGACGAATTACTTAAAACAATTTTTCCTGCTGCCTGCTAGCCTGCCAGCCCAACAACAGGTTATGCTCCACCGTTTCCACCGAGATGGTTCTCTCTTCGTCTCCGTACGGTCCGAAGCAGCTGCCTGAAACCTTTTGTCAGCTAAGTGCTTAGCTGGGATTCCGGTGATACCATCAATACCCCAATCGTATGCCAGAAATATGGGCAAGATATATGATGTGCCCAGAGAGTATTCGAACGACGACCTCGTGCTCTACCTCAAAGATGCAGGGGTTTTATCTGCACGGCGACAGGTTCGGCATTCCATGGCAGAAGACGGCAGTGATGTGTTTACCCCGTTACGGAGTGTTATCCTGATTTTTGAACCTACAATCCATCTTCCCCACCAAATCGCCCTCGGATTTCAGACCTTCACAGTCCAAGAGTACATAGAAGGCCCCATGCAGTGTTATAACTGCTAACGATTTGGCCATATTGCACGAAATTGCGGAGGTTCTGCACGGTGTGGCATATGCGCCGGGCCTCACCAGAGATCAGACTGCAACAATAAAAGAGAGCCAAATTGTGCTAACTGCAAATCCAGCCATCCCGCATCATTTTCTTTGTGTCCTGTGAAGACCGCCGCCACCAAAAGGCACCAAGACCGCATAGTACGACTTCCGTCTGACGCTTCTAGGGGTGGTAGTGCCACACTCCCGCCTGGTACAAATGCACAAGAATTTCCTGCTCTACCACCTCGATCTCAACGAGGCGAACGGGGATCGCTGAACACAATCGCGGCTAAGCCCATCACAAGCAGCCACCCACCGCCTCCTCGTCCATCAAGGCAGATTACACGATGTGTGTGATTACACGATAGATGTGACGGAACCAGCAGGCACGAGGAGACAGTTACTCATCAGCCCCTGAAGATGTACCTTCTCTGGGACTCTTTTCAGCGGTACTCGCTGCCCTTAAGGCAATTGTCTCTGCTTTTCCTGGTGCGTCGCAACTGCCCGAGGTCCAAGCGCTTCTGGCACTGGAGGCATTATCTTTGCATCAGCATGACAGCATTGTATAGAAAGGCCATGGCGATGCAATGGAATCCTCGAAGCCTGCTAACAAGCTCCCTGATTTTAAATTACATCTACAACAGTACAAGTTCCCTTTCATTGCTGTATGCGAACACGGCATGGATTCTACACATCGCGTTAATGGATACACAATCTATCGATCTCATCAATCCTGTGAGACCAGAACAGCGCTATACGTT
Source organism: Ornithodoros turicata (assembly GCF_037126465.1). NCBI lineage: Eukaryota > Metazoa > Arthropoda > Arachnida > Ixodida > Argasidae > Ornithodoros > Ornithodoros turicata. Next base: position 69,298,607 of record NC_088203.1, on the reverse strand, counting down.
CGTAATGACCTCGTTGCTCTGCCCATCGGGTCAGTTTGTCATCGCTCTTATGACTATGTCACCTGCAAAATCCGCCTTGGCCCCATGCTGTTAACGGTCCTCAGTATCTATATACGTCCCGCAGTACAGGTCCTGTTGAGTGACCTCGAACGCCTACTTCATTCTCTGGAAGCCCCGGCGCTCGTGCTGGGTGATTTCAATGCCCATCACTCGACCTGGGGAAGCCGAAGGACGGACGGTAGAGGAAGGAGGTTGTTGGAGGCAATGGAGAATAATAACATGTGCCTGCTGAACAATCGAGAGCCAACTTACATGCGATCCCCAACGTTACTCGATGTGTTGGACCTCTCGTGGTGCTCAACCGACATAATTCGCCACTCGTCGTGCGCTACGGACATCGATACTAGAGGTAGCGACCATTTTCCTGTATATATTTCACACGACAGACTCCCCCTCTCGGCAACTACTGGACTGGTTTCTTTCACAAACTGGAGACTTCTTCGTGAAGGCCTCAGAACATCTGCGCACTCCGGCATGTCCCCAGAGGGCCTCTCACACGCAATTACACGTGGTATTCAGGACGCGGTGGTCATGTCTAAAACGGTAACAGGACATGTCGGTCATTCTCCAGCAATTAACCACCTTAGGGCATTACGTCGCCGGGCAGAAAGAACGGCTCGTCGGACAGGGCAGCTTACAGATATTGTGGAATACCGCCGGATGAAAGCTATAAAATAACACGAGAACCTAAGAAAGAGGACAGGAAGCGTTGGCGTAAGTTTTGTCACAATCTTTCACCGTTTCAGCCGGCCTCGAAGATCTGGCGGACAATCCGATCTCTCAAGGAGGCGCCCCCTCAAAAGAATCCTCTCGCGGCCTTGGCTATCGTTAAGGGTGTAGACGAAAACACGCTAGCGACAGACTTTTGTGTGGTACTAACGACACCGGCGGCTGCCTCGACGACACCGTTATACCGCAGGTTTGTCCACAGTTTGATGGCTGAACTCCACCAAGACTGGCCTCGTCCACCGGAAGTTATGGACCGCGACTTCACATTAATCGAGCTCAAGGCAGCGTTGAAGCTTGTGAACGCCGGCTCGTCCCCGGGACCCGATAAGATCACCTATGCCGCACTACGAAACCTTGACGGGCGGTCACTCCAAGCTCTCCTTCATGTGTATAATACGTCGTGGCAACAAGGATCTTTACCACCTACCTGGAAGGAGGCATTGGTTGTTCCCATCTTGAAACCAGGCAAGCCCCCAAATGCCCTGTCCTCCTTTCGCCCTATGAGCCTGACAAGCTTTATGGGAAAACTGATGGAGAGAATGGTTTTGCATCGCCTCGACTGGTGGCTCGAAAAACAAGGTGCGTTCCCTCAAGAAATGGCAGGATTTTGTCACCACCGAAGCTTCATGGATCCAGTTCTCGACCTAGTCTCTACAGTCCAACATGCTTGTGCCCATCGGCGGATCGTTCGATCGGTTTTCCTCGACATCAAGCCCGCATATGATACCGTCTCGCACATTTGCGTGCTGCACGCCTTGCGCTCGTTTGGGGTATCTGGTCGCCTCTTCATCTGGCTTCAAGACTTCCTTACGGACCGAACTGTCGCTGTCTGTACGTCCCAAGGCAAAAGCCCTCTGCATCCTGTTCCTCAAAGAGTCCCCCAAGGAAGTATCCTGAGTCCGACACTCTTTAGCGTGGTGATGGCCGGCCTACAATCAGTAATTCCTCGCAAAGTGTCATTTTCCGTGTATGCCGATGACGTCGCCCTTTCGACAGTAGGAAAATCACGCCCAGCCATACAGCGCCGCCTGCAGCTCGCTTTAAATAATGTACACACGTTCCTCACGCACCTTGGGATGGACCTTTCCCCCGAAAAGTGCATCGAGCTCCCGTTCACGCGCAAAGCTATGACCAGTTTCCCTCTTTGGGTTGGTGCCAAGAAGCTTGAGCCGGTCCGCTTCCACCGCTTCCTTGGCGTGGTCATCGACCCGGACTTGCGCTGGGCTCGCCACATTAAACACCTTGAAACTAAAGTGCAGCAATGGCGCCTCGCAATTCAACATCTTTCTGGCTCGGGATGGGGCTGTGATCAGCGTTCCCTGCGCGCAGTTCACGCGGCGATGGTGAGGGCGACTGTGCTTTACAGCCTTCCTATCCTGCACAGGATATCAACAACATGATTAAATACCCTTCGGTCCCTGTTTGCTCGAAGCCTTCGTCGCTGTCTCGGAGTTCCAAGAATGGCTGAAACACGGCAAGTCCTGGCTGAAGCTGGTGAACTACCAGTTGAGGTTCTACGTGAACGTGAAACGGCTCGGCACTTCCTACGTTTGCGGGCTCACATGCCCCGTCACCCGCTCCTCAGGAAAATTCGATACCGCCCTGAAAGCGACTTCTATCAAGCAGCGCAGAGAACACGCCAGACTCTCACTGGCTTCATAGCTAAGGACATTATACTGCCGCAAGCCCCCTGGTCTCTGCCGGTTCCGCCGACCTTCGTAAGCCTTCCGAGCCTTTTGGAAAGAAAAGATTAGGTTCCCCCTCAAGTCCTTCGAGCCCATTTTCATGCTCTGGTAGACGAGAAGTTTTCTATGTTCATGGCAGCATATACAGATGGCGCATCCCGAAACAACAAGTCCGCCTCAGCATTCGTCATACCATCCGAAGGCGTACTGCAAGGACGACGCCTTTCACATCCAACCTCCTCAACAGCTGCAGAACTCTATGCTATCCGTTTCTTTCTACAATACATCGCTGACTTTACCCCGCGGGCATGGGCCGTTTTCACGGACTCCAAATCTGCACTTCACGCTATTGAAAATTCCGGCATACGAGGCTCATCCGCACCCCTCGTCACAGATGTGTTAATGGCTTACCAAACTGTCTACGCAGCAGGCCACAGGCTAGTTCTCCAGTGGGTTCCAGCCCATTGTGGTGTCGTGGGAAATGAGCAGGCCGACAGCGCCGCAGAAGCAGCACTCTCGTATCGGAAACGAACCAGTATTGTTCTGCTGAGAGGAGACCGTTGTTCCATTCTTCGACGCCTCGTGACACCCCTGGCTTCCCGTCAATGGACAACCGACATTCTCCCCCCATCTATGTTGAGCAGAGTTGATCCAACGCTCGCTTTCCGCATTCCACGAAACACCTCATGCTGCATTAATCCAGCTGCATTAATCCAGCACAAGATGCTGCATTAATCCAGCGAATGCGACTCGATGTGGCCTTTACAGCTCAGTGGCGTTACCGCTTGAGACAAGTTGACTCTCCCACCTGCTGCCACTGTGGGGCTCTAGAGGATCTGGAGCACATTCTTCTTCATTGCCCTCACTACCAACCTTCTCGGACCTCACTGTCCGAGTCTCTTCGTCAGCTGGACTCTCGCCCCTTCTCCCTCTCGAAATTGCTTGGTCCCTGGCCCAATCCAGCCCAGCAACGATCGGCGCTCAAAGCCCTTTTGACATTTCTGGACACCATCGGACTCTGATCGTTATTGTGAAAAGGCTCTGTATTTTATACCCCACATCCCCACTAGCAATGGGGTAGAGTATCGCCTCTGGCGATCAACCTCCCCACTCTCCTTCTGAAATTAAAGTTGTTGTTGTTGTCCGACAACTTGGCTGCCCTAATGTCACTTTAGCCACCCTGCTAGGCCTAGTCCTGCACACCCAGGGGACGGTTACGACTACCCTCTTGAGCGTTCTTCGTGCCACCGGCCTCTCGACCAGCCTCTAAGGCCCTTTTGTGTGTGTGTGTGTCTCTTTTCTTTCTTTTTTCCTTTTTTTTGTAGGAATAGCAAGTTGGCCTACGCCTGACTAACCTTTCCTCCTTTTCTTTTTTTTTCAATAAACATATCCGCCCACCCCTTTCCTCTCATGTCTGTGAGGAGAAGAAAGCGATTGACCTAGAACACCGCCATCCCTGTGAACAACGGATGTCTTAGTACGTGCCGAAATGTACCGAAGTAGTGACAGCGGCACGATAGGCAAGAGCAAAGCACTCCCTGAAACCTGTGTCGTGAATTTAAGTTCTCGCGAATCACTCTTCAAACCAACTTTGTTCGAAAACGCGAAAATATTTTCCACACGAAAAAAAAACACTTCTACAGTATATGTGCCTGTATCATGTCCATATTTTTGTAACCTGAAGGAGTGCAGTCTCGTGCACGAAAGTCTTGTTTATTATGTGTAAATAAATGAGTTGCTCCTACCATTTAATATCACTCCTTTCGTTGGACTGACAGCGATTGCATTGAAAAAGTCATCGCATGTTATGCTCGAGAAACCCCGAAGAGCACGATGTTCTGCTATTTTTTGCGATGCGATAGCTCCTGAATGTCACTTTAAATTCTCATGAATTTGAGTAAATTCGGCATGTTCTTCACAGGGGTGGAGTAAGCAAGTGACATTTACTTGGAAATTTTCCGAGTTCAGTTCTATGAGAAAAGGAGGTGGAAGAAACCTAGTAAGAACAAATGCTGTTGACTGCATTATTCTAGGTGAAGAAGTTCTTTTTATTATGATTCAGTGACACATTTTCTGGCGCACCCTGTACACTATTGACTTATATGCCCCAGTTTTATAGTCTATTTTAGTTTTACTTTCTCAGTTAATTTTAGTTTGCTTCGTTCACCTTTATTGTAATTATTTTAATAATAATATTATTATTGTCCAGATTGCAATAATACGGGTCCTGCGGTACCCGAATTATTACCATAAATTATTTTCGTTTCTGTTTCTGTTTCAGGTATTCTGAGTGTGCAATATCCGTTTCTGTTATCCTTACCTGCTATACTTCCTGTATAATACTGTTTCCGTTGCCCTTCCCTGGTAACAACTTTGCAACTTGGGATGGAACAATGCAGCTTGATGTTGATGTGGATGATGCTTGTTGAAGTATCGTGTCAAATGTGTGCCTTCATTCTCAAAAACTTGTGCTTGTTCCCTCATCATGATAGATAATTCTCAAACAGGGCAACTAAATAAGTCCTTTTACGCTTCTCCTTTTGCTTTTGTTACTGTTGTTAACTCTTCCAACACTATCCAACCTTTGCACGCAGGAGCTGAACCGACTTCGCCGAGCTGCCCTCTCCTTGGGATTTCATGAACTCCTAGAAGGCATGGCCACTATTCTGGAACGTGAGTGCACCTTGCTGCCAGGTTCAGCACATCCTGACGCAGCTCTGCAGCTCACACATGCATCATCTTTCCTACGGGGACCAGCCTGCAGTGACTACTCTGTGCCACTTGTACCACTGCGCACAAAGTTTACAACGAACGAATGACCTCCTTTGTACATAATGTTTTTTAATGAAAGAGAAGAAGAAAGGATCTAGTGTGTCATGTAATCCCCTATGCAGTATACATAGACACTTGTATTTTCGGATTTCCTGCTCTTTCCAAATCCTGGGGTTAAAAAGTCAAGTTTTGTGTTAAACTGTGAGACATGGCAAAATTTTGGGGATATCATGTGACAAAGAAGATTTTGGAGTGGGAAAGAAAAAAAAGCACACAAGATCCAGCACCCAAGTGTGATATATTTAGGGTTTGAGGTTTTCGGATTTTAGCCGATTTGTCCTCGAATTGTCCCCCCTGAACGCATATCAGACAATTCGGGTTAAACCCGATTTCCCCCCGAATCGATCTCCGAACCCGCGAAACGCTCCTCACGCGCAGAGGCGCAGATGCGAAAATACAGCCATACAGCTGCTTTGCGGCGGCCGAGTTGGTTGAACAAGAGCAGTAATCCAGAAGATGTGGGATCGAGTCCTACAGATGGCTAACGTTTTCAGTGACTTCCATCTTTCAGAGTTCGTTGAAATCGTTGAAATGAAAACTAGGAGAGAGAACACACACGCGGGAGAGAGAGAGAACGGCACGCGCGCCGCGCATGGCGCATGCGTCTCTTCGTTCGCGGGCTCCCAGCTGTTTCTCCACGTTCGTCGCAGGTCCAGTAGTTCCACTTTCTTACGCTTCAGTAAAACCGCCAAAGACTGGATTCACGATTTCCCCGACATGGAGATCAGCAAGAGGACGCGGGACTGCGCAGGACCCAGCTCTGAGTTCCTTTTATGTCGCTACTGCTCGCTAGAATTGTCCATCGACCCTGCCAAAAAGCCGTACGACAGCGTGGGAGAACATGTGGCATCCCAGAGGCACTTGAAGATGAAGCAACAAGCTATGTCACAAGAAGCCGAGCTGAAGCAGGCGACCATAGATGACATTCTTGTGCGCCGCCGTGAACAAGAGAAAAAATCCTCTGGAGCAATTCACGACTTCGTGCGTGCTTTGTGTTTCGCAGGGCTCAGTTTGCAGTACGCGGACGGAGCACTTGAGGACTTCGTGAAACGCTACTACCCGGCTGCAAGAACAATGCCTGGTGCCAAACAACTTCGCGACAGGCATTTGAAAGACGTATTTGAAACGCAAGTCGCGGTCATAAAAAGAAAAGTCGCCAGTGCGAAAGTCAGCATAATTGTTGACGAGTCACCGGATGTTGTAGGAACGCCAACGGTGAACACTCTTTTCTCCAAATTCGACAGTGAAACAAATGAAAAGGCGGTTCACCTTGTTGACGTCTCACATGTAAACGCCTGTAGCAGTGTCACTCTAAGCAGGGTGCTTTCTTCAGCGTTAGAAAGGTATGGAAAATCGTGGAAAGATGTCCCGGCAATAGCTAGTGACCCTGCTGAATACATGAAGAAAGCCGTGCACGACATCTGTGACAGCGAAAACTTAACCATCCTACCTGTCAAGGACTTGCCCCATCTCATTCATGTGGCTGTCAACACCGCTCTCTCCCATCAGTGTGTGGCCGATGTAAGGTCTGCTGTGATTAAATTTGGAGCTCTGTTTAAACACGCCAATCAGCTGTATCAGGCTTACGTTAGTGTGTGCCTGTCAAACGGCGTTGAACTGAGCAACATCAAGAAGCCCCCGAGTGTTGTTCCTGTGCATTGGTACAGCTTCTACAAAACACTCTGTGTTGTGACAGAAATGTGGGACTACCTAACAGAACTGCTAGAAAAGCAGTCCTCAAATGCTAAAGTGTCAGACTTGAGTGCTTTGATCAACAACAAGAAAGCAGTTGTGTTTGCCAAAGCTATGTGTGTCCAAGAAGTTCTAAAGGGACTCTGTAGGAAGGGAGTTGCATCAGGACAGAAGCCGCCGATATTTCGAACAGAGACTGTTCTTCTTCTGGGCACCGTCCTCATAATTGGCATGGTATTTAAAGGGTTAGGTCTGACGTGTTTAAAGGTTCATGCGAATTGTGGGTCAACAGCCCGGAGGGAAGAAAGGTTCCGTACGGGCTTTTACGGCCGGAGTGAATGGCTGCTTTGTTAGAGTGTGGAGGGGATTATGTGTCTACGTTCACATAATCCCCTCCACACTCTAACAAAGCAGCCATTCACTCCGGCCGTAAAAGCCCGTACGGAACCTTTCTTCCCTCCGGGCTGTTGACCCACGATTCGCACGAACCTTTAAACACGTCACACCTAACCCTTTAAATACCATGTCAATGATGAGGATGGTGCCCAGAAGAAGAACAGTCTCTGTTCGAAATATCGGCGGCTTCTGTCCTGAGGCAACTCCCTTCCTACATTCTACCGGTTCGCTGGATTTCTACCCATCTGTGATATTCAGGAAAGACTTGAAAGTGGGAAGTTACTTCTGCACGAGTATTACGACCTCATCGAGCTCAACCTAGATGTCTACATGGCAAAGATCAGTTCAGCACAAGTGCCTTCAGCATGTGGCTCTCAAAAGTCTGTCTTGTCCATGCTCCCAAGACAAGATGCTGCTCAGGTCAAGCACTGTGTAACACAGTTTTGCTCTTCATTGTTTCAAAAATGGCAAGCAACTTGCAGAAGGAACTTGGAGGGCAAAGATGGACATCATGTCAGCCAAGTGGACATCTGGAAGCTGGCTAGAGTCCTTAAAGGTACTGTAAAGCAGCACCGATCAAATGTCATTTAGTGTGGCTATTCGATAGTCCTAGCCACCAGGACAAAAACTGTGCAAGTTTCATTCCCATCGACGGTGCAGTTAATTAGAAAATTACAATTAAAGGTTACGGGCAACACTGTATTAGGTATTCGGAATGAATCCGTACTTCTGACACATATGGCTGCAACCACACTGCATGCGTATAACACTGGGCCCGACATAACAATCCACCATAAAATCCGCCCCTGCAATCCACACAACGATCCACATCTGATGATAAACGGATAAGCGATCTGAAATGAAATGCTGAGCCGTTGAAAAAAATGTGTCAGCCGTTCAAGAAGCCAGACAGCGTCGGGACTTGTTTGTTCACAGAGGTTCACAGAGAGAGTTTGTTCGTTCGAAAGAGGCCGCGAACAAAAGGAGCGCGCAGGCGCAGCAGAGCAGTAGGGAGAGCCCCCATCGAACAGCGGCCAGCACTGGGTTACTTCGCAAAAACAGGGGTTAACAGGTTAAACTGTTAACAGGGATTTCAGAATGCATAGGTAAACAGGAAAACTAATAATATGGCTACTAAAATAACGAAGTTCCGATGTCATAGTGTGTAATACCCACTGATCTCTATGTATAAACGCTGGATCGCGCATGGGAGAGGGGCTCGTGGGGGAGAGGCGTGCCTTCGGGCCGCCATGTTGGTGGGCCCTAAAGTGCTGTGTGTGCCCATAGAAAACAATGGGAGGCAACAGAGATTGTGAGTATTTATTGCGCTGCAAGCATTGGTCGTTGTTTGTCATCACACAATTTTGTAAGGTGCCAGTATACTGATGTATCCTAACAGTGTTTCACAGGTGTCCTGCCGTTCGATTCTTAATTACGTTATGTTTTTCATTCCGAAACTAGACCGTCACTGCAGTGCAGCGCTGGGGATTGTACTACAGCACGTTTCCCAGCCAATATTTCAATAAGAAACGACTTGAGGTTAACAACAACCATGTATATAATATCCCGTACTGCGTTCTGGACAAAAATTGTTCCATAAAGAATGGTCCGGGAAAAGATATACTCGCATGGCAGAATCGTTCTGTAGAATCACAGCCGCAATGGTTTAGCCGTGTATGCGTTTAGTATGATTTATATCAAGCATCGCCTTAGAAAGAGTCTTTTAGTAAACGACAGCGGTGCTTTGCCTCGCAAATATGGACACACCGAAGCAGCCCATATAATTACTTCACGCAACTAGATCACACTCGTTAGGACAGTTAATCAGGTAGTGATGTAAGCTTAATCAATTAAGTTACTTAGAAAGTGGTAACACCTCCTTGAGACACAGGACTCACCTCTTTTTGAAGTACAGCCCTTTATGTTTGTTTGCTTCTTCCTTTATTTGTTCTGATTATTTGCAGGCGCGATTGTGCCAAACTGAATGTCCTTCTCCAGCACTCACGTGCTTTTGTTGAATACAACTGCAGCGTGAGAAAAGCTGCTTGGGGACGGGGTCCTGCTATCCAGTGCCGACTTTGTCATGCTTGTTATGTGGAGCATGTTCCAAAAAATGCAGCTCCACGTATGGTCTTCAAATTGCAACAGGACTATTTGGAGCTTGAAACAGTTGTGATTTTGTCATTTTGGCCCTCGTGTACTCAGTCTGTGAAACGCAAACAAAAAAGTCTAACACGATATGCTTTTGTAATGAAGATCACTGATGATGAGTAAAGAGAATATACGAGTTCAAGTTTATTCAATATTTTATATCATTCATTATATTATTCAACATTTTATGTTAAGTTTATACAACATCACGTTTATTCAAGTTGAAGATTTATTTCTTGCACTTATGCGTTTCAGGATACAATGAACGTGCAGGGAGGTCGCAAAAGGCTACATTTATTGTTTTGTGACCTTGCTACAATGGCAATATATATCTCAGGAATGACAATGTACACGTACATTATGCAAATTTGTTGCACCCAATTTTCATACATGCTGAATTTTAAATTTTTGTTTTGCTGCCTATGTGTTCAGTGTATTACAAATTGCTTAATGCAAACAACACTTTGTTAATTTCAAGCTTTTTGCTCCCATCTAAGATATTCCTATCCTGGAGGAACTGCAACTTCGACACCATAAAATATTCAGTAGGTTTCACTCTGGCAGGCCCTGCCACTGCAAATTTCCTGAATTGAAACCCTTCAAACTGTGTCATAATCTTAAATACGTCAATATTTCTGCAAGTAGTTGACATGCTGGATGACACTCCCCCTGCAGCTAAGGCAACTACAAAGAGTTCCAAGAGGCCGAAGGTAAACCTACAGCTGCATGAGTGTGATCAACAGTAGGGCATTCTCAATAAAAAATTTTCTTCTTATAGTGTACATGTGCATGCCTATTAACTGGAATAATTATCACTGTTCCCTGACAAGTTTTAATTTCTGAGAGTGTACTGTAGAGGCTGCTTAGATCTACAACAGTTCATACAAGGTATTATATACTGTGAATGCCTTTAAAAATCCCATGTGACACATATGCCTTTACTTTCTGGAGGTGCTGTGGAGTTTGTGGGCATTACGCAGGTTCTGCACCCATTTCTTGAGTATGTCGAGGCAGCTGTGAAGTAACCTGCATTGATGATGATTATTCCAATTTTTATGGTGCATCGACAACAAAGGAAATAATACATCAGAACATTGGTTTGGGTGCAACCAGTTAAAAATGAATATGTTGTTTAATAAATGCATTGGACAAATGTTAAAACATCAGTTTAAAACATGGTTTACAATCCCAGTATCTTCTCAAAATTAAAAGGATTAAAAACTATTCTACAAAGAACATGGGGAACTCTTCTAAAAAGAATTATAATCTTTAATTATTATATTCCTGGGTGAAGGAGCCTAAAGTGTAAGGTGTGTTTCTGATGTGAACATGTAAGAAAATATGCAAAACTCAGAGAGGCTAACCACAGTGCGTGCACTGAGGTTGTTCCTTCCTGTAAAGTAGAAACCAGTGGATGAGGAACGTGATACTTACCTGTACACCCAGCCGTATCACACTGCACAGATTATTCACTAGGTAGCCCCCATGACGAAACCTGTATTGAGAGACCACTTTTGCCTTAAAAACTGCTACAAATAGCACGACACGCTACAAATTATTACTATCGTAACAAGCTGACGGTACAGCTCAGACACAAAGGCGTTACTCAAGTCGCGCCACACCACCGTTACGTAGGATTCTTTGTCACAAATCAAACCAAGGCACAAAACAATACCAATAGATGAAAAATTGTGACAATCGTGGTCTCATTATGACGTAATACCGAACTTGTGCGCGAAGGTAATTCAAAGAAATGAATGTGGCACTTGCCTCCGCGAAGAACACCGTGTACCATGCTAGCAATGCATGCAAAAAAGTGCTCGAGTGCTCGCACATATATTGATGACAACACTACCTGTGTAGTGTAACATGTTCTTTCTAGCATATTATGCACTCAAACTGTATTTGCCGCCGGGTAAAATGCAAGTGTGCTCGATTGAACGTCGGAAGAGCGATCAAGCAACCTGCATCCAGTGTTCGTTTTGGGCAAAAAAACACTTCATAATGGTCAAGTAAATATACAGAATGGACGCCTATTTATTCCTTGATGAAGAGTGACTCACCTGTATAAATTTAGGCCCTGTAACCCTGCCAGTACGGTTGGTACGACCGTAATTGCAAGAAGTTGCCATGATCGCTGCGGCGACTGTTGTGGGTACAGTAAGATGGCGGCCGGTTTCTTCACGCTCGCGCTCCCTATCCGCCATCCAGCCTTTTACAATCGAGATCAGTGGGTAATACCAATTTTCAGTGTTGCCCGCTGTACAGGGGGTTGTTTGACACCAGGCGTCGCACCGCTCCACTACGCCGCATCTTTCATGGCAAATTAAAAATATTTATAGCGCGTTGTCGGTCGTATGGTTCCGCACATGGTATTTAGAAGCAACAAAGTCTCTAGTCACATCGCCGGCATATCATGCTTGTCTACTGCTTTACAGTACCTTTAACCCACACATGAAGCACACAATGAGCCAAGACATAAACACATATGCTGGTATGTTTTCTCTTGTAACCGAGCTCAACAGCATAGTAGATGAGGTCCAGATGTATGTGAAGGAAGAAGTGCCAGGAAATGCTTCCCTCGACTCATTGACACACTGGACAAAAAACTCCAGCTACCCAAACTTAAGCCTCGCAGCTACAACTTTACTTTGTTTGCCAAATGGCAGCTGTAAGGTCGAGAGGTCATTCACCAAGCTCCGGTACGTGCAAAGGTCTGAAAGATCACGTATCAGCAGTGAAACCCTCAAAATGAGTGCAATGATGTTTGTCAAGAACTGCCTGTATTGAGCATAGGAACAGTGGATCACCTGCAGACTTTCATGTCGACCGTATTAGTGGGTTCACTCATGCTACTGCCTATTTAGTTCCCAGCCTATGTACCACTGCTCAATAAACCCGATTTTTACCCGAATTACGTCCTCCTCAAGATTTTTGCACCTGATTCTGCCCTATTCTGGGCTCAACTTTTTTCACCCGATTTTTAACCCCCCGAATTCTGTCAAAATATTTCCCGAAAACCTCTAACCGTAGATATATTTAGTGTTCCCCCTTCCCTCTTGCCTGTATAAGTGGCTGAGTTAGCAGGTTGGCAAGTACAGTCCTATGGTTTTAACAAGAATGACCGTGTTACGGGGACCAGCCTGCAGGTGACGGTGATGCTAATCGGAGATGTAATGTCGAGTTTTGCCAGCTTTAACCCTAAAACACTGTAAGCATATATAGCACAACGCAGAGTGGTTCCCAAGGGTTAATATATTTAGGGTTGCCATGCTTTTCAACGTCTGTAACTGCTGATGGATGCGTAGGTGTGTGTGTGCTACAGACACACAAGCAGATGCAATGAGGTGTCTCTTCCTTTATGCTGTACACTTCCCACAGTTGTTTTATTTGAAACTCATCAGTAATAAGAGGTTTAAACGGCAAATTATGAACTGTAATTTAAAGAAGTATCGGGTACACAAGAAAACTTCTTGCTGCAGCCTTCAAGGAATACCATGAGCCCTTGTTAGTAAGTCCACCTCGTTAGTATGACAATTCACTTACCGACAATGACAGAGATTTGTGTCAGAAGTAGTGTCAAATATATGTATTATCCTTACCAGTGACATAGCCAGAAAAATATTTTGAGAGGGGTTCTATGGGAACTTTACATGGGAGAGGAGGATTTCCCCTCATTTCATTCTCCCAGAACACCCCCTCTGGCTACGACAGTGATCCTCATACGACCACGGCACTTGATCCTCAGAGAGACCACCAGCCCTAACCCCAAGGAGAGGCTACCACAGGCAGAGGGTGACACGTCTTAAAGCAGGTCGACAAGGTTTAGGTGACTCCTGATGTTGTTGACCCCAGGATTACGTATACTGCCAAACTGCCAAAGCACTGAAGCGCTTAAAAAGGCAATGGCCACAAGCCCAGGTCACACAGTGCTGCTGACGCTTGCTGTATTTTCTGAGAGTGACACTGGGTCTGTTTAGAGGTCGCCTGATAACGCTGCGGGCGAGGTGCCTGATAGTGAGCTGAGTGGGTCCCCACACGTCACTGCGAAGGGGGCAAGCGAAGCTCTAGAGGTTGCACTGTTATAGATATAGGATGCACTGCTTTGATCAATAGATGGTCATTTATCACGAAGTAACAAAATGGTTTCGGCGCATTGGTAAGAATCAATCATAGTTACAAGTGCAACATGACAGGAACAGAAAGAACTAGACACGGACAGGCACTAACTTTCAACTGATTTTTATTAAGTGAAAAACCTTGCTTATACATGTCTTCAACCACCAGAACCACCACCCAAGCAGCACAATGTACTGAAAGTCGAGTGCAATAGGGGTGGACTGTATGTGTCTTATCAGTGTTCTTTAGCTTCATGAGTCTGTTCAAGGCCTTCCACGTACCCGTCCACCCCTAATGCACTCGACTTTTAGTACATTGTGCTGCTTGGGCAACCACCAACCAACCAGAATCTGTGTGTATCACAGATTGAGAACTAGAAAAGATTCGAGATGCTTTAAGGGCGTATCACAGACAGAGAACTAGATAAGATTCTATGTGCTTTAGGGGGCGTGGTTCAAGACATGTATAAGCAAGGTTTTTCACTTAATAAAAATGTAGGTTTACCTAATGATGTAGGTTTTAGTATTCTGCTGTATAATTGATGGCAGGGAGGTGTGGCTTCCTCATTAGTCTACTCGTGAAGAGATGGAGAAGTCCAGTGCAGGTTTCAACATCTGCTATATCATTGATGGCAGGGAGGTGTGGCTTCTTCATTAATCTACTCGTGAAGAGATAAAGGAGTCCAACGTAGGTTTTAGCATCTGCTGTATAGTTGATGGCAGGGAGGTGTGGCTTCCTCATTAATCTACTCGTGAAGAGATGGAGAAGTCCAATGCAGGTTTCAGCATCTACTGTATCATTCACGGCAGGGCGTTCTGGCCACCTCATTAATCTGCTCGTGAAGAGATGCAGGAGCCCAATGAAGGTTTCAGCATCTGCTATATCGTTTATGGCAGGGCGGTGTGGCTTCCTCATTAATCTACTCGTGAAGACATGGATGAGTCCAATGCAGGTTTCAGCATCTACTGTATCATTCACGGCAGGGCGTTCTGACCTCCTCATTAATTGCTCGTGAAGAGATGCAGGAGTCCAGTGAAGGTTTCAGCATCTGCTGTATCGTTGATGGCAGGGCGGTGTGGCTTCCTTATTAATCTACTCGTGAAGAGATGCAGGAGTCTAATGCAGGTTTCAGAATCTGCTGTATCATTGACGGTAGGGCGGTGTGGCTTCCTCATTAATCTGCTCGTGAAGAGATGGAGGAGTCCAATGTAGGCTTTAGCATCTTCTGTATAATTGACGGTAGGCGGTTGTGGCTTTCTCATTAATCTATTCTTGACGAGATGGAGAGGTCCAATGCAGATTTCAGCATCTGCTGTATCGTGATAGCAGGGTGGTGTGGCTTCCTGAATAATCTACTCGTGAAGAGATAGAGGAGTCCAACGTAGGTTTCAACATCTGCTGTGTCATTGATGGCATTGCTGTGTGGCTTCCTCGTTAATCTGCTCATGAAGAGATGGAGGAGTCCAATGTAAGATTTAGCATCTGCTATATCATTCACGGCAGGCCGTTGTGGGTTCCTCATTAATCTGCTCGTGAAGAGATGCAGGAGTTCAATGCACGTTTCAGCATCTGCTGTATCATTCACGGCAGGGCGTTCTGGCCTCCTCATTAATCTACTCCTGAAGAGATGTAGAAGTTCAATGAAGGTTTCAGCATCTGCTGTATCGTTGATGTCAGGGAGGTCTGGCCTCCTCATTAATCTACTCGTGAAGAGATGGAGGAGTCCAACGTAGGTTCTAGCATTAGCTGTATAATTGATGGCAGGGAGGTGTGGCTTTCGCATTAATCCATGGCATTCATGGGCGTTCCATAATCATGGGCATTCCCAAGATTTTTTCCAAAGGGGGGAAGCGTGCAACGCCTCCCCACCCCACACACACATCTGGAGGCGGACGTTGCAGACTGTGCCGGTGTTCAGAGGTTCCTATTATGACATCTGAGGCTGATCATTACAACCTGACTAAACTCACTATGCATTATTTCCACAAGCGACTTTGGAGTAGGGTTCGGTGCCCGGGATCCCGGGAACCCGAAATCCCGGGATTTCAGCATAGTTTCATGTCCCGAAATCCCGGGATCTCGCAAGGCCAAATCCCGGGACTTCGGGATTCTAAATTTCGGCTTTTCTGACAACAACTATTCGGTGGTACGAGTGAAAGGGAAAGAACTGTGTCCAACCGACTTTTTGTTTCAAGCGTTCCTTCCCCGAAAAATATGATTTGCAATACGAAACCGAACCAACCTTATCATCCGCGACACATTACAACGGACGTTAGCTGCTGACTCGTGAACTACGCAATCGATAGCGGAGAACAGCCCACAAATAGCATAAAACCCCCATGAAATCAGAAGGATCGCGTCTTCCAATCCTACAACAAGAAATATTGCAGAATCTCTCTCTCTCTCTCTCTCTGGAGAAACTCTCTTTTCGTTTTTTTGATCCGCACGAATATGTATATATATATATATATATATATATATTTGAAAGTGAAAAAAAGAAAATGGAGGCAGCCTTTTCAGAAAACTATAGACTCGGCTAGCAGAATAGAACACAACAGTCACTGCGGATGAATAAAAGGCAAGAAGAGCAAAACGCACCGTTCCATGTATTCACACAAGCGACATTCTCCAGAGTACCCCAGTGGATGATGCGAAATACGTCATTGATGTTAGCGGCTGCCTAAGTAGAATTGCTGTACGTCATAAGTATGTATCATCTCGTGCACTACTAACTGCGGGAAATATACTGGGGCGTAGCCAGAAGATATTCCATAGCAGGCGACAAGAAGAGACGCATTTCATTGCAAAGAAGAAGAATTTGGGGTCTGCTGCTCCATTTCTTTTAGTTGAGGAGCAGGTTCCCCTTCTTAGCTTGAATGTCGGCTGTGGGGAGGGGGTAGCTTTCTTAGTTCCTTCTCTAACTGTTCACGTTCTTTGCAGAACTTCTTGCGCTGCTGGTGACATGGTAGGTGGCATCCGGGAGCATACACGTTGAGCAGTGAGGGGAGTCTGCTTTGCCCTGCTTGAAGAGTACTGAGTTGGTTGGCAGGGCTCCGAGACGTATGCGGTGAATCAATGTGGTGTATTACCGTTTCATATTCATTCACTGCATATACTTTAGTTTTGGTGTTGAGCAGGTTTACTGCATCTCCTTTAGTGAAGGGGATAGGTGATCGTTTCTGATGAGACAGGGCCTCTTTTGCCAACTTGTCAGCCAGTTCATTTCCCTCGATACCACAGTGAGCTGATTGTAGTTCGACGTGGTGTCTTCTATCGATTACATCTGAGTGACCAGTGTGAATCTTGTAGAGGAGCAAATTTGTCATGTCCGGTAGACATAGCCCCTATGTGGGCAGCTTTGGAGAGTACAAATAATCCAGGAGCCGGACTTCGCATGTCTTGATATAGGACAGAGCTTTCAATATCCCATGATGCAGTTCTGCTGCTGTGGATGATGTCGTATGTCACAGCTTGTAGCTTCTTGAAATGTCTTCTCCATCAACTGCGCCGGTTGAGCCGAGTGCTGTAGTAGAACCATCTGTAAAAATCTTATTTGCTGACGGGTGGGCTTCTTCCAGATAGCTCAGTGCAAGTTGCTTTAGCGCCACGGGTGGGAGGTCAGCTTGAGGTCCTGAAATCCAACGATTCGGATGATATAAAAGTGGGCAAAATACTGGAAGCCCTCTATTACTTGCTCAAGCGCACTCACTATCATCCTCCTCCTCTGGAACCCGTCCAATCGGAACCCAATTTGAAACCGAAACCGGAACCCAACCAATTCGAGTTTAATATTCTACCCTCCGGCGTTCATAAAGCACGCGCGAAATCTGTGCTAAAAGAATTGAAGAAAGTTTTCACCTGGCAAGCGGATAATGTGCTAGTATATAGAGGGAAGCGAATCGACCGCTCAAACATTGTGGGTCTCATGAGCTACGTAGCACGTCGTAGCGCGCTCATCAAGAACGTATCGAAAATTATAAGCGCTCTGAAAATACACCGAATTGCTCGCTAGAGCAAATATGGGGCCCTATAGAAAGATCAAGGAGAAAGGGTTAGGTGGAGTGGATCGGTACTGAGGTTATCACAAGCAGTGCAGAGAAGCCATCGAAAAGCTGAAAAAAGAAGATGCTTACACCCTTCACAAGCCAGTGAACAAAAATGTAAGCGGCGCTCTATCATCGCAACTCACGTGAGGGATTTATATCAGGCGGACCTCCTGGATATGCGTAAATATCGGGTGATTTCATCTCAATGCAGGCAAGTCCGTCCGTCGAGTTCCTTTGATTTTGTTACATTTTTTTTTTGTGTGAAAGCCACATCTTTGTGATGAACAATTTCGGACTTCAAATCGGAGCGGATGCCGGGAGAAAAATTGAAGCGCGCACGACGGTGCCTCATCAGCGAGCACTCGGGCCGAAGTTTGAGACAACCCTATGCGCCTTACGTTCAAGTGACGGGGACGACATTTTCTCTACTCGTTCTCTACATACCGGACTGTAACTCTGTGGCATAGCCCGATACCTACTGCCGCCCGTTCGCTTGAGAAAAAATCGCAAAAACGCCGTAAAGCGCGTTTTTGCGTAAATTTTGTAGACTTCCTGTCGGGGAAGTGGGCATTAGACCGAAGTGATTTTTACGCTGAAAGATAGCCCATTAAGTGCTCTTTCTAACGGTATGCTCTTAAAGATTGTGAATGATAAAGCTAAGGCGGTATGAGGGAGCAAACCGGGAGCGTCCGGGAATACGCCGACTTCACGGATCGATTTCTCGAAAACCCCACGCTTTATTTTCTCGAAAAAAATATCATTTGTTCATCATTCTATTGCCTTTCAAGCGGTATAAATTTTGTAGGGACTAAAAACATTTGGGAACCATAGCGGAGCGAAAAGGCGGCACATGGTACGCAGTGACATCTCACAGGCGTACGGCTGGATTAATACACCACAGGCGTGCGCTAACGTCTGTATATCCACGTTACCGTTTATTTCCTGCGTTCCCACATGCAGGAGAATAATCCTTAGCAGTTTCTTGCACCGTCACCGTGTAGGCGTGTTTATATTTTTTAACTGAGATCTCACGCCAAAACGCCAAGAAGATGCTGCCAGCCTTCCAGCTCTTTGCTTGCATTTCGCTTCGCTTTGCATTCATCCACCTATCACGCGTCAACACATCTTTGAGGAACACACGTCCGGCTTCCAAAGCCACGTCTTTGGAGGTCGTTTTCATTAGGTCTGTCGCCGGATTGTTGTACTTTACAACCAAACACTTCCTTTCCTGTGTGCTTCGTAGACGTGCTAACGAATATGACCTTGCCAGCTTACCTTGTCGCTACTAATCACCAGGGGAGCGGGTCCAGCTGAAACAAATGCGTGTTCTTGGTTGTGTCCAACGTGAAGGCTCCAAACCATTCCTTGTCCCTGTTGGATATGGTACCATGTCTCGACTCGTCCACAGTACGGAACGTGTCTACTGTGCGGATTACACACGACGACATCGTAGGAGGATATACAATAAGCAGCGCGGCTTCGTGTCTGTTTCATGCCTCGACATCGATGCACTGAAGCAAGCCCTCGGCTCGGATGGCAGTGATGCAGTCAATGATGAAGACCAGTTGTGCAAGAACTGCGCAAGGTATTTCCGTTCAGCTATAGATGAACTTTCTCAGTGGTCTCCTCCTACATCTCCACCAGACGCAGAGTACGTTCAGAGCGCAGATTTTGTTGCTGAAATTAACGAGAGTATTTCCACTGCGAATATTGATGTCACTACACTGCCGAAGCCAACGGCAGTAAAACGGGAACGAGTAGCGTCGTACGTTTCGTGTAAGCAGCTGCAAAATCAGTGAGGCATTTAATGTGGATGAGCCTGCGACGTCCGATGCAAGTTGTTCGAGCTGCTCTACCTACGTACAAAATATCAGGAGCGCGTACCAGAAGTGCACCTCGCATTAACAGCGGTGTCAACTCCTAATACTTCTTGACGAAAGCATGACAAAGAAAGAAGCGTTGAGGCTAATCCCAGAAGCCACAAAATACGTCATAGAGAAATCAAGAGCTCTAAGGGCGAAGCACAGTGTGTGGGCAATGCGTGCGTCTATGCGTCGAGCACGAGCCTCGCAACGCACGAGTGTCGTCTTATCTTTTAGCTGGCTTGTCATGCAAATGGAGGATAGTTGCAAGATACTTATGAATCGTGCAGAATAAAGGCCAGCGACTAAAGCGAGGTATGTTGCGTGATTGTTGCAGGAAAACATTTACCATTTTATGCGTGGTATTACGTATACTTTTGCAACATTTTTTTTACAGGTTTTCTCAATGAAACAGCTTCCCAGTTCATTCACAGTGAAGTAGGGAGCAGCACTGTTTACTGGCTATCAGGGTGATATAATGTTGCGAAGTGTACCTTTTGCACAAAACAGGATTGTAGATACTATAAAGTAGCAATGGTGGGGTAATTTGCGTTGTCTATTCATCCCCAAGGTACAACATAGGACAAGGTCAACAAGTGAACCGGCAACTGTCCTATTCACTCGACGTTTGTGTTCTGTGTTGCAACTTTGAGATGGACAGGATGAACAGATATTTTTCTGAGATGCCAAAAAAGTATTTTCAGTGCAATGTGTCGATAATAGCCATTCCCAGTAATCCAGTTCTTGAACTATGAGTTACTTCTAAAATGTTCTCAGAGTGAGAAGACACCATCAACAGACCACCACCACCCACTGGACTGCATCGTCCTGTAGCAATGTGTACTGTGTTTGGAATATGCTCGAATATATGTACCCGTTTTTCTGGTTTCTAGTAAAGTGAGATATTCATATTTTCTACATTTTGTTCTTTCACTGAGATTGTAGTGGTGTTAGTAGTCAAAGCTGCAGCTTCTGCTCCAGGGTGGCTCCGGAGATGGAATGACATCAAACATGTTCCTGTTCCTGCGAGTCAGCTGGAAGCTCATTTTAGCTCTACAATCCACTTGCGAGTGGCCCTAGACTGGTGCCACTGAAATCCCATCCGTCAAGTGGTCCCACTTCCTGACTGGTTCCAGATCCCAAGCAGTCCCCATTCCAGAGTGGTTTCCTACGGGACCACTTGGGAATGGGGACCAGCATGAGACCTGTCTCAAAAACCACTTTGAACTGGTCCCACTCTAGATTTTTGCCTGGGTAGCATGGAGCTGCATCCGTCCAACACGCTGAACGACTTCACGATCGCGTTAGGTAAGCCGCTACACCTGGATGATTCGTACGTTGCCAGTCTGGAGGGATTTTCCATTCCCAACAGCTTCCTGAACGTGAACGAAGCGCCAGATATCCTGACAACGCTATCAACGGAGAACAGGCAAACAAAACAGCGCACGTTCGAAGACACGGACACACTCTTGAATAAAATATTCCCCGAATATGGGATAGAGTGGACTTACGATGAAGATCACTACGTGTTTAATGTTGAATTCCAATGGCAGAGTCGGAGCAAATGGCACACTCCGCAGTAGAGCGGCTTGATCTGGCCTAGAGCAAGTGATCCGAATCTGCGACTGGAACACTTGCGCCCAACTTGGAGTTTAGGTCTGGCCAATCTTCCTTGGTGGATGGCGGCCAGAGACGGAGGAAGAAGAAGAAGAAGCTTGTACTCATTGTTCCGATACAACGCCATGTTTTGCAACATCAAGGTCCTCCTAATCTCCTAACGTTGGCCTGGTGATGTCTGGCTTATTGCTTGCTTCGAGAAACAAAATTGCTAACGTACGACGCGAAATACTAGTCACGGCGAAGACGCGTCGGGAAGCGGCCATGTTGCCGAAGCAGAGACAGGAAATAGGAAGCACGAGCGACAAGTGACACGTCACGTGGAGTGCCGGTTGAATCTGCCTATTTTGGCGGAGCAGTCTGGGTTGCTCCCTGGAGCGACCTTGGCTCGAATGCCGCTCCGAAGCTCCCATTGGAAGACTCCAGAACTGTTCCCTATCTGGCAATCGAACAGGCTTGCTCTCGGCGGAGCAACAAAACTTGCTCTGGAAGCACTCCGAATCTGCCATTGGAATTCAACATAAGCTACGATCGCGCGTGCGCTCGGTGAAATTAATCGATAGACCGCTGCATCTCGCTTTTGGAATCGCCGACATTGATGGAGAAAATCTGGAGGGTGGCAGAGTACGCACGGGCCCAAACGTGTTACCACTTGCGGAGGAAAGAGCCTTTATTATGCGAGTTCGCCGAGTGATACTGATCAATAACGATCTAATTTTGGAACCCCCGATCGCTAATTACTGACACATTCAACAGATTCTTCAGAGCAACAAACGATACAGAATCAAGGGTGTAATACAAAGACAACAGTTACTTCCTCTCTCTCCCGGCAAATTTCAACTTGTCAACCGAGTTCCTGGACCTCATTCAGGTGAAGAACATCCACGCTGAAGGATCCCGAAAGCGCATCACATGCAATTCCATAGTGAAGACGTACCGCATTCGCATAAACACTTGAGAGACAGAAACTCAGCGCACTTCACTTCCACGAAATTACTACGAAACACCCGAAGCTTCCCTCGCATACGATGCGTGGGCGAGGAGCTGTTCGCTGAGCTTGTGAGAAAACGTGTCGCTTTCATTATCCGATTTCTTTGCGTACCTACTGGGTTTCAGTGCAAAAACCGTATTTACCGAAAATCATACGGGCGTCGACGAAGTGACCATAGATCTTCTCATTAACTGTGTTATGATATACACGGATCTCGTCATGACCTCCGTAGTGGGAACTGGGCGTGATCCGATACTGAAATTAATTCCACTCGTTTACAATAGAACGAAAGAGCAATTGAGTTTCAGCTTTCTTCATGTTCAGTACTTTAAGTTAGTGCAGCGCAAAATTTCCAAAATCACCATCTCTATAGCTGACGACATGGGTCGCAAGCTACCGCTACAAAATCGCAGTAGATCGACGCTGACGCTGCACTTTAAGCATGTACACTAAAGCGGTACCAATCTACGGATTTGGTGGACGGTATACAGGTCGCACCTATACCAGAGGGGAGGAAATTTCTTTTCTCAGCTCGGGCGTTTCGCTATATTCCACTCTTTAAACGCGTATCACCGTACATAAAAAAGACGGCTGTCGCCGCAGCTAAACGCATGGCCGAAAATCTGTCTGAGGGAGATTCCTTCCGAAGGGCGCTTAAAAGATCCGCGAAAGATACGGGCCAAGAAATTCTTCCAGATCTCGGAGAGGCAGGAGGAAGAAAGAGGAGAAAACCGGACGTCTTCGACAGCATAAATCACGCCAGTTGCGCGGCAACAATTTAGTTGCGAGATGGACACGATTAACGTAATACATCCCGACACTCCTCTGTTGGATAAGTCGGAAACGCAATTATTTGCTGGGAACGCAATGGCATAATACGAGGTATTCTACCCGGTCGCTGACGTATCCTCCGTCATAGAGTTCCAACTCTCGAATTTGGGGCATTACTATCTCGATTTGAACTCCACGTACATAGTGACGAAAGTGCGCATCGTACGTGACGATGGTTCCCTGCCCAAAACAAAGGCGGGCGATAGGAGGACGTACGACGAGCTCTACCCCGTCAACGCCTTCGCCAGCTCGCTTTTCAAGAGGAGTGAAGCGTGAAGCTATACTGGCTATACGCACGAGATCGTGCACGGAGAACCGGAAGGGGCTATACGCACGACGCGCTCGGGGCGCCATCCCTCGGCCTCCTCTCTAAACTTTTCTCTCTTTCGCCCTTCCCGGCTCGTCGCCCTCTCCGTCCGCGCGCGCGGAACATTCCTAAGTCCGCAAAGTCGTGTATGCGCAGGCCACGTGCGAGCGTAGCGAACGTTTGAAACGCAGTCGGTTTCTTGTTCCATGAGGCCTTGTCATGGCCTTAAGCGTGGGTGACACGTTCACTAGTTTCGCCGAGTTCGAACAATACTTTAAAGATTTTCAAAAGCGAAACCATGTGGTTTTTGTCACCAAGTCGACGAGAAGCGTGGAGGCCGCTGATGCGAAGCTGAGCGACGGACTAGAAAGACTGGATGCAAAGCTAAAGCACGCCAACGCAACCTACATATGCAAGCATGGTGGTGTTACAAGAACCACAGGCACGGGAATCCGCCCGCAACAAAGGTAGGATACAGTCATACAGTGAGACATGCTTTTCGTGTGCAGAAACGCTTTGCATAGTCGCTTTCTTTGTACACTTGTTCACTGCTGTCTTGTTTTCTTTATTCCTCTTTAATTCATCTGCTTTCTTTTTCTTTTACTAGGACTATGAAGAAGCAGTGCCCGGCGACTGTAGTCATAGCAGCCCGACGAGCTACACAACAACTATGTGTAACAAAAGTCGACCTGAACCATTGTAATCACGACATCAGCGAAGAGTTGTACTGCTCATACCCGGAGAACCGGCGTCTCACAAGCCCAGAAAGGGATTTCGTCAGGCCACTTCTGGAGCTAAAGGTTCAGCCAAGCATGATAGCAAGAAAGATGTATGAGAACACAGGTAAGCGATAGTTTGCCTCTAGCCCTTTCTCTCGTATGCCCTAGGATCTTCTTTGAATCTGCAATTTTCGTCTCCAGGAAAGCGAGTGATATCTAAGGACATCCAGAACCTTGGACAGCATATCAATGGAGGGGATGAAGCAGAACTGCTGCTCAAAGAAATTGAACGCTGCACGGAGAGGTTCAGTGCAACCATCACCCCAGTGACAGATGAGAATCGAATGCTCCAGATACTGCTCGTCCAGACTCCGCACATGAAGAAAGCCCTAGCATCATTTCCTGAAGTGATACTACTGGACGCAACGTACGCACAAACAAGCTCAAGATGCCTCTGTTTGTATTTATGGTACAGGACGGCTCAGGTGGAAGTCAAGTTGTAGGTTATGCTTTCGTGTCATCCGAGCAGCAAAATGTTGTGAGTCGTCTCCTTGAGCTCTTTGTCACAAACAGTCCTGACACGTGTAACACACAGGTGGTGATAGTGGACAAAGATTTCACAGAGATTAGTGCTATCCGCCGTACATTCTCAAGTTCACTGGCAATACAACTATGTCAGTTTCATGTTGTGAAAGCATTCAGAACAGCGGCTGGTCAGCTGACAAGGTCAAAAGGTGAATGTGACCGCACAATGCAAAGCTTCAATGAAATGCTTCATGCTCCAACAGCACAGAAGTTCGAGGAAGCCAAGACGGAGTTTCAGCGATTTGCAAGCGAAGAAGTCACCACCTACTTCAACAGAAACTGGGCCACAATAACCGAAATGTGGGCACGCCATCTTTGTGACCAGCATTTCACAGGGGGCAACACTACCACAAATCGTGTGGAGTCCCATAATGCCAAAATCAAGAATGTGCTGTCATCTACAGCTAAGCTGCACGAAGCACTTGCCAGACTCCTGAACATGGTGGAATCCATGCAACTCGAGGCACGTCACAAATTGACACTGCTTAGGACCTGCGACTTCTACAGCCACAAGTCCAGTGATCTGGAGACTTTATGCAGGAACCATCACACACCATATGCCTGCGAGCTAGTGCACAAGGAACTGGTAAAAATGACTGACAATAACCCACAAGTGAAGGCGCTGTCCGCAGAGGACTATGAAGTCGAGTCATCAGTGACTGGGTACTTCAACAAAGTTTCCCTACGCAATCAAACGTGCACGTGTACGACTTTCCTGAGAACAGGACTCCTGTGCCGGCATTTCCTTGCCGTATGTGCAAAAAACAAACTAGTGCCTGACATTGGAAAGGTTGTACATAAGCGATGGTTCAAGTCATATATGACAGACTTCATGAGATCAGTTAGTGAAACAGGAAGTGGTGAAGTTGTGAGTAATTCTGAAGCTCACCAACTTGAGGTTGCACAGATGCCTGGGCCCTCCTTTGAAAAAATGAACAGAAACCAACGTTTCAGTTTTGCAATGAACACTCTGAAAATGCTTGCTGACAATCTAGCGGATTGTCAGCCCAAAGTGTTCAAAAGGAGACTGGCATTCCTTCACCGTGTTAACGAAACTTGGATGCGAGGAAGTGAGATGGAGGAAGATTACAGCTCTGGCTCTGTGCAAAGTGATCTCTCAGCGAGTGCTCAGCTGACAAATGATGCTGAAGGCAGCCAGGACCTCCCAGTCACAGTGCATGTACGTAACAATGACCTGTGCAGTAGTGTTCCGAAAGCACTTCTGGAAGCAGTGCCACTTCACAATCAAGAGGAGGAGGAGACACAACAGGAGAACAATATTCCTACCACCTGCATCAAGCTTCCTTTGGTAAAGTGTAGAGGACGCCCACCAAAAAGGATCCTTCAGCGCAGGAAACAAGCGGCACTATGCGGTGGTGACAGGCCTGTGCCATTTAAACAGTTGCCCCAAAAGTCGCAGCAGAAACGTAATATCTTAATTTAGTGCATATTATCATGTTAAGTGTTCCCCTTTCTTCATTCCAGTGCTCCTGACTGCTATAGCCGGGGAGGAGCTTTGCAAGTCTGTTTTGGAGTGTGGATACGTGCTCCAAGAAAGCGATGTTGAAGTTCGGCCAGAGGCTTTGCCTAGTGCTTTGTTAGACTACAGGGTATCACTGCAGCAGATTGCGAAGTTTTTCACAGCTGATGCATGGCACGTTATTACATCATCAGGTGTGCATTCTACTTTGTGGCTCTCCTTACTTACATAGCGCTTGTGACTGATGAATGAACTCCTCTCTCCAACATTTCTCTCATTATAGTTTCTGTGAAGAAGCAAGAGAACCTGTGGCTTTGTGCAGCATGCAAAGAAAAAGATGATGGCCAAATAAAGATGATTGCCTGTGACCAGTGCCTTGAATGGTTTCATTGGTAAGCATCGTTCTTGTAATACTTTTGTGTTTGGTGGCATGTGTTTAGTTTTTTTCTTTGGCTTACAGGACATGTGGTGATGTCACGAAGAAAGACCTGAGGAAACATTGGTTCTGTCTGCAGTGCAGTGAGACTGTGAAATAAAATGCTTGCAGAAATATTTCATAGATAACAAAAGGTTGTAGCCCTGTTGTTTGCTTAGTCTGAGCGTTTTAATTGGACCCAGTACTTCAACAAGGGAATGGGTACGTAAAACTGGAGCAGAAAAAAAAGGTATAATAAATAATGAAAGGGGGACAAGATCATCCCAAGGGAGTTGATGGAGCCCGCGTCACGTGACTGGCATGAAGCTGTAAGCATTGTATGTGGTGCCGGTGCCGACCATACAAATGCCATCGGATACGTAGCGTTTCAGCTTCAACGCATTTGCAACTACTCTTGCACATCAATGGATAGAAATTACGTTTGTTCGTGATACCTTTGCACCTGGATCACAAGGGCTTTTCAAAGAATAAGGGCCTTGGCGACCTAGGGAGCTTCTATGGTTGCTGTGGCTATCTCAGCAATGCGATCTTGATCACCGCGTAGCCGGTGCCAAAACAAGTATTGCGCGTCTTCCCCGCCCCATTTTTCATGCGCGGGCGCGGACGGAGAGGGCGACGAGTCGGGAAGGGCGAAAGAGAGAAAAGTTTAGAGAGGAGGCCGAGGGATGGCGCCCCGAGCGCGTCGTGCGTATAGCCCCTTCCGGTTCTCCGTGCACGATCTCGTGCGTATAGCTTCACTCTTTCAAGAACGTAGCCGTTTTCTTGAATCAGAACATGATTACGAATAATAATTTGCATAGCTAGAGAAGCTATCTGGATATTTTGCTGCACGCCAGTACCACGGAGCAAAATACTGTGCATAAACCAGGCCTCTATACGCAAGATGAAGCACGTCAGTCGGAAAACAACTTTCACGCTCGTGAACCGGCCGAACGATACAACCTCACACAGGGCGGCAAGTCTATCAACCTGGTTTCCAAGATCAACTCGGACATTTTCTTGCTACTCATATCGGGAGCGGGAATTAGGCTTGTTTTTTATCAAGGCTCCGATGAATTCCGAGTTATGAAGACCGATCAAGAGCAGCACATGCATAAAGTGGAAATCATGAGTGCCGCCTTGTACATAAAGAAAATCACTGTGTCTCCCAGACTAGTCCTCGGGCACGAAACCGAATTGCAGCAGTGCAAGGCTCTCTACACACTGGCTGGAAGTGAATTACGTATTCGTTCAGTACCAGTTGGCAACCTGGATGCATGCCTGGAAGATTTATTTCCAGAGGTGGTGGTTGCATTTGTGCCCACCCTAGCCTACCAGGGAGCATTCGATCGCGACCCGTATCGATTTGTGAACTGCGACATTGAATCGGCGACGCTCACTGTGATGCCATGCCACTGTGAACGGGACGCAAGTAGTATACGACTTGTCAGAAACAAGCCGGGGTCCAAACTACGGCACCCCCTGCCCTGAGCCCTGCGCGTTTTTTTCCCTGCGCGGCGCGTGTGCGGAGGGTTGTCCACGTGATTATCGGTGGGGGAGGGCTGCGCGTGCGCTCATCGTAGCATATTTTTCAGCCTGGGCAGACTTCTTTGGCCGACTTCACATATTTTTCCGATACAACAGGTGAGCGGTTTACATGCAGAGACATGCAAAGAAGGGTCATACACAAAAAGTACAAGTCAAAATATATTTATTAATGCCAATCAAGTTGAGATATATTTATTAAAGTCAATTGTGCTGATAATTAATTGTGATGCCAATCAGGTGAAGGAGAAAAACCCAACCGAAAAACCTTCACCAACTGTAACAGGGCGGTGCTCGGGTGGAGGGATGATGTGGTGGGCGGAGCGTGACCGGAGGGCTGCGTGTGCTCTTACCATTTACCCTGGGCTGACTTCTTTCACCATTTACTACTTGGGCCGACTTCCTTCCCATGACAGGTAGGCGGAGCGTGACCGGAGGGCTGCGTGCGTGCTTACCATTCACCCTGGGCTGACTTCTTTCACAATTTTCCTACTTGGGCGTCGCGTGGCCGGAGGGCTGCGTGTGTGTTTACCATTCAGCCTGGGCCGCCGACTTTCGTCATTTTTCAGTCTGGGCCGCCGACCTTCATCATTTTTCAGCCTGGGCCGCCGACTTTCGTCATTTTTCAGCCTGAGTCGACTTGAATCGTAATTTTTCCAGCTACAACAGGTGTGCAGTTTACATGCAAAGGATAGCCATACACAAAAGTACAAGAGAAAATATATTTATTAAAGTCATTAGGAATTATGTGATGACTCGGCGTGAATGGGAAAAACTTTGCCAAAAATCTGAAATAGAAGGAACACAATACACGTAACAAAGAATATTACAGGTATGATACATTAGCATTGAGTAGGTATCACAAATCAAACATAATATTTTTATTAGTGGAAGTTTTCAATGAATCAGAATTGATAGCGCATTTAATCAAAGAAAATATTCTTAATCAATACGATTACAATCAAAATTATAAATTGTATTATAAAACGTCTAATATTCCTATACATGAGAACCATCAGTGCAATAGCGGGAAGTTCTGATAGTTGTATGCAGTTAAATGTGAACAGCAGAGACTCTGGAGGACTATGGGGCACGAACACAAGAGGAAATAAAATCTATACCACTACATTGGTTAATCAAAACAACATAGTAATCTATCATTCAGAAAATGAAAAAATCAATCTCATCAGGAAATAGACACGTTAAAAATGAACTTCACCACATAGCCAACAATCCTAGCCAACAATCTGAACAAAGAACGACACGAACACAAGAGGAAATAAAATCTATACCAATACAAAGAAGATATTCCACTTCACCACATAGCACGCTCCAAGCCAACAAACAGAACAAAGAACAACACGAACACAAGAGGAAATAAAATCTATACAAATACAAAGAAGATATTCCACTTCACCACATATTACACTCCAAGCCAACAAACAGAACAAAGAACGACACGAACACAAGAGGAAATAAAATCTATACCAATACAAAGAAGATATTCCACTTCACCACATAGCACACTCCTAGCCAACAAACAGAACAAAGAACGACACGAACACAAGAGGAAATAAAATCTATACCAATACATTTGTCAAACTCATCAGAAAATAGACATGTTAAAAATGAACTTCACCACATAGCACACTCCCAGCCAACAAGCAGAACATGAACGACAAGAACACAAGAGGAAATAAAATCTATACCAATACATTTGTCAAACTCATCAGAAAATAGACATGTTAAAAATGAACTTCACCACATAGCACGCTTCTAGCCAACAACCAGATCTAATGATATCTACCCTGATTTGTAGAAGACGGGTGCCGATAGATGTATGGAAGACCATGGAATACGAAGGACTAGAACACAAGAGGAAATAAAATCTACACCACTTCAAAGAAGATATTCCTAATCAAAACAACATAGTAATCTATCATTCAGAAAATCAAACACATCAGAAAATTAATATTCCTATACGTGAGAACCATCAATGCAATAGCGTGAATATCTGTCATAACATTTCGAGCGCAATAGGGAATCTCAGTTTCATATTCCAACATTACTCAACTTTTAATTTCTTATTAAGTGAACAGCATAGACGTAAGGAAATAACGAGAAACAACACAATCAACAGCTACAATTAATAGAGAGCCAAAACCTGCGCACCATCCAACACATAGAGAAATAATAGCTAATCAATCTATCAAAGCCGAAATAGCACAGGCTTAACAATATAGCACAGACTTAACGCTGAAGAACAGAGGAACACGCGGCGACACGCAAACATCAACAGAGGAACATAATCTATCATTGAACCATCATAAAATCGATCGATATACAATTTTCATTCTAACAAACACTACGAACCTTGATGGAGGTATCCAAGACATAGGAAATATGCACGGTTTTCACTCTTTTCCTCAAAGCCGCTCACACATACTATACAAGATATTCGATTGCGGATTAAATGCTAAAATTTATCGATTCACATTCAGGAGAAGTGGTGACTACCACACATCAGTAAGAGTTTAATTAAAATTTGAACAAGTGTTGCAATTTATGATCAGTGTTGTAGAATGTGTAATTTCACAATACGCAACCTTTAGCTCGATCACTTTGATGAGCACTCTTTCACAATGTCAGAGAAGTTAATCGAATGGATTGATATTTTCTGTATACACTATAACATAATGCGAATTCTTTATGTCGTGGATACTAAAAGTTACGAATATTTTCTGAACGAAAATTTACTTCGTGTCATTCTTTGTTCTGATTGTTGGCTAGGAGCGTGCTATGTGGTGAAGTTCATTTTTAACGTGTCTATTTCCTGATGAGATTGATTTTTTCATGTTCTGAATGATAGATTACTATGTTGTTTTGATTAACCAATGTAGTGGTATAGATTTTATTTCCTCTTGTGTTCGTGTCCCATAGTCCTCCAGAGTCTCTGCTGTTCACATTTAACTGCATACAACTATCAGAACTTCCCGTTATTGCACTGATGGTTCTCACGATAGGAATATTAGACGTTTTATAATACAATTTATAATTTTGATTGTAATCGTATTGATTAAGAATATTTTCTTTGATTAAATGTGCTATCAATTCTGATTCATTGAAAACTTCCACTAATAAAAATATTGTGTTTGATTTGTGATACCTATTCAATGCTAATGTATCATACCTGTAATAAGTATTGTTACGTGTATTGTGTTCCTTCTATTTCAGATTTTTGGCAAAGTTTTTCCCATTCACGCCGAGTCATCACATAATTCCTAATGACTTTAATAAATATATTTTCACTTGTACTTTTGTGTATGGCATCCTTTGCATGTAAACTGCACACCTGTTGGAGCTGTAAAAATTACGATTCAAGTCGACTCAGGCTGAAAAATGACGAAAGTCGGCGGCCCAGGCTGAATGGTAAACGCACACGCAGCCCTCCGGCCACGCGACGAACAAGTAGGAAAATTGTGAAAGAAGTCAGCCCAGGGTGAATGGTAAGCACGCACGCAGCCCTCCGGTCACGCTCCGCCAACCACAGCAGCCCTCCGGTCACGCTCCTCCCACCTGTCATGGGAAGGAAGTCGGCCCAAGTAGGAAAATGGTGAAAGAAGTCAGCCCAGGGTGAATGGTAAGAGCACACGCAGCCCTCCGGTCACGCTCCGCCCACCACATCGTCCCTCCACCCGAGCACCGCCCTGTTACAGTTGGTGAAGGTTTTTCGGTTGGGTTTTTCTCCTTCACCTGATTGGCATCACAATTCCCAGCACTATTGACTTTAATAAATATATCTCAACTTGATTGGCATTAATAAATATATTTTGACTTGTACTTTTTGTGTATGACCCTTCTTTGCATGTCTCTGCATGTAAACCGCTCACCTGTTGTATCAGAAAAATATGTGAAGTCGGCCAAAGAAGTCTGCCCAGGCTGAAAAATATGCTACGATGAGCGCACGCGCAGCCCTCCCCCACCGATAATCACGTGGACAACCCTCCGCACACGCGCCGCGCAGGGAAAAATACGCGCAGGGCTCAGGGCAGGGGGTGCCGTAGTTTGGACCCCGGCTTGTTTCTGACAAGTCGTATACTACTGACGCAGCAAATAGACACGTTCGACTTCGACAGTAACCTGAACCACCGAAGCTATTTCAACCTCTTGGAGCAACTGTGCGAGAAGCACGTCTCCTACGAATACGACCACTACGTTGGTTGGAAACAAGTTCCTACTGTACTATGACCTGGATCCCGATCAATCCTCCGTCCACCTCTCACCAATCAGGCGTGGAAACGTTCGTCTGCAACTCAAGTTCTGACGCACCTTGGCTGAACCCACGACCGTATTGATACTGTCCGAGAGTGTGAGAATCATGTCCGTGGATAAGAACAGGAGCGTGACACTGGATTAGCGCGCACGGTGTTCGAGCAAGACATGAAGAGACTTTTAAGATACAACAAGTGGACTTCAGCACTCTACCGAGGTGTATACGCTCGAGACGACCGTCTGCCCGCGCTGGATAGACCGGGAATAATCGTTGTCAACACCGATCGACGACAGCAGGCCGGGGAGCATTTGATTCACTACACGAAAATGAAGGATAAACTGATCTACTTTGATTCCTTCGGATTGCCGCCCATCGAACCCGAGCTGAAACGTCTCGCCATTCACGAATATAATGATGTCTGTATTCAAAGCCTGTATTCTTCAATGTGTTGTGTGTATTGTTAAATCGTGGCGACATTGTTGGCGAAAGGGAAACCACTGAAGAGCATTGTATCCCTGTTTTCCAATAATCTCGTCGCTAATTACCTAAAATCAATAAATATGCTAGAAAAGTTGTT
This sequence comes from Ornithodoros turicata, assembly GCF_037126465.1. NCBI lineage: Eukaryota > Metazoa > Arthropoda > Arachnida > Ixodida > Argasidae > Ornithodoros > Ornithodoros turicata. The sequence goes on along the minus strand of NC_088203.1, from coordinate 69,265,695 downwards.
TGTTGCTTAAAAAAGCGTGGCGTCCTTTATTCGCTATAGCTCCCCACAAACTATAGTCGCTTAGTCGATGAATACGCGTTATAATCCTTCTATATAGCTCCCTATCATATCATTCTATCAACATAGCTTCCTAATCCATCACACAACCCAACATTTTTTCTCTTAAAATCACAAATACATGCATTTTTATTTCACTGATGATTACATATGGGACGCGGACTTTGGCTGGTCTCGGTGGGCGCGTCACTTTTTCTTCGCGTGAGTAAAGATGATGTCGGGCGATGCGACTCTTTTACCATCCCTGAATCTGGCTATTTTTAGGCGCAAGGGTGGTGCACCGCAGCTGGGTCACATTTTGTTTGTACAATAACATAGGAACAGCTCGTGATCAATGGCGCGTGCATGTTAGCTGCGAAGGACTTGGATAACCCCATTTGGAACTTCTTGGAAACCAAACTGCATAAGCGAACCCTTTGTTTTTGGTTACAGAAAGATTGTTCCGGCATGTGGAAATGAGAGGGCTATGATGTAATACAGGCGGTCTGCTTTGATGTGGGCTCATAGAGATTTTTTTCTTCACATAGACTTGTCTCATCAAGCAGAACAGTTTCCTTTTGGTATACGTTTTAATACGCGTGGCGGAAAGTTCGATGACTCAGAAAACATGATTTACAACCCCAAACTGCAGAAGCAAGCGAGCGAGCTCTGATATAAAACAGATGGCGCCAACGTGTTGGGACATGCAGCGCGGCTGCTGAAGCTCCATGACCTCATTTCTTGACAAACATGATTTACGACCTCCAAACCATGGGAGTACGCGGAAGCAAATAAGCTCTGATATAAAACAGATCGCCCCAACGTGTTGGGACATGCAGCCTGGCTGCTGAAGCTCCATGACCTGATTTCTTGACAAACATGATTTACGACCTCCAAACCATAGAAGTACGCAGAAGCAAGCGAGCTCTGATATAAAACAGATGGCCCCAACGTGTTGGGACATGCAGCCTGGTGCTCGTAGCACACGCTCTTTTCACGAGGAAAAGAGCAAGGCGAAGCATCTCCGTCTGTGCGCGGACGTGAACGAAATCCTATTGGAATTTTGCGAACCGGGCAAAACCTTTGTAGAATTTAGTAAAATACAGTACATGCAGCAGTACAATTACACCGTCACATTGGACGCGGAGAGCGTACTCGCGCCCAGTGGTGTTGGCATGCAGCGTCACGTCACCTCTAGCTTCTGTGCCGTGCTCGTGCGCACCCACAACTCGAAGGTGATGCGCATCAGGACGCACCATGGTGAAGATTCCGCGAGGCAATGCGTGAAAGCTTTGATGGAAATGCGTGACGAGATGCCGCCCTGAACGCCTGCCTCGCCGCAATGGTGCTTAATGATGAGCAACGGGCCGAGCACAGAGCTGCCACCCACTGCGCATACTGTAAACGGGAGTACGTGCAAGATCTGCCCCGTGTCCGGCATCACGACCATTCCAAGCGTTGTACTGCCGGCCAGACAAATTACATCGCGATGCTGTGCAACCCCTGTAACGTGGCGGGCACGACGAGAGAAAAAATACCGATTATGGTGCACAACCTGGCCTTAGATTAGGCCGGACTGCTGCGGGTATTTCACCTTCTCGGGTGGAAGCGAGCTCCCTTCATCGTGGCCAGTTCCATGGAAAAAATTCTATGGTTCGAAATTGACACCTTCCTATTCAGAGATGCCATGCAGTACACAGGGGTGGAAGTGGGTCCTGAGCCTGCGGAGCTACAATTGGATCAGGAAAAAACTGTTTTGGGAGCAGGCTTGTATCACCCAAAATGGTGTTCCGTAGCACTGTTGTAGCAGTGCGCAACGCCCCAAGATAATTACTGAATCAGTTTAGTGTATTACCAACACAAAGGTCATGCCCTATACACATATTGAATGAGAACTTTATTCAATACATATTTATCTGGAAAAATACTAAAAATATCACAGTAAAACTCAAAAAGATGAACACGTGCTGCATGAAGACTGGGTTCACTAGAGTTGACCTGGTACGGTAAATACAAGAACTTTGCTTCTCAGCCATTGTGCAGTACTATTGACATGAATGGTACTCCAATGACGTACAGTTCGAAGGAAGAAAAATTGGCGAACCTTTAGGTATGGTATTTTTGATGCACATATCCCCAACAAACAAAGAATATGGGGTAACACACTACGAAGACAAGCCATTGTCCCTTGTTTGGCAAAAAGAATATGACTATGAATATGTAAAATATTACACTCTCTAGCACACACAGAATGGTTCCTCTAGCAAACACATCACCTCTTTTTCTGCAAGACATTGTTGACCTTCTCTATACGGGAAAGGAGACTGGGCGGTTTAGAATTTGCATCCAGCAGAAGAACATTGCCACTGTGCACTTTTCCCATGTCTTTTTTTTTAATTCCCCAGTTGATGAGGCCCTGGCCATTGGCCAGTAGTGCTTCAAGCGATCGTACCTGCGCCTGCAATCTCATTTTTTCTTCTTCAAGTCTTTTCTTCTCTGTAACCTCTGTGTCCGGAGCAACATCAGCATCTAGCTCTCTCTTTTTTGCACTTTCTTTGTCGGCCTCTTCCCTTTCTAGTCGTTCCTTGTATGTTCTGCAGGAGTTTTTTACGCATTTCAGGAGCTCTCTGGTCAACGGCACCTTCGTAGCATCATTGTCATACCTCTTCAGAAACATCTTTGTCTGGCGAAGGGCACTTATGCTTTTAATGCTGATTGAGCTTCGATGCTGGAGGGCGTGCTTGCTTTCACTGAACCCCCTTTCACAGTCTGAGTTCCCGTGGGGAATGCAAAGGGCTGCTTTCACCAATTTCCCAAGCAGTGGGAACTTTGGCGCTGTAGAAGCATGTCGCTTCAGTACGAATACATGGTTCCAGTAGCTAGTTATATCTGGGAAAGATTCTAAGTCCAAGTTTTCTGATGCAAGCAGGTGCCATTCATCTATGAGGGATGAGACTTCATTACCAGCCACAACTTGAGGCAAAGAGCTCGCCACATATCGAAGTGATCGCAGAGGACATTGGCCTTGCGCACCAGGCTTCAAACAGTTCAGATGGTGGAGCAGTTTGTTGGTTAGTGGGAGCCTTGTCAGCAAGCACTTAGCACATGAAATGTAGAAGGACCGTGCTTTCAGGATAAATGCCTTTTTCTCATCAGCAGTCCAAGAGATCATCTCTCTTTCTGTGTCGAGACCAAGTTCTGGCTTTGATCTCCAGCTGCGTTCAATCCATCAACGTTCAATTCCACAAGCTCAAAGCCTGACAGGTGTAAAAAAGCACTCTGCAGCGTGAACCGTCCAAGTACTTGCCTTATCATGATCACCGTCTCTTCATAGAGGACATGGATAAGAAGCTCACGACTTTGAATGAGCGTCTCAAACCTCTGCAATAGCTGTGCAGCATTCTTCACAAACATCAGCTTTGCCTTGAGTGCCTTGTTAGAGAAGGCGCCTGCTAACTGTGTCCTCCTTGCTGCACTAGAAATCCTTGTAGAAGATGGCTTTGTGAAAAATACTTTCAGGGCTTTAAATGTGTCCAAAACTGCAGGCAGTAGTGTGAGCCACCCGCTGCTCACGTGCCTAACAAGGCTGTGCTCAGGCAATCCAACTTCCTGTTGCAACTGCTTCAAGTCTGCGTTCCTAGTTGCGTACTTGAAGAAATGGTAAATATCTGTCACAAAAAGCTCTACGTCATCAAATGAAGACTCAAGTCCAGCTGCAAATGCATTGTGCACTTTCTGTAAAGCACAATCAGAAATATCGATGGCATTGGGGCACAGTTTTTCCTTGAGCTTACACTTCAAGCTTTTCATTACATTTGGGCCATCGCTGTATACACACAACAGACGTCCCTTGGGGAGCTCAGAGAGCGCATCTTCAATGCATGACAACAGCACATCAGCAGTTGCATGGCCAAGGCTGTAGGACTCAAGATGTTCAACTACGACGCGTTTTGCGTTGCTGGAGTAGTAGCGAGCAAGGACATCAAGTTGCTGCACTTTAGCTTCTGGCCTTGGAGTGTCGTCAATCACAATTGAGAAGAACACATTCGGCCGGGTCAGTTCGTTCACAAACTCAGTCTTAAAATATGGCCCAATTCCATCGGAAATAATGTAGGAAAGCTTTTTCCTTCCGCACTGGAACTTCGACGCAACTGTTGAATCAGGAAACATGGATGGGTAGAGCATTGTTGCCACGTCTCCCCATGTGTATGGAATGGAGTTTCCGACAACCGCAAGCGCGAATATTGTTTCCGCCTTCGACGTGCTTTCTTGCACATTAGTCCTGGCCTCTAGAGCCTTCAAAACAAGAAGTCCTTGCCTTGAGGTTTGTATAACACTGTCACTCCTTCTGTGCTTCTTCGCATTTTCTACGTGCTTTTTAGACGAAGCGTGACGCATCACAGCCGAAGCACCATGCTGTGCGCAGGATGTCACCACACTGCACAGCCGTGCAGTACCCATCAGTTTCTCTCACACTTGGCTGACACCACGAGGCAATAACGTCACCGTTTGAATCAGTCTGTCTTAGAATGTCGCCGTTGAACTTTGTGTTTCGCCCTGAAAAGTACAAAACTCACACCATGTACCTCTCTGCTAGCCGAAAAAGACGTTGTCACAATCTGTACTATTGAGTTTTACTTACGACCGTGTATTCACACGAGCGCCTTTTCTGACTGCGCAGCGACTGAAGGAGGAGAAGGAGGTATCAGCGTAATCACCCAATTATCCAACCATTCGGTCGCGGGCGGGGCTTATCGTACAGCGGAATCTAGGAAGCGCGCACGTTCTTATCTTATTTTTGGCGAGATATGAAAGAGCCTTGTGCAACATCACTGCGCTCGGCAGCTCCGTCCATCAGAAAGAACCACGCGGATAGTTTGTCCGCGGTGCACAGAATCTGACGACTGACGCGCAGAGCCTTCCGGGAGGACGATAAAAAAAGAAGAAAAGCCACCCTCTGTTGCCAATGTGACAAGCTCTTTTGTTTTTATCTAATACACCCGGTAGAGCAACACTCGATTTTGTGGAAACTTGCCGGTGAGCAATACCGAAATGTACCATGGAAACATGTCATGTGAGAACAAATCGTTTTTGAAATGAAAAAGAGACACCTGGATGCCGAAGCAACGGTATATATGCACACCAAAGCACGTTCTGAGTCCCCATATTCACGGCGTAGTCGTTGTATCAGTTAAGAACGCGTTAATTATTAATAACGAGTTGTCTGCATGCTCGCATTCCAAACCAAAATGTATCAGCTCAGGATGATGGTAGTTTCGTTCAAAAACGAGAAAATGTGTGAGCAGTATGTCGCACGCCAGGTAAGCTAAAGGGGCTCAAAATTTAATCCACGAGCCGGCCACTGCGGAGGTCGCGCATATTCATAGTTGTCTTGCATCATAAATTAGTAAATCTATACTATTTTAGGGCTGTAGTTACACAAGCTTACAGGAAGCATGGGTTCGCCATCACGTCTTGCAGTGCGCTCGCGGGAGGCCACTGTGTGCATACATTGTGTCCTTACAACCATCAATGAGGACGAACACTTGTAATAAACGGAGCCAGTTTTCCTCGGCCATCCATCGCGGCCACAAAGTTTGGGAACTGCCACAGCGCTTCAAAGTAACATGTTTTAAATCTGGATAAAGCTAATGCTAAAAATGCAACATATTGACGAACTTACGTTATAGCGTCTCGCTTTGCCATAGCATTATTTCGTAATTATTCACTGGGGGAGCTTCTTATACAACGCGATATGCAAAAAGTGCGAATTCGTAAATTTCGTTTTGTCCCATGATTGTATATGTATGAATGGGACAGTAACGTACCCCCCCCCCCCCACCACCACCACCACCCCACCCCAAAAGCAAAAGAAAGGAAAAGATCAGAAAAGATAATAAAGGTTGTTTGAGTGGGAGAGGATCATTTCCAAGAGAGGTTCTTCTCCCGTTCTAATTGCACTACCAACTGTGCGAGTTCGTGGTGGTGAACTCTACCTCGCTATGCAACCGGTATATGCGATGAACGTTTTACTGCAATGAGTAGTGTACGAAGGTAGTAGACACAAAAACATGGCCTGTCCAACGCCTAAAGCAATGGGGCCAATGAAACACAGGAATTGGAAGCTCCCAGAGGAGGGGATCATACCTGAACCATCCCATTTCTGCACTCTAAAAACTGAACTTCAGGGCATAGCAAGCTATGCTCCAACCATGGCCACGAGCGATAGGGTCATTGCTTCTGATTCGAAGAGAGAGGAGGGCGAACGGTTGTTTCTGTCACTTATCATATATCCGAATTGACACAAGGGAGGGGGGCAGGATCGGCTCGCCGTTGTTTTCCACACAAAAGTGGGCGTCGTCACGACTTTAGCAAAAAAAAAAAAAAAAAAGAAGCAAGCCGGATGGAGGATAGAGTTGCGTAGAGGGTGCATGAGTTCGTTGGTGGGAGCAAACAGTTAGATGGGTCTTGGAGCAAGACCTGCCTTCTGCAGAAAGAGGACAAGGTTTCTTGCTTTAGCAGAACGTGCAGCATAGCTACCACACACACACACACACACACACAGACACCATTGAGACAAAAAGGTGTACGCTCCACTCTGTCTTCCAATCAGAAGTGAGCCAGGGCTATTATTCGCGGCAATGGTTGGCGCAGAGTGTGCTATGCGATGAAGCTGTTTTTACTGTGCTCTAAAGGTGCGACCTTTACGCCACAGCGTCTCTGCTTTACATCACACTCATCACCGTCACACTGCTGCGGCGTCACGGTAGAAAACGAAGACACACAGCCTTCATAGCACTCTCTCCTACACTCTTTCCCGCTCAGACTTATTTACGAACGCTTTATGCATTTAGAGGCACGTTTAAGCGCGCAGAATTCGAAGGAGCCTGTTGCAGATGGGTTACGGAAAAACGATCACTGGCTAGTATAATGTCCCGCATATTCATCTGTATACTCCCCTTATGCGCTTTGCTATGCGGAGCAGAATGTATTCTAAAGCGGCCGCATCCATTCTCAAAACCTTGCGGTAGGCACATGGGTCCTCGTCTCGTAGCTCCCGTAGAAGGCTATTTTACAGACCGTGCTCTTCACTCAACACCCATTCTTTCGTCCATATCTTCCTTAACCACTTCTTTTCATGGCAGCATTCACTATAGTCAATGAGAACAGCAAAACCACCAATTTTCGCTTTCTTTCGTCCATTGCGTACCAAGCGCCGTGCACATAAAATTAATGCTGCAACCTTCAACCGGAGCGCGAACGTTATCCCCGGCATCTGAGCTGACAGCACAGTGGAACACTATCTGTGTAGGCATTCCAGAGGGGCGTAGCCTCAGCGCCTTATCATTTACCCTCTCGCTCCTTCAGTCGCTGCGCCATCAGAAAACACGCTCGTGTGAATACACGGTTACTCATGGTTCCCACTCTGCCTGCAGGACGCCCATGGGAAACCGCCAAAACCTCACGACCAGTGCGGCGAAAGTACAGTGGACTGTAGCCAAAGCCGAAGTGCGCCGACAAGGGCGCCGACACGCCGAAGCCGCCGCCGTTTCCAAAAACACGCAAGCCGGCGCACCTCTTTTCGGCTGCGAAAACGCGCATTGGAACGCTCTCGCGAAGTCGCAAATAATACGAGTGACGACGCAGATACATTTACCTCCCGTCACACGTGTACTAATCGCAGATCTAACGATCACGACCACGGCGTAGTTTGCGGTTTTGTGGTTTTTCCTACTTGTGTTTGTTATTCCCGTCGCTTTTGGTAGAATGGCTATGACGCTGCCGGCAGTCGAGCTTCTTGGAATTGAACTTGAAAATTGAACTAATCAGCGCACGCGCTGCTCTAAACTTGGCTTGGCCATAGCCTATGACTTGGCACTTGGCCAGCAACCTCAAGGTTTGCAGCAAAATGCTAAAATTCGCGGAACGAACGGCAAAGCTTACGAGATACCCCGACTGTCCGCGGTAAATGATGTTTGGGTGCAGCTTTCGCCTCTTGGGCGTGCATTGGTGCAACAAATCGGTTGCGGCGCAGCATGGCGCAATTGGCGCAGTACTTCCACCCCTGGCAACCTAAATTCGTCGCTGGCAGAGCTCGTGGAAACCATCAAATCCATGGATGGTGTAGAGGTGTTCCAATGCCTGAAGCAGGTATCTGGAGACGACTACGAAATTTTGCTTCGTAAAGGTGTATTCCCATACAGCCAACGTTAGCGCTTTCATGGCGTACGACGGATTGGCGCTGTCGGCAAAATCCGCCTTCCGAAACGATCTCACGGGGGAGGATATATGGGACGAAGACTACCATTATGCGCTGCACCTATTCGAATGTTTTGGATGCTCGAAGCTGAGGGATTATAATGCATTGTACCTGAAAATGGATGCCCTATTACATGCTGACGTGATGCAGCACTTCTGACGCCTGTGCTACGACGCACGCGGCTTGGAATTGCTTCCTTGCATTTCTCTGGCATCCTATTCAGGGCAATGCGCTCTAAATTACACGGGGGCAAAATTGGAGTTGATCATCGACGAGGACATCTACAGAACCATCGAATCGGGTGTTAGAAGCGGGCTCTGTCAGGCGAGCAGGCGTCATTTGCGGCCTAACAACCCTCTGTGCAGTGGCTATGATCCCGATAAAGAGGAGGTGTACCCCATATCATACATAGATTGCAACAATCTTTACGGATTCAGTATGATAAATTACCTCACCGTCGGCGATTTCGAATGGGTAGAGGATTTTAGCTCCGTGGATTTTATGCGTCACCCCACGGATTCGGATGTGGGGAGTACGTGTACGTGTGCGACTTGGAGTATCCAAAATCTATCCACGCTCTGACGCAGTACTTCCCCCTGGCTCCCGAGAAGGCGGTCGTCCCGAAGGAATGGCTCTCGCCATTCCAGCGAGGGCTCCTGGAAGAATTAATATATCAGCCGGCGAGCAGCAAAAAGCCGCTGGTCACGTGGAAGGACAAGGTCGAGTACGTCATTCATTACGCGCTGCTCGCGCTCTATTGTAGATTAGGCATGATGGTGACGAAAATTCACCGAATTCTAAAATTTCATCAGGTAGCATCAGGTTGCCTCGGGCATGACATTTGAGAAATATTTCTATAAAATCTCAAATAATGCGGTCTTCGGAAGAACGCTGCTAAATAAATTTAATATGCGAGATATTCGAGTAGCTTTCGATGAGGAGACGGCGAGTCGCCTCGGGCGGAATGCGTGAGAATGGAAATTTTGTCCCCCGAATGCGTCATGTACGAAATGCGCAAGAGAAAAGTGTGATGCGATTTCCCCCTGCAGATTGGCGTTACGATTTTAGAACCAAGTATGTTAACGATATACTTGTTCTACTATCAAACCTTGTGGAGTAAGCTCACTTGTCCGGTGATTACCTGCTACATTGACACGGATTCTCTGCACCCTTGGCCTATTCTGCAAGGACTACGAAGGTCTGTTACGAGTGATCGCCGACGACCATTTAGACTTATCTTCCTTCGATCGGGGTGATCCACGGCACGTTCAAAAGTGAAACCGGTAGCGTACCCATAGTGGATGTGATATGTTTGAAAGCCAAAATGTACTCCATCAAATTAGTTGGGGCAAAACAAATTGCAAGAGCTAAAGGGGTCAAAAAGAACATTGTGTGCAAACACCTCGTCCATGATACGTACCACGATACCCTATTCAAGCACACTAGCGTATCACACGAACAGATGTCAATAGTGGGAACGAAACAGTGCGTATACACCATCAGAAATGTGAAAAGAAGTCAGATCGCGTATGACGACAAACGATACCCCTACAATGACGTGGACTCCTACCCGTACGGAAGCTGCGAATATGGTAAGCTCGAGTGAATGACGTAGATAGCGGGATTTCACCTGGCATTCTTTCCCCATCAGATAATGCAGAGGATGAGAAGGAGTAGCATCATTTGGACTGCGTCACTGGAAGGATGTGGTACCTCGTTCTCTTCTCGCTCGTCTCATGCACGCCGGCGCTGGACGCCGGCAAGTGTACTGCGAGCATCAAGCTGGAGAAGGATAAGCACACCTACGCGCACGAATGCCGTGGCGATATCTTGGCCATCAGAGAGCGGCATGTGGTACCTGTGCGGTCCGGCATTAATCTGGACAGGAATGCTACTGGATTGTTGTGCACCTGCCTGCAATCGCTGGACGTGAGCGACAGCTACAAATATATCCAGTGCACATCGAAGTGTCAACTCACTGAGGACGAAATTTTTCTTAGCCGATGTCCCGGAGACGTCTACATGATCCGACACTTCCGAGGAGCCACGCCCAGCATCAAAGGAATCAATCTCTCCAAGACTGACATGATTTTTCTCAAACATGTGCTCAATAAATGTTTAAATATATTTCTCTTGTCTGTCTAAGATAGAGCCGCAGCAGGGCCGCTGGGGTAGCCAGTCCATTGGCTTAGAAGGAACCAATCAGCGCGAAGTGGGGCCGACCAATCGGCGATCAGTAGGGGGCAGCATGCCAACCTCCTACTTGGGCTTAGAATGAACCAATCAACATGCGAGGGACGGAGCCAAGCTAGCTTGCTTACGGAGTCACCTCTAATTGCAAATAATTTCAATGAATATTTCTGTGATATTCACAGGCGTATCGACATCCCTGCTAGTACCGAGGATGAGCTTCCTCTTTCACCTGCTGCCAGCAGTGACACTTTTTTTCTCATCCTGACAACTCCCCACGAGGTCGTGTCAGTCATTCAATGGTTAAAACCTCTACAATCATGCGGCCTTGACGGAATTTCGCCCCTATTCCTCAAGAAATTTTCCCACCTCTTGGGGGCGCCACTGTCTGAGATATGTAATGGACTTTCTCATCGGGCATTTTTCCGGATGAACTCAAAGTGGCTAAAGTAGTTCCAGTGCACAAAAAAGGGTCGAAGTCGGAAACTGGCAATTACAGACCTATCTCTTTACTTTGTTCCTTTGGCAAGGTGCTGGAGAGACTGATCCTCACACGACTAGAACGATTCTTTGAGGTCTATCACATTTTTCATGATTCCCAGTTCGGTTTTCGAAAAGGCAGGTCCACCTCTTTTGCTCTTCTTCATGCTACTGAAAGAATTTGTGCAACCATTCAAACAAAGTTACTAACCATGGAAATCTTTGTAGACCTAACCAAAGCCTTCGACCTAATAACTCACGAAATTTTATTCAGAAAGCTAGAGAGATACGGAGTGAGAGTAATTCCTCTTTCGCTCTTAAAAAGTTACCTGGAGAATAGGACGCAGTACGTATATAACGCCGGAGAAACTTCCTCTACTTTGCGTTTACACATGGGTGTGCCTCAGGGCTCGCTCCTGGGCCCTTTCCTTTTTTTAGTGTTCATTAATGACTCGCCTGATTATCTTTCTAACACTTGTTACTTATAGGCCGATGACACTAACATTTTCGTTGAAGCTCCAAATTTATCGGAACTTTATCATAAGGGATCTCTGGTTTTGGTAAAGCTTCATCTCTGGCTCTCTGCTAACAGACTTCTTGCTAATAGTGAAAAGACATCCTACGTTGTCCTTCATCCTGCTCAAAAAACGCTAGATTTCTCTAAGGTTGAACTTAAATTTCATAACCATGCGCTCAATCGAACAACCACTCTTCGGTTTCTTGGTATACTCTTGCACGAAAACTTAAGCTGGGACCCTCATATAAGCTAGTCAGAAGTAAAATTGCGTCTGGCCTCTATGCTACTTCGAAAATCAGAAATCTTCTTCCCAGGAATGCTCTGCTCACTGTCTATCACGCTGTTATTCACTCTCACATCAGCTACGCTTTAGAAGTTTACGGCCTCACCTATCCAGGTCACCTCCTTCCACTTTTGCTGGCTCAGAAGCGGGCCTTGAGGACTATCCTTCACCACGGTCCTCATGATGCCATATCATATGCATTCCCTCTCTTGTCAGTGCACAACTTCTATGACCTCTTGAAGTATAAAGTTGCTCTCGTTTGCATTCACTTTATTACAACCCATCCACTAGACTTAACTCTCGTTGCAAAATGTTGTCACTCAATACTCTCTCAGGTACGAGCCGTGCACATTTTACTATCCCACTGCACGTACGAACTTTGGTTACTTTTCGATTTCATCTTATGGCAACAAGGTATGGAATGGACTACCATTCGAGCTACGCTCTACTGCTAGCCGTGCTTGTTTCAAGAGGAATGTTAAATTGTAATTTTGTACTTCATACTAGTGTCCTGTTGCGATGTTTTGACTGCATTTGCTTCTTTCACTTTAACCCCAACTTCGTTGTTACCTGTCTTTTTTTTTTCTGTGTTCTGGTTCCACTTACTTACCCTTATTGTAACTGCTCGAATTAGCTGACTGTTCGTTCTGGACTGTACCACAGGGGTTTGTCCTCACAGTCCTGTTATACGAGGGGCGTTCAAGTCAACCCGGGACTTTTCATTTTTTGCAAAAGTAAAATGAACTTACAGGCGTGAAATTAGTTTTATTTTTCAACGTAATCCCCAGGTGCACTAATGCACTTGTCCCAGCGTTTCACGAGGGCTTGTATGCCAGCAGCGTAGAAATCCTCACCGGCGCGTTGCAGCCATGATCGGACCGCATTCTCGACCTCGTCGTCACACCTGAAATGGCAGCCCTCAAGGAACGCCTTAAGTGGTCCGAAGAGATGGAAATCGCTGGGGGCGAGGTCTGGACTGTAAGGGGATGTGGCGGCAACTCCGAGCCAAGTTCCTGTAAGGTGCGTGTCGTGAGATGCGCGGAATGCGGGCGTGCATTGTCCTGTAGGAGGAGGACTCCTTTGGTGATGAGGCCCGGCAGCTTTTGCTTCAGCTCCTTATGCACATCCCTGAGAGCCTGGCAGTAATATGCACTATTGACGGTGGTACCACTGGGCAGAAAATCAAAATGAACAACGCCAGCCTTGTCCCAGAAAACCGTGGCCATGACCTTACCCGCAGACGGGGTGCTTCGGAACTTCTTGGGAGCTGGAGAGCCTGGAATACTTCCACTGTTTTGATGCGCGTTTAGACTCAGGAGTGAAACGCTATGCCACTCAAACGCTTTGCTGCGGCTAAGTGTATCATGGCCATACTGAGCCTGAAGTCTTCTGTGAATTTCAGATGACTTTACGCCTTCATTCACAAGAAACTTCATGACAATTCGCTGTTCGATGTGCGCGCTCACCTCGTTGTCGGCCATCTTGTCCAGCACGTGTCTTCTGTTTTGCACAAACTTTGGGCCACCACGTGGTGAACGGGGAGGCCTGTCGCGTGTGAACATGACGAAAAAGAAGTAACGCGAGCCATTTGCACACTCGGGAGACAGAAGGTCCCGGTTTGACTTGAACACCCCTCGTAGATCTGTGTCACTTTTGTAAATGTGATTTCGGAAATAAAGAAAGAAAGCTAATTAGAATAAAGGGGCGGATCCACGATCAGTAAGCTTAGCGTGGACCAATAAATGGGGGGACCCCACTCAGGGGCAGGCTTGCAGTGGACCAATCAGCGTGATGGGGGCGTAGCCAAGCCAGCTCATTAGCATAAGAGGTGGAGTTATGGCCAACCAATCAGCGATCAGTAGGTTTGGAGCGAACAATTAGCGTGAAGTGGGCGGAGCCAAAAAGGGGGCCTGTCAATCAAAGTGGAGCCACCAATCAGAGCTTGAACCAATCAGCGTGAAGGGGCGGAGCCAAAAAGGGGGCCTGTCAATCAAAGTGGGGCCACCAATTAGAGGGCTTAGAACTGGCTTGTGCTGGATTAGAATTAGCTACTGTTGGATTAGGAAAAAAGGTGGTTCTTAGGGCGGTCCCCGTCATACTACTTGAGTGCTGTAAAAGGTCAGTCACATGTTCGCGCGTGACGCTATACCTACTTGACACACAGACTTCTGCTGCCACCAGTGGCGTAGCCAGACCTCCAAGGTAGGGGGGGCTTGATACGAACCCCCCCCCCCCCACTGATCCTGTGTCGACAACACACACATACTTGTGCACACTGCAAACTGAGGATTAAAAAAAGGAACGAAAATAGTTGATTTAGACGTTCACAGTACGATTACATGTATAGGCTGTCATGACCAATAAGGTGGTGTCACGAGATTGGAAGTATTTTGAAAAGCTCATACTTTGAAAACCATTCAAGAGTGCTTCTTAGATAGACGCCATGAACTGCAAGAACTTTCGCGATCGTCACAGTGGTCCCCCCCCCACATATATTATGTTCTCGGATTTGCACGATTTGTGTGGGTCGGTCCGTGGCAGGTAGGGGGGGGCTCGAGCTCCACCTAGCTCCCCCGTGGCTACGCCACTGACTGTATCACACGTTAAGTCACTTACTGAGGCTTGTATAAGCTATCGAAAGCTGACGAGAACAGGAAAACGTCGTTCGGCTGTTGTAACTTGATCGGAGCTTAAAAGCTGAGGGGTATCATTCGTAACTGCTGCTTGACTGCAGTGTTTTGAGCTCAAAATTCTAACTCTATCACACGTTAAGTCACTTACTGAGGCTTGTATAAGCTATCGAAAGCTGCACGAGAACAGGAAAACGCCGTTCGGTTGTTGTAACTTGATCGGAGCTTAAAACCTGAGTGGTATCATTCGTAACTGCTGCTTGACTGCAGTGTTTTGAGCCCTAAATTCTAACCATCACACGTTAAGTCACTTACTGAGGCTTGTATAAGCTATGGAAGGCTATATGAGGACAGGAAAACGGTGTTTTGTTGTTGATATTGCATCGGAGCTTAAAACCTGAGGGGTATCATTCGCAACTGCTGCTTGACCGCAGGGTTTTGAGGACCAAATTCTAACTGTATCACACGTTAAGTCACTGACTGAGGCTTGTATAAGATATCGAAAGCTGCACGAGAACAGGAAAACGTCGTTCGGTTGTTGTAACTTGATCGGAGCCTAAAACCTGAGTGCCCGTATTCACCAGTCACACTTAGCCACTGGTTTAGCGGCGTCTGGTTTAAGTTGATCACGTGATCTCTCCGGCTCTGAAGCCTTTGACCACAACGCATGCGCATTATTCACATTGTCACGGGATGGTTGAGGGGAGGGAGAAATTAGCAGACGACGGAAGGGCCGTTTTTTGTTTTGTTTTTTTTCTTTTTGCTGTGAGGTCGATAAAGAAAAGTTCAGGCGGCGCTGCTACAGGTGGTTGCGTGATGGTGTGTGGGTAGCCGCCGGTTAAGCCTGCCTTTGTGTTTGTTAATATGATCGCTAAAACAATGTACAAAGAGCGCGTTTGGCAAGTTATTGAAGAGGCAGGAGTACGTATTCTCGTGGAGGCGATCGTTGTACTTTTGTCAGTGTTCGGTCGTCGATTGTGGTTGCGTATAATAACTGCACCTCCATGGACCATCGCTTGTTTATCGTTTGTTGTGCGGCCTGTGTGGTGAATTGCAACGATCAAGATAGCCTTTCGATCGCTGGGGCATGTCAGCAGCGTGTTTTTACGCTTTCAAGTCTGGTGTCATGTGCGCAGCGTGTGTGCAGGCGCATCATCACGGTAGGCTGCCTGTAAGTAAACAGCAATACCATTGATGCAAGGGTGGCCATATCCTGCATCGGACTTACACACGCATAACTTTTATAGTGTTATGGTTTCAAGAAATTGACGTAGTACTTTACAAGGTGTCACAAATCTGCAACGCATTAAAGCATCGCTTCGCTGGCTGCGTTTGTTCTGGCGCACGACGGAAAACGAACGGTGCAGTCCTGTTCACATCCGCGTCCTGTGTGTGTGTGTTAGCGCTGTTTTCGTTGTGTTACCCAGGGTGCCCCTGCCTGTGAGTTGTGTGGAAGTTGCCAGTGTCGTGACCTCCTGTCGTTCTATCAGTGCGGTGCTATGGTTAATTGTGACCTCCTTTATATGCGTATCTCTGCATATAACATTCCTGTACAAATCATCAAGCACTGAATTGATTTATTCTGTTCAGCTAACAAAGACTGGCTGTGCTGTGACTGTCACTTGCTGGAACTTAATATAATGGGAATGTACACACTTGGCCTACAGTCATATATTGAGCGCACTTGACATCACAGATGCCATATCTGCAAAAATAAAAGGGCACGCTTTAGTGTCGTTACAATAGATCCGAACCATTCAGAATTTGTTGTTTATTGAGACCACATACACAAAACACAAACAATCTTCTCTTTGCTGTTAAAATGGATAAAATATCTCGTACAGAAGGTTTTATTTGTCTCAATAATGGTGTTTCAAGGGTGCAGCAAACATACAAAGGCAAACGCATACAACAACATCTGCAACATCAGCTACAAGCCAATCCGTACAGCTATTTGCATTGTGCTTGCTTGTTCAGAGTCATATATTATTGAGGAAACACTTTTACATACCTGGTCAGGGACTTGTGTATTTTTCTGCGCTCATTCTTTATGAGCTCCTCTCTTGACTTCATACGGGCATTGTAAACAACCTCACTTCAATTATCATTGCACCATTACATGCCAAACAATCGCCACCACCAATGCCTAAAAACTCCTCACAGCTTATGCCAGCTGAGGCTTTCAATTTAGGCTTTTTGTTCAGGAAGAATTTCACCACTTCACTTTGACACAGATAGCTGAACTTTGACAGTAAAATCACACGAGAGGCCCGTGTGACCTCTGCTTCTCCTTTGGCAAGGGTGCTCTGAGAACTGCCACTGTCCAATTGTGCAAATTAAGGTATTGCACGATTACATCAGCAGCTCTATACAGCGTTCTTGAGAATTTTCTTTTTTAGCTTTTACGTCATGCTATAGTTCTCTGACTGTTCCCAGTTTTCTACACTGTCCTGTATTGCAGACAACCTGAAATACAGATGGTAAAGCTCTGAAAAATTTGTGCATGTGCCCCATGCATTTGTGCACTGCGTAGTTATGCAGTTATAAATAGGGTTCGTGGTTTTCGGCATTTTCCGAAAAATGCCGGAAAACTCCCCCCGAATGATTTTTTTCAGATTCGGAATATTCCGAAAAAATCCGAATTTCTCGTATCTTGACAGCTGCCATTCCTGGAACCGCAAAGGGAAATCCCCTTGGAATCTCCCGTTGTCGACTATTTCTCGAACGTGGCATTATCTTCAGGCTGTGCCCTTGTTTCGTTGTGCTTAAGCGCTTATAAGAGGATGACCTCAGCTTTGGCAGCACACGTACTTAGTGACACACCTATCTTTAGTGAATTTACTATTCAGAACCTTTGTGGTCTGTTGTTGTCGGATTAAAAAGAGATCACGAGTGTACGGAGCTCCCAAACGGTTTCAAAAGCCGATCGCTGATCCCCTGCCCTAGCCTTCTAGTTCATTTTTGTGTTCTTTGTATTCCTCTATCTACCTCGCTCCAGTTACCACTTGGAGTGACCCTTGTTTCCGTTCCTGAGGCACTTAAAGGCACTTCGAGGCACTTCACTGTATGAGGACTTATTCTTACTCTTTCTACGAGATGAATCTCATATGGATGATATAAAGTGCGAGTTTTTCGAATATGCTGCATGCCCTGCCCCTCAGGTGGATATATCTCCTATTCAATTTTGGACGACCCCTTCCAGCACATGGCCTTTGTTATCGCAGTGCGCCTTAAGCATACTGGCTATTCCTGTTTCTAGCGCTAATGTTGAGCACGCGTTCTCTAAACTGCGTGTTATTAATCGCAAGGCGCGAGCCGCTATGACAGATGCGAGCATGATGATGTACGCTTGCATCTATTACAACAAGAGGTAGTCTCCTTGTTTGCTGGTTTGGCACAGGCAATAAAAGACATTGTTAATGAAACCATGAATCGATTCACTTCTTTTCGGTTCGTTGTTACTTCGCGCGCAAAATAGGTTTTTCCTTCATGCGAAATAAATAGATGCCCGTATTCGGGCATTTATTTTTTGGGCGGAATATAGATGCCGAAAAAATCCGATTTATTGTCCCCCATATAAATGCCGATAAACACCCCCCGAATTGGGTTGAAAATAAATGCCGAAAACCACAAACCCTAGTTATAAACAGCACAACTGTGTGCTGAGAGATTGTGCTATTTCTTGAGAAACAACACCGTGGAATATCAAAGCAAACAGCAGCACTGATCATTGTCTGCTAGCTTTCTGTATTGATATGTATTGGACAGTAAGTGGAAGGCTGCAATGGACAAATGAATGCAATGCAAATAAGCTCATATAAAGAAAAGAATGAAACTTGAAATCAGATGCATCTTATCTACAATGTGCTGCTATTACTTTTTAGGAAATACAGGATTGTATATCTTTCTTCCACATTTTCTGTTATCTTTTGAGACACTTTGGCAGTTGTAACTTTGCAAAAGCAGACATATTCATTCAGCTATATCAGCACAAAGCTATACAACCAGACAGAATATTAGTTTTGTGAACGCAGTGTACTGCATCATCAAGGACAAAGTCTGGGAGCAGAAATGTGGGACATTGCTTAATATGCAGAAAAATAACATAGATTTTTTTGCATGGCTGACCACCTAACTTCAATAGCCAGTGATGAACATGCGATGTCTTCAGCTGGTGTATTCTGGAAATTAATAGGTGACGTATGGTGAGGGGGGGGGGGTTGCAAGTTAACAGCACCCAACAGCAACAACAGTTTCACAGATTTTGGGCAAACACATCTATGTTGGCACACATGAAGGGCATATAGTTATTTCAATACACTTTATTCAACTTTATGTACCCATATGGGTGCATTACAAAAAAAAGTGGGAGGGGGCAGGGTTATAAAAAGAAACAGAGGTAGAGGTAGTGCGAAACTCTTCCTTAGAAGAAAGGGAAAATTCCGCACACACAACCACAATATTCCTGAAGCAATGGTTTCTACGGTTAGTCACGTTCCAGCCACATATCTGTATGACAATTAGTTTTCTTCACGTATTGCATTAAAGAACTGCGTTCCTGAAACAAACTAAATAAGAAGGTGTATCATATGTCACAGGCATTTTATGCCGGTTATGCAGTAAAACTAGTACGCTTGAGGCGCTACATATCCTCCTGGTGATGATGTGAAGGAAGGAAGCTTCAATCTTTCCAAATGTAAATGAGTGCCTTGGTGGCTTGCATTGTAACAGCATCTAGGCACTCTTTCCTGTGGGCTTTCGAGTGACAGATTCATGCACATTAGAATCATTTGTAATGATGCTGATAACAACACTCTTAATCACATGAGAATTTTGTGACGGTAGTATGCCCATATTGCGTTCATCCTTCATTCACTGGTGTGCATTTAGGGGTGGAGTGTGAGTCAAGGCAGAGGTGAGCTAGTACGAAATGGGAGTACCTGTTCCTATCAGGTAATACACAGGACATGTCAAAAAGGAAGAACCGTGGGCACTTAGCACATACCTGTACTGGTGTAAGGGGAACGAAGTTGCAAAATAATTGAAAGTACAGTGAAGTGAAGTGTATATTAGAAGTCGCCATTGGTTTGGTTCATGCAGTATTACTACACTGCTATTCAGAACACATTGAAGACAGACACAACAGAACGAAATTACAGGCATTTGGGCATTCATGATACACAGAGGCATGGTTGCAATGTGTATGTGAATGCAGATGTATAGAAGAAATCTTGTGACCTGATTACACAGGGACGTGTTTTTCTATTCTTAAGATTTGCCTTGCAGCATATGAGACTACACAACAAGTGCACATATCACACCAGTGTAAAGCTGGAGTGTCGTTGACATCCGTGTCGCCACCATATCATGACATCAATGTCATGACGGCTGTCAACAATGCATAGCATGTGAGATTTGCCAGGAAATCTTGCAAAAAATGAGCATGCCTGTGTTCTCAGATCACATGATCTGTCATACATCTGCAGTCACGTCATAATGATACCCACGATTTAGCACAGACGATACAAATGTCAATCTGCCACGTGGTGACTGTCCTCAGCATAGCTGCGTTTCAGACAGATCGATGTACTTGTGCGCTGCAGTACAAGGTGGAAAAACAGCATTACCAATAACAACAGGTCCCTGTGATCTACATATATTTCAAGCTACTGGTAATTTTGTTACTGGTTCTCTATGCACCGGCTCAGACACACCCTACATGTCCTTCCATCACAGTTCCCTTTTTCATGATCTCTATTTGTTCGCTATGTGTAACAGACAGCATTTCCGGTATTCAATCACTCTTCATGTCCAATGTACAGCAGTAATTTCAACTGTTCTATGTTGGTACTTCCTGTGCCAGTAAGAGTGTCAGCTAGTGCTTCTGCTTTTCATGCTAAACTGCCCAATAAAATTCCGCTCTGTTGCACTATCAATGCATTGGAGTTGTGTCTCCACGCACAATGTAGTAAATATTTCTTTTTTCCATAGCATTTGGCATGGGACACACATCTGTACTCCACAACTAATAGTTGATATCCTTAATAATAATAATCCTTGTGGAAATGCGTAACAAGTTTTATTGATTTAATGCAAAGAAACAACTCATAAGCATGGGGTACAGGCACTGCTGTGCCCATAACAGATAATTTGGAAGAAAAGAAACAAAGTGTTGGGCATACACAGTGTTGCTCACACAATGAAGGGGAACACTGTGTGAATCATGGTCATGGGCTTGTATTGGCAGTAATCGCATCCCAGAAATATGTTGCTTTGATAAAGTCTGCAGCCAGGTTTCTTGTGTTTTGTGTCTTGCGGTGGCAGTCTACAAAGCCACATCTACTGTTAGCAGATGATAAATTTGAGCATAAAAGCAAGCAGCTGTCACCTTGAATATTTTCTAATATTACGGTACATCATCATTGCAGAAATGTTTGTTGTTGGCATATTTGCCCTCCCCTTCTGATGTGGTGTGCTGGAAGCGGTAGAGCACACATTTCAGCTACACATGTACTTACATGTGCGTCCTTATAAAATTTTGAGACCTTCACTTCTCTGTGGATTTTCTCCTGAACCGGCAAGGTGAAACCTGCTCACAATTTTGCACGCAGCATCTGCACACACCTGACGGTGGTATCGACATCATGACTACATGGGCTGTTTGACACTCTAGTGTTGTGTTTATATGCCCCCGTGAAGGCTCTTATTTGTCCACACAAATTCATCGATACAAAACACTGCTCACAATATTTTCTTGTATGCCTCTGCGGGATATTTCTACCTGTACTTTTATCGAATAACCAAGTCTGATATCCTAAATACACGCTTTTTTTGTCAAAATTTCCCCCAGTCGACATATACAGCAGCACTCTGCATTGAAGCCGATAAGCATAGCCCGATCTCACGAGCACAAAATTGCGCCAAGAAACATGCTCATACTGATCTCCAAAAAACATTAGTGCTTTCATAATGACAGAACACAATAGTGCTTTCCTATGGGGCTTGCATCTTTCTGGGCAAGCAAATCAAGCTTCCAAGGGGATCTAGAGCTTCCTCCATATGGTGCCCTTTCCAGAGTCGGATCTGAAATATTGTACCTTGTTAATGCACTGGGACATCCAACATATAACTCCAGGTACCCTCTCAATGCTACTATTTTGGAATGTCACTCATAGCATTTCAAAGGCGAGCTACGTGCTTGATATTTGTGCCTTTACATGCTGGGTAACATGTACCATACTCCGCTGTATAGCTGTAAGGCACATGGGAGTATAACAGCTCCATGGAACCTCCCCTCCCTCTTGTGACCTCCGTTTAGTTTAGAAGACAAACACGATGGATGCATTTTTAACAGAAAACACTTGACAGTAATTTAGGAACACATAGCTCGTTCACAAGTATCGGCGATCACTGTAGTGTGCAGCAAGTCGTTAAATGTATCAATCAGAACCAGTAACGGCAGCACAGCACGAACTATTGTTAGTGATGTATAACAGAGGCACTAAGGGCTGTATTAAAAGTAATACGCACAATCAGCGTCGTTTCTGTTGCTGGAAGTAACAGCTGTTTGTGCACGACTTCCTGTCAGCTTTGGATCGGAAAGTGACTTGTGTCTAGCTGCCAATGTTGACATCACTAAATTTGACGATGTTGGTCCTAAATTAGGAGAGCGGATTTCAAAATTTCACTTCATACCGATCGTTAACTTTTAACTCACTGGCGGGTTTATTACTTCACTTACTTCGCTCACCTGTTCCTCACAACGTTCTTTTTGCTTAATTTGCGCAATTTCGACTTGAAAACTATTGAAAACTTGAGAACAGCGTCCAGCAAAAACTATTTTTGGGTTGTTTCTCGAAAGGCTCATTCACAGCTGCTCCGCGGTAGACCGGCTTTAAACTACCCCCACTCCTAGTTTAAATCAGTCCTATGCAAATACATGGGAGTTAGACCATCGCTAGGCCGCCGGGTTTACGTCGTGTGAACGGCGAACGAAATGAGACGTTGAGGGCAAATATTGATTGGAGTCAGCAACATTCGCCAAACAAACGCTTCTAGTAGCTTTATAAGTCAAAACTTACCTGTATTTCGCCGAAAAATTTCCGGCGAAGCGTAGACTAGGCCTATGCGTTGTGCACACAAACACCATGGAGGCCGCCATGGGCCTCACGGTAGCTGGGTTAGACCAGTGGGGTGGTTGTTCGTGGGGTGTTCGTTAAGCCAGACGTCACTAAACCAGTGGCTAAGTGGGACTGGTGAATACGGGCAGAGGGGTATCATTCGTAACTGCTGCTTGACTGCAGTGTTTTGAGCCCTAAATTCCAACTGTATCACACGTTAAGTCACTTACTGAGGCTTGTATAACCTATCGAAAGCTGCACGAGAACAGGAAAACGTCGTTTGGTTGTTGTAACTTGATCGGAGCTTAAACCCAGAGGAGTATCATTCGTAACTGCTGCTTGACTGCAGCGGTTTGAGCCCTAAATGCTAACTGTATCACACGTTAAATCACTTACTGAGGCTATTTATAAGCTATCGAAGACTATATGAGAACAGCTAAACGTTTTTTGGTTGTCCAAATTTGATCAGGGTATCATTCAGCACTGTTGCCCTGCAAATCCTCCGAAATTGAACTTATTTAACTGATTTCACCACAGCTGAAACAGGGCGCGAATGTTTCACTAGAAATTCGGGAGTACAAACACAAAGGAACTAAAATTACTTACCTCCATGTGGTAGTTAGCGTGGAACAAGACGCACAACACACACACGTCAACCCACGACAGCGCGAAACCGACGACTGAAAACAATTGATGTCTTCATGCGCTGACCAGGGCACTACATTCATAGCCACCGCCGCTGAGGCGTAAGCACAGGGGTGACACAAACCCGCCATTTTTGAAGCCTCCCCCAAGCGGTCACTTCTGGCAAAACCGCCATCTTGTCGTGGTCTCGATCGTCCAATCGCATGCCTTGATTTCTTTATCGCGCTTTGTCATCTGCTTCGCTTCTCCTACGGACGGATGCGTTTCCGCAGTTTCTGTTTTCATGTGTGAGTGGCAATCCTTTACCTGTGACGATGGTTGTGTGCTGCTATATTGGCTGCAATAATCGTTCAACGCGCGCCAGCAAGGAGTCTGGCGTAACTTACCACCAGTAAGTACTCTCACTACGTGCGTGTTCCATCACCGCTTATAGTTTCCGTTTCTGTATCGTGTTCGTTCGACGGTACCATTTAGCTTTCCCCGAGAACCCTGTCTGCGATTGCAATGGGTCAACGCGATCGGGAGGCAGGACTGGACGCCAACAAAGAACAGCGCTGTCTGTTCGGCACATTTTCCAAACGTGGACTTCGACAGGACATCGCTGTCAAGAGTCCGCTTGAGAGAAGGTGCTGTTCCGGTCACACACCCCTCGGTCCGAGCTCAGCAGGTAAATCCGCAGGTAGGCAGCTATGATGCGTGTTTTGCATGACGTCGTTTGTGACATTGTTGTGAAATTGGTAGGTGGTGGTGCTGCCAAGCGTCCCTGGACTGGGAGGGCAACAGCTCTCATTTCCACAGGTAAACAGCCGTAGTGCACGTATTGATGTCGGTTGTTACAGTGTTGTTAAATTTGGCAGGTGGTGGGGCTGCCGGGCATTCCAGGGCTGGGAGAGCAGCAACTCTCAACTGATGTAAGCATGGTGTTTATAGCATTTGTGGTGTGATGAGCTTGACCCTGTTTATACAGGTGTGTGGAACTCTGGGTGCGCCTATTGCCCCTGTTGTAGGTGTCGCACATCCGTTGCTTCACATCCAGC
The DNA here is from genome assembly GCF_037126465.1 of Ornithodoros turicata. Lineage (NCBI taxonomy): Eukaryota > Metazoa > Arthropoda > Arachnida > Ixodida > Argasidae > Ornithodoros > Ornithodoros turicata. Next base: position 69,241,497 of record NC_088203.1, on the reverse strand, counting down.
AGGTAAATACCCAGCTTTTGCATTATCGCCCGGGAGCTCTAGTGTGTGTTCAGTTTTTGTGCAGCTAACCATGTACGTTTGTCAAATCATCAGGAGGTAGTCCCGTCCAGCAGAGCTTCAAGTGAACATATTTCTCCTGCTGTAGGTGTCACGCATTCCCCTGTTGACATTCAGCAGGTAAACAGCTGCAGGGTGTGTTCAATTTTAGCTTGACTCACGACGTTGTGAAATCTGCAGATGGTGGGCCTATCAAGCATCCTAGGGACAGGAGGACAAGATCTCTCGGCTGATGTGAGCATATGCTAAAAAACATTCATTGTGGTACCATATGAACATGACCGTGTTCATATGATACATGACCGTGTTCCACACGCCTGTCCTGCATTACAGGCGTGTGGAACTATGGGGGCACTTGTGGACACCACTGCAGTTAGTACCACTTTCTAGTTATTTTGATATTAGTGTACTCCAATTTTTATTTCCTTCGAAATTCATATTAATAAAATGAGACAATTCATTCACACATGCCCATTTTGCAGCAGGGCACATCATGTTGCCCCCTTGATCCACAGCTCAGTGGAGTAAGTATTCTTAAGTTAGTTTAACAATGCTGTACAACTTGCAAATACCATTTGCTTATAGTTATCAAGCATTGGACAACTATGAGGACATAATGCATTTATAATGCAAGGCATATATGACTTTGGGATTTTTAACTGTGCTTACCACACACTCTAAATCGTTTCACACCTTTAAAGGTGTAAAATAAGTGTATTAACAAAGATCACACCCCTTTCACACCCTACAACTTTGTTTTGGAAGTTCCTGAGGGTGTAACGTTGGTGTACTCCACTCTCAGGTGAAATATGGTGATAGTGTGTCGCCTGGATGTAGAAAGGGAGTATGTTTGTTTTCGTTCACATGAACAAAAGTAAATATATGCAACAACAGGGAACAGGAAGTTACATTACAACAGTGCATGGCCTGGATTTACAACAAGTCTACCATCTGGTAATGCATGCAGATTTAGAAGGTCTGTTGAGACAGTGCTTAAATTTCTTAAAACACGTTGCTCCTTATTGCAAGACAGAACAAATACATGATAGTGCTCATCATACTCAACTGTAGTTAATGTTTGTATGAGAAAAATGATATTAGAGTTAATAACATGTATGCCTGCAATCTCAATGAACACGGGTAGGTCCTCCTCTGAAGATTCTTTGGCAACAACAGCCAACAGCAAATGTGTTATCATTATCAACTGCACTTTTCACATATAGACTATAGATTCTGCGTGAATCTCCTGGGAACCATCAGTAGATGTGGCATTTCTGATGAAGGGCTGCGACCACACATACATTTGATAAAATTGATGTCTTCTTGCTAATGAAAGGGTTATGTTCTTAAAATGTCGAGTTTTTCAAGCAACATCTTTAAAATGCTGGTGTTTCCCTTCGAAACGCGTACAACCATACAGATAGGAAAGGACCAAACATCATGATGAGTCGCGGATAATGAACAACGTAATGCATTTTACAGTGGTTAGATATTTGTGGGTACAACACTGCAAAGCCTTGAAGAAACGAATAAATGCAGCGTTCTAAGTAATGAACATGCATATGGGGGAGGTGCCTGCTCATGAGAAGGTCTACAGTTTCATGAAAAGCTATATACAGCTGCCATGCTTCATTGCCATGCACAGCTGCCACGCCATACATGATTACCTGTATGTCTGCTGTGCATGTTTACACAGATATTTAATCACCTTGATGTGCATACATATATGGACCTCAATGTGATTATACGCAATATGCTGGTAATTGTGAATACACAGTTACCAGCTTATTGCCTCAAACCCAGCAGTTTTATTCGGCGTTACACCCTTTACACCCCAATTGCTATGAGGGTGTTAAAATACACCTTAAAAGGTGTGCGCCATGAACGTTTTGATTTACACCCTTTAAGGTGTAAAACGATTAAGAGTGCAATGTACAAGACCCAGAGTATCACACACCTCTTTTCTAGGTGAGCACCGGACTTGGCCTCGGTAGCACTTCAGTGTCCAGTGAATGGCCTGACACAACAGCACCAGTAAGGTGTTTGCTGGTTACTGTCTTCATGTAGTTCGTATTCACATTACTGCTGGTTGGCCCATAATGTAGCCACCTGAATTGGTTTGAGCATGTACTATTGTGTCCTGCCTTTTCAGAGCTTTTTCAATGAAGGTGAAGCTAGTCCCGAGAGAGAAGGGCAAATGTTGTCTACAGAGTCCCCTATGGTATGCATTTCAAAAATTTTTGCTAATTGCATGCTTCCAAAATCTTATATCAGTACCATTCATATGAGGGCTTTGAGACTGGGGGCCAGCAAAGGACAGTCAGAATGCATGTTTGCGCATAGTTATCAAGTGACGATGATGGAAACTCGTCGAAAACCCTCAATGGAGTTGTATTGTACTTCACTCCCGTGTCCCCAGCCCCAGGGTCTCAGGTGGATAGAGATATCATCTTGCACATTCTTTCGTAGCTACTCATTTTGCGTCTTTTTTGTTTCGATGCATATTTAGGGGACATCCACGTGCCGCTTCACCCATTCGACTCCAAGCACCAGCAGACATGACCCTGTGGTAAGGATAGTACTCTGAGCTGCTAAGGATTGCATGTTTAGAACTAACAGACTTTCTGCAATGGACACAGTGCCAGATGGGAGCCATTTAGGTATCAGATAGGAAATCAGTAAGCTGGTCTATAATGACACACAGAGGCTGGGGGAATAAGAGGCAGAAAACAGCACACGGGGTGTGTGTTGTCTATCCTTTGTACAGCCCAGCCTCGATGTTTTGTTATGCACAACAGTGGGGTGCAGTTGTGTGAGTCCCCAAATCATTCATCTCTCGCACAGGGTCGGCGTCTACTTGCGGTGCTGGGGGGGGGGGGGGGGGAGGTAAGCAGCGAAATTTGTGCCCCTCGTCCAGACATCAATAAAGCAAATGGCAGTTTGTGCCCCCCTTTCAGGCCAGTTCTGGGGGGGGGGGGGAGGGAAAATGCCACCCTGTACCCCCGTTGACGCCAGCCCTTCTGTCACACTATTTAAAACACACTTCAAATAAATTAATTACGGCCCATACTGGGGGTGGGGTTCTGTGGTAAGATCACTTCCTGCTGTTACTTCTGCAGTGCTTTGCGTTAGTGCTACATTTTGTGCTGTGTCTAAGGGATTCTCCAGTTTATTGTAGAGTTATGCATGCTGTTGATTATAACTAACCTACGTACCTGTCACAGATGAATTGTACTCAGTTCAAGGCAATAAAGATGGACTTGACCAAGTTTGATCACATTGTGAAGATCCTGTGATTTGCATGTCTGATTTCTTAGTCATCACTCATCAGCAAAGCTGCAATGCAAAATCAGCTCTTCCTACACAGTAAGTGTGTCACAGCAAAGTTCTGTCAGTGTTAGGTGGTGCATGTGATATGGTTAGACCCTGAAGCATAGGGTTTAACCCTTTTCTCCCCAAATTTGCACCACAAATCTAGGCTAGTCTGATTAGGGGTAAACCCGATTATTACCCATGACACTGTTCCTAAGCTTGTCATTTCAGGGTAGCAATATACTAATCCTCTACAAAATGCACACTTCTAAAGCTGCAGATAAACAATATAACAAAAGGTAGTTCCATGAAAAGCCCGGTTCCTCCTTGAATTCGGTCTGATACTAATTTTTCCTCCCGAATGTGCACAAACTTCTGACGTAGTTATTTCTGCCCAATTTTTACCTCCCCGAACTTGGGAACAAAATAGAACCCAAAAACTTCAGGGTCTCGATATGGCACAAAATAGCCGGCCACCACACACGATGGCATACAAGTTACAAAGCGCATCTTTCTGAGCAGACACATAAAACAGGTGTAGCTGTTTGCAAGGCTATGAAAAAATTAGCTTAATGACTGTAATCCTGTTGACAGCTGACAAGTCACCATCAGTAGTGTGAGGTGCATAACTGAGGTGAATTACTACTAATAATCATGGCAGTGAAACCCTTTCATGACTGACATCATTTTGTTGACCAATCTTAATATTAATTAGGTCCACAGTTGTGGCCGACAAGCATGCTATTTCAACAGGAGTGCTTGTGCGTGTATGTGTCCGTTTTTATCCTTGTGTCGTACTGTCTTTTAGTCTTTCACGCTGCTTTTATCGGTTTTAACAGATAGTGCAGTTTTGTTGCAAGTAGCATCGAAATATATACCTGATCTCCGCATGGGATGGATGGCATGACACTTCTTGTGACTGTCACTTTCCTAGTAATCTTCATAACAACTAATAAAGCTTCTGACTACATGCCATCGTAGGAGAAACCGGCTGAGGACACACCAGTAAAGGCCTTTCTCAAAAAAGAAGTTGTACGCATTGCCAACCTCCATACCGTTAGTAAAAAGAAGATCAAAATCTTGCAACAAACACAACGGCGGATGAAGCGGAAGGTTGCAAAACTACAGCACGTCATATTAGATCTTACGTCCAAGAATATTTTGCTCCAAGAACAGGTGGGCTGTCTTGAGAACCTGGCTGGGGCTAACAAGGACCTGCTGATGAGACAGACAGCTAAACAAACGGGGACTAGCCTGCCTCACACTTATAGCCCTGAACTGCGGGCGTTTGCACTAACCCTGCATTTTTACTCGCCACGTGCATATGACTATGTACGCCAGGCCTTTGATACGTGTCTGCCCCATCCACGTACCATTAAGAGGTGGTACACGTCAGTTGATGGTGAGCCGGGATTTTCGAATGAAGCACTTTCAGCACTACAGATGAGAGCAACAATTAACAAACAAACAGGAGCACCAACAATATGTAGCCTTATGGTTGATGAAATGGCCATCAGAAGGCACATAGAATGGGACGGGCGCCGCACATATGGCTACGCAACTGTAGGACCAAGCTTGGAGGATTCCTGTGTCGTAGCCAAGGCGGCTTTTGTTATTCTGCTTGTGTCACTACATGAACAATGGAAGCTGCCCATTGGGTACTTCCTTGTGGATGGGATATCTGGAGAACAGCGAAGCAATCTTGTTCTTCAAGGGTTATCTCTTGCGCACAACGCAGGGGTCACAGTCGCATCCCTTACCTGTGACGGCGCAGCGGCAAACATATCAATGCTACAAAGCCTTGGATGTTCACTCCAGTCCGACAATTTAAGGACCAGTTTCTCACATCCAGACACTGCAGAGCCTGTAAATGTATTTCTTGATGCCTGCCATATGCTCAAATTAGTGAGGAATGCATTTTCACACTTCAAATCTTTTGTCGATGAAGACGGCTGTGAGATATCTTGGAGCCACATCGAAGCACTCCGCTCACTGCAGCACAAAGAAGGGCTTCATGCAGCTAACAGACTGCGAGCAGCACATGTTCACTGGAAGCGACAGCCCATGAAAGTGAGTCTTGCTGCAGAACTTTTGAGCATGTCTGTTGCAGATGCCATACATGAGTGTCGCGACCTTGCTGTACCAGGATTTGAGGACTCTCAAGGAACAGAGAGATTCCTTAGAGTTATGAACAATTTATTTGATGTGTTAAACTCGGTAAATATGCACCAAAAGTCCTGGAAAAAACCACTGTGCCCCGAAAACATTGACAGAGCTCGCGCAATGTTGCAAATCGCATCAACCTACATACATAATCTACGTAAAGGCCACTCTGGATCACTCCTACTGCAGACGAACAGAAAGACCGGGTTCCTTGGTTTTGTCATATGCTGCAAGAGCATCATTCAACTCTATGATTTCCTGGACTCCAAATCTGCAGTAAAATACCTACCAACACATCGGGTTAGTCAGGACCACCTAGAATTATTCTTCGGCCTAGTACGTGCACATGGGGGATTCAACAACAACCCCACTGCAAGGCAGTTTGCTGCAGCCTACAAAAAGCTCATCATCAACACAGAAGTGGATAGCAGTCAAAAAGGGAATTGTCTACCTCTTGAAAATGTATCTATACTTCACGTGAGCAGTGCTACACAACCGCGGTCAGAAGACGTCATCAACTGGACGTCAAGAGGAAGGAGTGCAGCAGGGGAACAAGAATTTGAAGAGGACGAGCTGTGTGACCACGACTATTTCGCGGACCCAACAGAGCCATCTGTTTTTGGGGACAGAGTAAGCGTGTACATTGCCGGACATATTGTGTGCCGCCTTCAGGTCTACCTGAAATGTGAGGTGTGCATTTCCCAGTTGACAGTTGATGTGCCGTCCCTTCACCACTCTTTAATAGAGCAAAAGGAGCGGGTTCACAAACTTCCCTACCCATCAGATGATGTCATCATCATCTGCAGGGCATCAGAGAAAATGCTGCGCAGGGCTCTTCTTCAAGAGGGCATGTCTTCAACGACCCTTCTACAAAGAATACTCCTGCAAGTACTGGAATCTATGGTGGACAGAGGCGTTGTCAGGTCTATACGGAACGATCACATGCTTGAGCAAATTTCACTAGAGAATCACTATTTCCACTTAATACGTGTGCATCTCTCAGAAGTACTTGAAAATACGTATGCATCATGCTAGCAAAGCACGCACAGAGGAGATGCACAAGATGCGATGTCTGCAAATGTTTACAAAGCTGACTCAGTTTAAAGGACAGTAAACAGGGGTGATGCCTCGAACATGTACCTAAAGTGAGTATCGCCAGGTGTACCTGATGCTTACAACGTGATATATGTACATAAAGCAAGGGTCGTGGGGTTGTTTTGTAACTATTTGTAAATGCTATGATTAGGACTATTTGATTCACGTTTCCTGACAAGGTGCAGGGAATAGAAGAGTTATGTCCAGTTCCCAAAGACCCCTACTTTTCACAGGTTCCAGTTCCAGTACATGCTACATTGTCATAACGAAGTATAACCACCAGTCCTTTTATAATCAGATCATGTAAATTATGTAAATAATCAGGATTATGTCTATAATGGTTAACAGAGACGACTCAAGCTTTATTCCCCAACTTCAGTTCCCTCTTTCTCTGTCTGTACCTGCATTAAGTAATTACTACGAAAACCACACGATCAAAATCTTGTTAGAAAATGCAAATACACTACGAGTAAGGCAAGGCACCCCAACGCTACCAAAGAATAAAATGTCCAGTTGCACAGTCGTACGCTGCGACTGAGTATCTACTGTGTATGTTTCCTTCTCTATTTTCTTGCCACTCCTGTTTTCTAATTCAAGGTGACAGCGTGTGGTATTTGTATGTTCTGATGCGGGTGTGGGCTATTTAGAAGCAAGTCTGCACTCTGAAAGGTGGGCCTGTGTTGTTCGATTGCTCCCTTCGTCTGTATCTGTTTTGCGCCATATGAAGACGTTTACTCTGAAAGGACTCTGTCATGGTAAGCATGAGCCAAATAGCAAAACCCAATACTGAATCTATTAATCAACTGCACGACGCAGATGAGCATGAGCACATGTTATATTTAATAACAGCAGCTTGCCAAATTAAATCGGCGTTCGTCTAATGATTCACCCGAATCTGCCAATGTCGTACACGAGATCTGTCAAGTCACAGTTCACTGGATAATAAGCGAATAACCACTATGAAATGAAGTTCCAAGATTTTCTAACCACAGGCAGCACGGCAACTGTTTTGTTTACATCTTGCTCAGGCGAAAGCCATGGGCGCCGCCATTTGCATGGTGGTCACGTGGGATGCAGCTAGACCACGACAAGATGGCGTCCAGCGGCACGGTATTCTCTATGGGCCGTTGTATTGTATGCCACCCCTGTGGGCGTACGAACACAAGGATCATACCCCTCAGGATCTAGCGCCTCCCGCTAACAACATGGAGAGGGACAGGAACCGGAAGCGTACCCGGCACTGTCTATAATCTTTCGTATTACTGGCAGACGGCACGAATTGCTATATTCAAAACATGCATATTGCATTAGTACACACATTATTCGCGCCTCCGATTAAATTATTTTTGTTTACCTTCATAGTTTGCCCCTAAACAACCATGCTCGCATGTCTATCATCATGGAGGAAGGAAACACAGGAGCGGCCGTTTCGAACAGATTTCCGTGGGACCCCTCTGGCGGTCGCTCCTGTCAAAACCGCCATTACTTCCTGTCCTTAAAACTTCAGACTGGGCCTGTTGGTAAGGCATGGCAGAATAAAAGCGCTAAAAACACGAGGACAACGCCTTGCCTTACCAACAGGCCCAGTCTGAAGTTTTAAGTACGTTCATTTCTAGTTATTCGGGCTACTCGTTTGTCGCGCTAACTGTGTGTCCGTTGTCCTCGTGTTTTTAGCGCTTTTATTCTGCCACTTCCTGTCCACCACGTGATCCTCTCTAAAGTTTCGATTTAGCAACGCTTTGTTGCTCGCGCTGCTTTTCGTGCTTCTATGCTCTTCCAAAGTCATTTACTCTTAAAATGTGAGCACCATTGCGGAAACAACGTTTTGTCTACGTGTTCTTACCGTGGTTGCAGCTGTCGTTCAACAGAAAGCAGCTCTGTCACGGGAATAACGTTTCACTCGTAAGCACGTACTTAACCGGTTATTTCGTACCCCTGTCTGTGAGAGAGCCACCTTGAATCGTTCCTTTACAAGCTGGCGCTGTGCTATAGCTGCAGAATCATTGGATTCCCTCCATCGTTGTACAAATTTGATTACTGGCATGCTTTACCACTTCAGCAACAAACACACAAAACGCTGCCACGTCGTTACACAAACATCGCTGCCACGAATGATGTTTCTAGTCGTGCGTGGTTGTCCTGCAGACCCTGACCAGTGTTGTAGTAGAATCGTAAACCGAGAGTAAACGTACGAACACACGCAAATAAAGCTGGGCCCGCGGCGTTCATCACAATGCAGATGCCTGAACTGCAAGACAATCAGGACTCCCGTCGTCTGCTTTGGGAGCTGGCCTGCGCATGCTCTTGGCGTCACGTGAGCTGTCACATGGCAGACAGGAGCATCCCAGAATGCAGTGCGAAGCTGGCACGCCCGTCCCAATGGCAAAATGTTGGAAGCGCCGCTCCTGTGTTTCCTTCCCCCATGTGTATCATGAAGGGCGCAGGGTTGCTAACACAGATTTCGTATTTCTTTCGCCTTCGCTACCATTTATATTTACCTTGGAGTGGCTGTAAATGAGTAAATGAGTAAATGTTAAACGAGTGGCTGAAGAAATGCCACCCGCGACAGCTCTTCCATGTGTTTTCTGGATTGCTTGCTTTTTTTTCTTTTTTGTAAACACATGCTACAGGTTCAAGGTGCTTCCGTGGAAAGATAACCTTCCCTGTCGTATACTTTGAGTTGCTTCACGGCGAAAGAATGAGAAAAGAGGAGAAAATCAAACAAACCATAAAAAGACAAAGCGCCGCGTTGTCATGGTCAGCGTGCCTCCTGATAGTCTAGCAGATACGGCAAGGTAAATATAAATGGTAGCGAAGGCGAGAAAAAATACGAAATCTGTGTTAGCAACCCTGCGCCCTTCATGATACACATGCGAGCAACGTTACTAGATATTAGGTCAGGGCCCGCTTGCACGAAACAATCCTCGGTACAGTCCTCAATGCTCACCTTCCTCAAGCATTTCGTTACTCAACTGAGGAATTTATGGGTTACAGCAGAAAGTGGCTTGCACGAACGCTTTGAGAGATGTCCTAATTTGAGTGGATCGTTGCTAGGAACTTCCGGTAGGCTGTTATTGGCGAAACGGCCCCCAAAAGCTCCTCCTCGAAAAACACTGCGTTATTTCGCGTTTAGACCAACCAGCGATCGCTTTGAGCGGCATTGTCGTCTGCTTCTGGCAACGCCCCATAGAATTTTGCAAGTCCACAAGAGCGAGCGATTGTTCCATTTTCACTCTTATACACGTATTTGTACTTTTTGTAAATAAATGAACCTCAACATATGACCCACTGTCTCTTCCGTGTGTCTCAGAGTTCAGGAGAAAGTCATTCCAAACGGGTAAGTAGCAAAACAGCGATAAATCCAGAGACACAACACGACACGTTCTCAGCGCAATCTTGCTTTATTATATACATCAGTTTTATATTGGGTTCCGTTTCATTTACACTGGAAGTGACATTCACACAGTCCTACATCACAATCAACCTGTACGAGGAGCATGACCTCCACCACTGGAGTTATCAAATGTAGCAAGAACAACTTCATGCAGTAGATGAGACAATTAAATGCAGAACGACGAACACAGCACCACACGACAGGCCGACGCTTCGTGTACGTTGATGATGTTACCCGCTGTGATAAAAAGTTTCCAGCCAGGAACTGCAGTGTCAGCAGCATTTGTAGTGACGACGGGAGGGACTGGCTCCGACGGGACGCAGGCTCGATGTCGGGAGCAACGAGTATTCCATCCCTCGTAAACCGGAACCGCCGTTGCAGCTCACCTTCATCTAGATATATAGTCCAAATGATTTTGTCGGTCTCTGTAGACTCGCGGCCGCGACAACGACAGCGCAAGCCGATGACGACGTCGCAGCCTCAACGCGATCCATGTTAGTGCTAGCGTGAAGGACGGTAGAAACAGCGGTGAGAGAGCTAGTAGCTTCCTCAGTCCTTTCGGCGCCACCGTCCTACCTTCCTCATGGCTACGATCCTCAACTTGTTTCGTGCAAGCCACTTTTCCGCATGAGGACGTCACAGAGGAAGGAAAGTGCCGAGGAGCGTCCCGGAGTGTCCTCAAAGTGTTTCGTGCAAGCGGGCCCAGTTCCGCAGCTCCGCTCCCAAGGTGGTCGAAGTGGTTGTCGCGCGAACTAACTGCGCAGCGGTCACATCTTTCTTGAACTTCGCTGCGCCCTGCGCTTTCTCCCATGCTTTCAACGCTTTCAACCGATGTTTCAACCTTTTGCCGGCCGCTTGTGAACGCTCTTGCGTGATGTGCTGTATGCTTCTGTGAAGTGTGGTGTTCTGTTCACTTAGGACGCGTGTGTCCTGAGTGACACCGCAAAGGATTTCTGCATGCCGTCTTGTTTCGTGCCAGGCTTCACTAGCGGTGACGATGGCGGAGACGATACCACGGACCACCACTTCTTTTCACCGCCGCGAAATGACAGTGAGTTCAAAATGTGGGAGCATGCTTTACGCCGGAAAGACAGACGGCTCACACTCAAATCCAAGGTGTGTGAGCGTCATTTCGAAGATGACGACATAATTAAGCACTACAAGTACGTGATAGACGGGAAGGAGGTGTTGACGCCGCGCGGGAAATGGACTTTGGTGCCCGGTGCTTTCCCTCAGCTCTTCCCCAATCTTCCAGAGCGGATCTCGAAGCCGAGAAATTCCACAGGAAAGCGTAAGTCGCGAAATGACCGAATTGTCAGTTTGTGTGCTGCGTAGCGAGCCGCGTTCAAGCGAGACAAGCGAGGACGCGCTCGATACGCAACCCTGTTCTCCTGATAACACGGCCAGCTGCTTCGTGCTAAAGGACCTGGGAAGTGCGTACATGAGAGTGCTCGTGGCAGGGGAACTACCCCGGGGAGCACATGGTGGGCTAGTAGAAGTCTAAATGACGTCGAAAAAAAGAGATAAGGAATGTCTATAGAATGTCTAGGCACTAGACCAAATGTCAAGTATCCGTCCACTAGACGTCAAATAACACGTCTAACGTTACGCCACCTAGCCATCTAGCCCTAGACATCCGATGTCTATGTACCTAGACGAGATTTAGACATTCTTTTGACCTGATGTCTGGAACAGGGTCAGACACTTAACCATGTATTAGACATGAAGTCTACAGCTAGAGCAATTTTATCCCTCCATTCAGGCGACAGGTCTAGGGTTATACATTTCCCGTACCTTACTTTAGCCACCCTTAGACGTACTTTAGATGACTAGTCCTGCTACCGTCCTGGCATGCATTCATGCAGAAATGTGATATAATTGATAGCAACATGGATCTCAGCATGAACATTTATTCACAGTAAACCACACACGAAGTCTATCGTACAAAACTCAGTCTAAAACTGGATTGACTTTGCTGCCAAGCAGGCATCTTGTGTTTTGACTGATGAGTGTTGAACTGGCATCAGGGTGTTGAAGGCCACCTCATTCCTTTCTTCCAATGAGTGATTGTTGGTGCTGCAGCACTGCCTGTAATGACTCACTGTGGCTAGAAAATAGAACAAAACATGTCAGAAAGCATTATGTAGCCTGCTAGTCCTAACCAGTTTGTTTAGTGGCTATGCACACTCTTTCACAGGATGCTTGTCTGGCCACATAAGAGCAAAAACTGTATCAGCACTGATCTGAGAGGCGCACAAAGAAAAGAAGCTGCACGTACAAAAATCACAAGACTGTTACAGCTCCACAACACGAATTGCAGCAACAGCTGAAAATCTGTTTGTGCATGACAACCTGATGTGGACGCTGCCAGGATTTCAGGGAAACGAGGATATAACAGCGGTCGCTGTGGAAGACACCTGCTGAAAGTACATCAATGTGACAGGCGTTTTCTCGTGATGCACGACCTTACCTGGTCGAGCAGGCGATTGCGAAGCACTCCATGATTGGTGCAGCACTTCCATCACTGCATTACGCTAAAACAACAACTACGCTGCTCGCATAACTTTGGTGCAAAATTCTGTACAGGATAAAAATAAACACTTTGTATATTATAAATGATGAAAGATGAAAGTCACTGAAAAGGTTAGCCAGCTGTAGGACTCGAACCCACATCTTCTGGATTAGCGGTCCATGGCTCTACCAATTGAGCTAAGCTAACACGACTCAGCTCAGCGACTTCCAGGGTGCGTCATCTGAAGGGACAAACCAGTCACTCATCCTCCTTTCACTCTTACATTTTTGCACACTCATACACATTCATACGACAGGGAACGACGCAGCGGCAAATGTTGAACATGAGAGAACTGATGTTCTGAGGCTGGAACAACATAGAAGGGACAATCATTTTGAGGCCTTGTATGTGATTGTCCCTTCTATGTTGTTCCAGCCTCAGAACATCAGTTCTCTCTTGTATATTATAAAAGACAATACACAGCAAGAGCTGTATCACCACGTCAAATGTTATAAGGTTTATTCACATGAGACCGCCACAGGAGACCGCCACTGTCGCTAGCAGGCAGATTTGCTGCCATCGGCCACCATATTGTAGATCTCAGCCAAGCTGTTACCCGTATTATACTCATCGCATATCTGGTGTTTCAAACTTGTCGCTCTGTGATTTGTAGAATATCCAAGCAGTTTCCATGTTTTCGGTGTTAATAGTCACCTAAAAAGCATAATGCAGCGAAGAAATGCAAGGACGTAACATTGAGGGACCTATAGTATGGCGCTGAGGTGACTTCAGTGAATAAATCCTTTAGGGGGAACTCAAATCTTGCACTACTGCCAGATAGCTGTTTCGTGAAGCAAGACGGAATGACATAGTCAAGCTGTTCTCCATACAATACAAAGGATGTTTCAAAACGACTGAGCACAGAAATACTAGTTTTGTACCGTTTGATGAATATTTTGTCTGCTGCCCATACATGTTGTGCGGTTCTTTAGCAAGCTTCTGGGAGTCCTTTCTTCTACATCGCACTTCCCTACGACTTTCACAGCATCTGAAAAAAAGTTCAATTTCGTTAACCACACGACAACCATGTAAATGGAAAGCAGTTAGAGCCTTCCACAAGTATTTGCAATACTTTGTTTACAAAAATTTAAAGAGGCTCCCTCTAGAGTAAGATTATGGGGAACATCGAACTTCAGGAACATTGGAGCACAACACAGTCACACGTCAAAGACAACAGCTTCCCCTTACCTCACAGGGAACTGTTACGCTTATGTGCGAATAGATGTTTCGTAGGGTAGGTTACCACTATCTTCATATCCACCGATGCAAGGTAGTCCAAGCATCTATAAAAAGAAAAATGCAGTTGCTATGGAACCATGATATGCAAACAAAAGTACTTGCGCAAAATTTTCAGGGTGTGGTTTCACTACCAGCGAAAAATGCAACAACCGCAGCCGGGCTGACATGACAATGAACTAACCAGCATTTATGTTCCGGCGTGTCCGCCCTGCAAACCGTAACTGTCGACTTTCGTTTACTCAAGACTTCAACAGTAATCGAAAACTCGTGAATCTCGATGGTTAATTAGTGATACCGTATTTGTTCTAGCACCAAGACAAGCCAAGGCACTTACTGAAACATTGTACATACTGCCGAACATACAACGTCAATCACTACTTTGAATGCAAGTGCAGTCAGGTCAACCCACACTTCCAATGTGCTTCAATCCGCAAGCCGAAATAGATAACGAAAACGATATTCCGATAGTATGCCACGCATCTCTACTACATGCAATTTGGTACACAGAAACAGGCACATACTTTCAATGACGAGTGAACTCACCCCTTAAACTTGAAAGCCAGAGAACAAAGAAACGCCTACCACAGCGTACTCTGGGAGCTCTGCTGCGCTCAACAGTTTTTATCACTGTGCAGCACGGCGTACGTTCTCGCTATGCTAAAAAATTGCAAGACAAAACGTGCGGGAGATCAGAACTTAGAAAGATTTTCGTATAACAACCAGTGGAGTGCAGCCGCCAAGACCCAACTGCTACCCGTTGCGCGTCCGGTAAGTTTGAAGTTTCAACGGTTGAAACTGAACAGGTTCGAACTGGTTGGATGGATGGATGATGGATGGTGATTGGGTAGACGGGCAGACATCATTGCCATTGCTTTAGCTCGTGCTTATTGAGTACTTATTGTTTGTAATATTCTTTAATTTCCGTGGCTGTTCATTATAATTGGGTTGCGGAGGTTAAATGTTAAATAACACATATGCCAATCCAGCGGAAGTAACACCAACATCATCATCATTATGCCATCGTCGTTGCAGTGACGAGTGTCGTATTTTGGTGCTGTGTGTGTTGAAAATCGCTGTTCTTTTTGCAAACATTTTATCGGTGCCTTTGCTACTGAGCTACAGGTGTGCCTAATATGTAGCGTATTGCCTGTTCAGCGGTTTCAAAGAGATACCATGGGCAGTTTCAAGATTTTTTGAAGGGTCCTGAAATCCCTGAGTCACGTCAGATTACATTTTACTGCTGCAGCTGTGTAGCTTGTGGGAAAATGTTATATGCAGTAAACAAACATCTGCCATCTGCTGCCCACAGTACGTGCAAAGTGCTTCTGTGTTTATGGAGCAGTGGTGTTTATAGTGCTGCGCTGAACGATTTGTCGGAGTCGTCGACTTTTTTATTGACATTTAAGTGATTCGATAATTTAGTTGCTGATGACTGAGTTGGTGTAGCGTAGTATTCTGTAGGGGAGTTACTGACGTACAAGGTTTACATTTACCAGCAATGGTAACGCCATCAAGAACGCTAGTTCAAGAAACATTGCCCCGAACAAATGCGGGCTTTCGTTAAGAAAACAGATATATATTCGGTAAAATAAAATATTACTTCACAGCACTTAGATTCTGGTAATGTCTTCTAGTTGTGGATGCTATACATATGCATGTC
The DNA here is from genome assembly GCF_037126465.1 of Ornithodoros turicata. Classification (NCBI taxonomy): domain Eukaryota; kingdom Metazoa; phylum Arthropoda; class Arachnida; order Ixodida; family Argasidae; genus Ornithodoros; species Ornithodoros turicata. Next base: position 69,226,005 of record NC_088203.1, on the reverse strand, counting down.
AGTGAGCCATATCATCATATGTATGGACATTATTTAAATTATCTAGTACCTCAGTCAGACTGCCTTCATCTGACTGATCTTTTGTTACAATATATGGGCATACAACTCACATAGCATGAAAGACTACATACTATCCATTTGGTCATAATATAATTTGACAAAGTTAATGTGGTCCATTCGTGCATGGTTTCTGAAAGTTGTTACAGAGTCCATTTTTATTACCTCAGTATGATCATTTGCAAACAGATTGTACTTGCTGCTTCACACATGTGTGATGGAACGTACCACAATAAGGAATATCCTTCATGTATGAGGATCATCCAACAAAAGTTCCTCTGCTGTGAACAAAATAATAAATCTATAGCATAACATTGAAAAAATTTACATACAGATTAGAGCTCAACGTTACTGCCTAATATAGTCACTTTATTTAGCTGAACATTTTCGGTACTGTGATATCAAGTATTCAATACTGTATTGTCTGTGCCATGCTACGTCCTGTTTACAAAGTGATGCATTCTCTTTGCATTTCACCTGATCAATTTGTGTTTCATGATCACTTGCGAATTGGTGGTCACTTTTTATGCTAAGCACCCACGCCAAGAAGAGGTCTAAAATTTACGGTACCAGATACTTCATTGTATTGTACCTTTGCGCCTATTTTTACAGCTTATAAATATTGTGCTGAAATATGAAATCGCTATAAAACTTGCATCCTGCGCGACATTACATTAAATGTGCTGCTTGTAGTTCTGCAGCGTTGTTTCTTCCTCACGTTCAAGTGAAAAGGCAAAAAGAACGGTCCGAGACTTACTCTCACACAACTATTATTCCGGGGCCATGTCCTCGCACTAAATGGTCACGAGCATACTTTTGAAACCTACTGTAGAAGTGTTTCTATTTTTCTTTTCTTTTTTCGCGCGGAATTATTTTTCGCGTTTTTCGCGCATTCCTCCAAAATCGGGAATTTAAGTTCCAGCGAATAACTCTGGCCGTATGAGGGCGAAAATCGTGCGGCGTTCGACACTATACCGTGACTACCTTCACCCTTTCTACTCCATGCAGCGTAGGTAGTTTAAGCACGCCTAAGATGATTGTTTTATCCCTTGAGGCAAGATGTAAAGAAATGAAAATTGATCACGCTTTTGTTACTCCTACAAACGCAATTCACTATCCATACATATACCACTATACCACGAAGCCGCAACATGCCTTTGCCCGCCTTCTCAAAACCAGCTTGTATGATAGTACGACTCCTCAACCGAACTGTTCAGGGCCCTGAGTGATAATGAATGGAAACTGCTAAAATGAACTGGCTGACCTGCACACGACCGGTACTACGGCCTCATGCAGGGCCCCTAAAGGCCATTGTACAGGGGCCTTTCCTCCCATGTCTGTCAGGAGAAGAAAGGGATTGACCTAGAACGCCGCCATCCCTGTTAACAACGGATGCCTTCGTACGTGCCAAAATATCCTGGAGTACTGACCGCGGCATGTCATGCAAAAGCAAAGCACTCCCGGAAACCTGCGTCGCGAATTTAAGTTCTCGCGAATCACTCCTCAAACCAGGTTTGTTCGGAAACGCGAAAATATTTTCCACGCGGAAAAAAACACTTCTACAGTATAGCGGCACATAGGCAAACCGAAGTTGCATATGTACCGACCTTCCATTTCCAATTATTAAACGAGACCTAATTAGTACATCCACTTACGATGTAGAACATGTTGTCATCCCTATAACTGCAAAAATATGATTTTTCCAAGAATAAAAAAATCAGTCCATGGATACAAAATATACTGGTATTTGTGTTTTATGTGATGTATGGCTCACATTTTCTTTTTGACCAGCTATGCCAGTGTGAGAGCTCCTACGCCAGACAAGCTAATCCCTCCTCTTTGTCCTCCATGCGGTCACATATATCTTACACTACAGCTAGCTGGTACTAACAGATCCAAACAGGTGAATTAACATGAACATAATCACATAGCAGAGTGAATAACAACCACAACCACCTTTATTGACTTAGTTTGCTTGATCGATGTCAACTGAAGGTGGTATATTTCTTTCCTCGGATTCTTTTTTATTGGTTTGTTCCAGCTAAAAACAGAAGCCCCCCCCCCCCCCCCCCCCCTCCCCATACACTGAGCAGCAGGGCATAATAAAACCCTCCATAAGCATCACTTTGCCTCTTTGGCTTTGGCAGGCATGGCTTTGCCTCCACAAGCATGACTTTGACATAATTGCTTTGTGACGTGATAAAGGGTACTATGACTGTGTTCGCAGTACCATTTAAAACGTTGGCACCTATAGGGCTAGATTGCAGCCCCCTATTGCGTGTAGACATTCTGATGCCTGCAGAGCTGTAAGCTGTTCTTCCGGGTGAAAGAAAGCTTGAAGACTGCATACCTTGTGGCTCACTGCCAAAGAGATACGGTTGGAGAAGAAATTACTTGACATAAAGCACAGTGGGGCATGCTCCACCCAGGCCACAAGGAGGTACTATTACTTTGAGCCATCTTCTGTTAATGCAGCAAAAACACCTATTTCCACTGAAAGAAAGACTGTGGGATTTTTTTTCTGTTGTGGTTGAAGGGCACACGAGATCATAATAAATTGTTTCCAAAACATTGTGTCGCATTCTGACATGATCTGAGCCAATATGGTCAGCTGATGCTATAAGATCTACAGAAAACACATGCCAGCAGATTCTGAACATGCTATAGGAGAGGGTATGCCCTTGAAATGATAAGATTTGTTCACTTTCTGGGTGACTTCAAGTATGTGAAAACAATCATAAATGTTGACAAAGCTGTTATGAAGCAGCGACTGCAACTAATCTGTATAACTGGGCAGAACAGTTGAATGGCAAAATTTGTTCAAAGTGTGCTACAGCGTCATACAGATGGGATATGAATGAGCTGACGAAACATTTTTCTTGCGTAAGAACAAATACACCTGCAGGTTCTCAAAATGAAAAAGCAGAGTGTCGATTTTCGCAGGAGACAGCCACAAAAGCGTCTTTTTTGCTTCCTAGATGGCCTCAACTGCCGAACAAGCTGCAGCACATTATGGTGACAATTTTTTGTGTTTTTTAAGGAAAAATAAACCAGTAGATTTTCAATATGTTACAGGAGAGGACTGGTTATACAAATAAGGGAAGATTTCTTTTAGACGACCTATATGTGAATATACTATCTGAACAAAAAAAATTGTTTTGCAAGTGCTTGATATTCTCGAACACTTGGTTAAACAATGAATATAGATCAGCTTGATATTTTTATGTGAAGCTAATCACAAGAAATCAGTTACAAGCATAAATAATCTGGGGCTCCTTCAAGAATGCTAATTTGCCGGAAATTTATCGTAAACGTTACCCAAAATGTGCTCCGTTCTTGAGTTCTTACTACGTCACCAGATTTATACTCGTTCTACATGCCCTTTGGGATGGCAGACCCGTGCTTCTCCTCTAAAACCAGGCAAGGAAAGCGCACAAATGATGTATATGGAGATGTCAGAAGGAAGCTCGTAAGGGACAACTTCATATTTCGGCACAGTTTAATGCGCCCCCATTGTTCAAGAAAACAAAATGATGATTTACATTCGATATATGCATCGTCTAAAAAATGCACACAATTTTTTCAGTGATATTTAAGAGAGTCAAGCTACATCTCTGGCTAGTTTTGGCTGGAATAGCCCAGATTGACAGTTACACAACAATTAAAACGCCTCACTCAATTTACTACTTTTCATAGCTTACACCTTGACAGGTGTTTTTTTTAAATCCTAAAATGGTTTTATTGCCAAAATCCACGAGAATGACCGTCATCACATTAACAAGTTTCAACTGTATACCAAGTAATAACAAACATGTGCTTACTTTTTCTGCAATCAAGATGTGAATTACATCGTTGAGTTGCAGGCTTCAGTGAAAAATCGCTGCTTGTGATGTCACTGCTGAATGAGTACGGCACTGCTAGTGACGCAACATGTGATTCCAGTGTCTTTCACCCCACCCCATGTTATTTCATGAGCAAGTAGCATCAGAATCAATGAGCTTGCATGATGCACTTATGAAGGGTAATTTCATGTGTGCCGATAAACATATTTCAGTGCTAATTTACAATGTAGTTTGTGGCTGTTGAGCACACTCATATTCAGTATGTCATGTGAACTAGAGGTGCATTTTCTGCCATAAACATTAGATGAGCGAAGACCCCAAAAAATGTAAGCACTGTTTACGTGCATTTGACAACCTGCATATTTATTACTGAGAGGCTCTCTTCGTAGCTAGAGGGAAAGGGTGCTGGCAATGTGGCACATGTTCGTAAGATGTACAACCAGAGACACAGAAAAAAATTGACAGCATATCATGATCTCAATTATGTCATTCTGTCCGTGTTTCTGCCTCCTGTTCTGCATTTGTTAATCTTTTTGTGTAGTTGCTGGATTTTAGCCCAACAGCAGGGGTCAGCAATTAGAGAACATCCAGAACATGCAAGGCATACATTTCCTCATTCTCCACATTCCTCATTCAAATAACGTTCAAGAAGTAACCATGCGAAGAAACAATACAACAATGAAGTTGGCTTCAGTACACTACAATATGTCACACGTAACATGTAGCCAGCCGGGAGAGACGACGAAGAAAAGGAAGAGATAGAAGAGAATTAAGCGCTAACCGCATACGACGAATTCTCGACGGAAAAACGGCCACCGTCACCGTTTTTCCGGCGAGCCGACGCGAGCAATGGGAACTTCACCGATTTCTCGACGACAGCCATGGAGGAAGGAAACACAAGGAGCGGCCCCTCCGACAGTTTTCGATCGGGACGACCGTAGCCGGCCTCGCATTGCATTCTGGGATGCTCCTGTCTACCACGTGACCGCTCACGTGACCCTCCAGACAGCATGGCTCCAGCAAAGCAAACGACGCGAGCTGTAGTTGCGTTGCAGTTCAGACGGCAGCATTACATTGAACACGTGCTTGCACTTCATTTCTGTGTGTTCGAATGTTTACTGTTCTATTAGAAGACCAGTCACAGTGTGCAGAACGCAAAAGGCGATGACAATGCGCGCCACGCGCATTGTCATCGTTAAGAAAGTCCCTTCCAATGGCCTTACGCTAGACAATATTAGGCCTATCGCTTTAACATCTGTGCTCTGTAAGACCGTTGAGCGTATCATCAATCGGCGACTTCTCTCCCATGTGGTATCCCGTGGCATTCTCGGTGCCCACTAGATAGGCTTTCGCCCTCATTGCTCGATATGGCTCGCCCATACGAACATTGAGAGCCAGATTCGCCTTGCAAAGGAGGTGAGACACCTTTCAGCACTTGTTGCCCTGGACATCGCCAAAGCATACGACAGTGTCATACATGCTGTGCTCCTCCAGAGGCTTCTAGACACCGCCACCCCCCCGTATCTGCTCACTTGGATTGCGAACTTTCTCTCGGGTCGCACCTTTTTCTGTTCTGTTCACACGGCCGATTTGTCTCCTCAGCGTACCCCCAGAGTAAAGGCGTCTCCCAGGGCTCGGTCCTGTCCCCCATACTGTTTAATATTCTCATGAGCTCTCTCCCTTGTGACCCAGAAGTCCTCACCATAACGTATGCCGACGACATGACGTTCTTCGCTTCGGCACCATCTTTGCCAGAGCTGTATGCGAAGCTGCAAGCCTATATGAACACCTTGTCCACGTGGTTAGACTCTGTCCATCTGTCGCTCAACGTGGCTAAGTCTGCTATTCTCGTCTTCCCGCTGAATGCGGCCATCTCTATTGATCTAAGGGTGGGGCTCCAGTCTGTCCGTCAGGTGAGCCAGCTAAAATACCTGGGTGTGTGGTATGATGAGACTCTGTGCTGGTCCCAACACATCGACTACCTGAGCGCTAAGGCGTCGAAATCTCTCAGCATACTTCATCGTTGCTGCAGCCCTCGCATTGGTATGCGCAGGGCTGCTCTGCTATATATTTATAAACTGTACATCCGACCTATATTAGAGTTCGGCTGTGTTCTGTTTTCTTCTCTTCCTGACTGGCGCTTGAGTAAACTATACATCTTAGAGAGGCGGGCCTTACGGCTCTGTTTAGGTCTCCCTAAATATACGGCCAACGACACACTCCTCTCTGAAGCCCGTCTACCTTCACTGAAAGAACGCTTTCGGTCTCTTACTATCTGTTGCTACCTCTCGCAAAGGCAACACCCGGTTGCGTTGGGGAATAATGAGTCGATGAGAGACTGTCGGTTTTGGCTAACACGTCGTTGGCACTGTAGGAATACACCACAGCTGCTTTTCGCCAAACAGCTCCTCGCGCCACTGAGGATCTCTTTGACGGATGTGTGTGTACTTGGTCCTCACCGGGATGCCCCCTTGATTCCGATCTCCGAGATATTTCATGCGGATGCCAAGCGTCTTCCACTGACCACTCTGCAGAGGACATTAAGGGACCACCTAAATCGCTACGCGCAGTACTTGATTGTTGCAACAGACGCGTCGGTTTCTGCGGAGCGCGCTGGAGCTGGCTTATACATCTCACAACTTGATTTCCAGTTTCCGGTTCGCCTCGACTTTGCCCCAACCTTTCACAGCGAGTTCTTAGCTATGGCCCTTGCCCTTAGGAGTGTTCCTCCTGCCTTCGAACAAGTTATCTTGCTGTCGGACTCCCTATCCGTCATTTCAGTCTTGGCGTCGCCCTCAGGTTTCCTGGTGTCCTCAGAGTCATTGGTATCCATTTTGGTTCGTCTTGCCCCACCTCGTATTCGCGACGTCATAATCACGTGGATTCCTGGCCACTGCGGACTCACCCTTAACGGAACCGCTGACACCCTCGCTAAAATGTCCCTCTCCGGAGAGATTCTTCCTCTCCTCCCAGTACTTGCTCGCACTTCTGTTGCCCAGTACAGACGGCTCACAAGTCTGTCTCGAGCTGCCCCCCCCCCCCCACGCCCGCCATATGAACATCTCGTCTTTTCGTGGAACCCTAACCTCTGCAGCTCCAGGCAGACAGAAGTCTTGGTGACGAGAGCTTGATGCCTGGCGCTGCCGCTAAATTTTTACCTCCACCGTGCTGGACGGTCTTTGTCCCCTGCTTGTTCCCACTGTGGCCAGGATGAAACAACTGAACACTTTTTGCTAAGCTGCTCTCAGTTCGTCCAATTACGCCGCATGTATATCTGGACACCCTTACGGTTGTTAGGAGCCCCACTCTCATTGGCGTCAGTGCTGTCTCTCGGAGCATCACACACTGCGCTGTGTCATAGGGCTGTGGTAGCGGGTCTTGTATCCTACATCGTGCTCTCCAACCGCTTCTAGGCACTTCCTTCCTACTCTCATACACTTTCACGTACACACACATTCATACAGTCATCCTTTTGGCCGTGTATAGTCGTCATACGCATATTCCTACATACGTGCATATCCAGTTCCTGTATTAGTCATCGCACGTCATATATGTCATAAGTTACTTGGATCTGACCTGGCCTTAGTCCCTATCATTACTGCACAGACATAGACAAACATCTTTCGCCCCTTTTGTCCTGGCCAATCTCCCTTAGTGGCTCACGGCCATTATCTCATTGGTAGAAGAAGAAGAAGGTGGTTCTGAGAGAAGAACTGTTACATTGTCGCAGCCGACAGCTTACGAACGATGTGGGTAGAGTTTCAACTTGGAGGAACCCCTTCACAACCACTGGTTGCTAAATGCGTCACTGGAGATGAGGACATAACGTTGCCCGGCGCACAGGTCGAGTTCATCCAGTATCTCCTCGCAAAGACAGAGGTGAGCGACGTCGATGAGTTACTCAAGAAATCTGTTTGGAAGGTCAACATGAAGCTGGATGATTTTCGCCGGTTTGTCCTCTTACCACGCACGACGGCTTTTGTCGCACATACGAGAAAATCTCTAAGCGCTTTGTGTGGCCAAAGATGAAGCAGGACGTTGCGAAGTACGTACGATCATGTGACAAATGTCAGCGCTACAAAATCAAGTACCGTCAACGAGCTGACAGAGTGACGTTACCAGAGCACTCCCGCGTGCCTTTCGAAGTTATTCGCTTAGACTTCGCGGAACTCAAGAAGAAATACGAAGGGATAAAAAGAACGCAGGCATTTCTTCTTGTGATCGACCAATGCACACGTACCGTAGCCACACGCCCTGGTGGTGAAGACGCTAATAGCGTCATTGCAATGTTAGAGCGCCGAATGTTTGCGAACACCAAAGTCTAGCTGACCTTTACTAGCCGACGTCTTGGAACATGGAATCAAGAAAGGGGAATCCAAATCAAGCTCACGGCGCCGTACAACCCTGCAGCAAACGGCCTAGCCGAACGCGCCATCCGCGACATTAAACAGTTCAGCTAGTTCATCGGCCTCTACCCCGACTTCCCGGGTGGATGGCGTCTGTGCCTCGAGGCGACCACACGCCACCGCAACCGTTCCCACAACACGGGAATCGGCTGCTCCCCGCATTATGCTTCCACTAACAAACCGCCAGTCCTGGATGGGTAGAAATCCAGCGAACCTGTAGAGATGTAGGGAGGGAGTTGCCTCAGGGCAGAAGCCGCCGATATTTCGAACAGAGACTGTTCTTCTTCTGGGCACCGTCCTCATCATTGGCATGGTATTTAAAGGGTTAGGCGTGACGTGTTTAAAGGTTCGTGCGAATTGTGGGTCAACAGCCCGGAGGGAAGAAAGGTTCCGTACGGGCTTCGACGGCCGGAGTGAATGGCTGCTTTGTTAGAGTGTGGAGGGGATTATGTGAACGTAGTGATCTAGGCTACAGACCGGTTACAGAAAAATGGAAGGTTCACGAACACGTGGACGAAACGGGACAACAGGCAAGAACTGGCAAGCATAGCGAAAGATAAGGAGGTTAGTGGTTACGTGGGGAAAATTCCAGAACCAGCAAAGTTTTTTTTAAAAATAATATTTGTAATACAAAGTTGTGGCATGCAATAAAGAAAGTAGAAAGCAGTGGCCATGCAGAACATAACAGATGATAATGGAGGTAGAAGGGAAAAGCATATTTTATTTGTGAAGTGTTTCTAGGGTGCCTTGTGATTTGTTGATACCGGACGGGTGAAGAGCGTTGAACTTGTATATGAGATAAGACTCCCTATCACGTCTGTCACGTGTGGATCTAAACCCGGTTTCTAGAATATATAGTTTAATGTTGTCAAAATTGTGACCAGGAACGTTAAAGTGTTCGGCGACTGCTTTGGGGAGTTTGTTGGACATGTCGGTTCTGTGTCCGGTAAGGCGGTTGTTCATTTGTTGGCCGGTTTCACCAATGTATTGCATAGAGCAGTCGCTGCATTCAATGCAGTATATGACATTGGAGCTTGTGCATGTGAATGCGTGGTTAACGGGGTGGGTGTAATTGCTCGCAGTGTTTTTGATGGAGTTAGCGTGTTGAACGTGCTTGCATGTTTTGCAGCGCGGGAGGTTGCAGGGTCGTGTTCCCGTGTACGGGGTCCTCGTTTTGCTGATTTTGGCATTGACCAAGGAGTGTGCCAGGTTTTTTGCGCGTCGGTATGTCACCTGTATGGGATTTGTGAATATATTGCTAAGTCGGTCACTGCTTTGGAGGAGGGGCTCGTGCTTCTGTAGAATGGCTTTGATGTTTGGAAGTGCGTTGGAATATCTTGTGATGAAGCTTATTTGGCAAGCGTCAGGATTTTTTCGGTTTTCCAGAACCTCGTCTCGATCGAGTGTGAGTGCCTTGCGACGGAATTCGGTTAGGAGGGAGTCTGGATAGTCCCTTTGGGCAAGTGTACTGCTGAGTTCGTCAAGCTTCTCAGCGTAATCTGTGTCGTTTGAACAAATTCTGCGTAGTCTTACACTCTGCCCATTAGGAATTCCAACCTTACAGTGACGCGGGTGGTGACTCTTGAGGTGAAGGTATTGTTGTTTGTCAGTTGGCTTTTTGTACAGGGTTGTGATGAGGTTGCCGTTGTCTAGTGATATTGTGGTGTCGAGGAAGTTAATTAAGTGAGTTGACTGTTGTGATGTGAACTTTATGTTGCTATGCGCGGTGTTCAGTAGATCTATGAACTTTTGAAATTCATGTTCCTCGTGTTCCCATATTATCAGTATATCATCGATGCATCGAAGGTACACAGTGGGTTTTAATGAGAGGGCGCTGATAACTTTTTTTTCTAAGAACCCCATGAAGATATTTGCGTATGTGGGTGCAACAGGTGTGCCCATACTTGTACCGTGTACTTGTAGGCAGTATTCGCCATTGAACTCGAAGTAGTTCAGTTTAAGGACCAAGTTCATTAGAGCGAGTATGGTTTCCGTGTCTTTTCTGGTGTTTGTTGTAGAAAGGGTATTGCAGAGGGCTGTGATTCCGTCGTTCTGTGGGATGTTAGTATACAGTGATGTCACATCCAGCGTGGCTAGTATTGTGTCCCTACCAAATGTACGAGTGTTGTTTATATCTGTGATTATTCTGAGGAAGTGGGGTGTGTCTTGTACATGTAATGGCAGTGTTGTCGGAATATGGTTTAAATAGTGGTCCATCACAACAGTGATCTCACTTAATTAACTTCCTCGACACCACAATATCACTAGACAACGGCAACCTCATCACAACCCTGTACAAAAAGGCACCTGACAAACAACAATACCTTCACCTCAAGAGTCACCACCCGCGTCACTGTAAGGTTGGAATTCCTAATGGGCAGAGTGTAAGACTACGCAGAATTTGTTCAAACGACACAGATTACGCTGAGAAGCTTGACGAACTCTGCAGTACACTTGCCCAAAGGGACTATCCAGACTCCCTCCTAACCGAATTCCGTCGCAAGGCACACACACTCGATCGAGATGAGGTTCTGGAAAACCGAAAAATCCTGACGCGTGCCAAATAAGCTTCATCACAAGACATTCCAACGCACTTCCAAACATCAAAGCCATTCTACAGAAGCATGAGCCCCTCCTCCAAAGCAGTGACCGACTTAGCAATATATTCACAAATCCCATACAGGTGAGATACCGTCGCGCAAAAAACCTGGCAGACTCCTTGGTCAATGCCAAAATCAGCAAAACGAGGACCCCGTACACGAAAACACGACCCTCCAACCTCCCGCGCTGCAAAACATGCAAGCATGTTCAACACGCTAACTCCATCAAAAGCACTGAGAGCAATTACACCCATCCCGTTAACCACGCATTCACATGCACAAGCTCCAATGTCATATACTGCATTGAATGCGGCGACTGCTCTATGCAATACATTGGTGAAACTGGCCAACAAATGAACAACCGCCTTACCGGACACAGAACCGACATGTCCAACAAACTCCCCAAAGCAGTCGCCGAACACTTTAACGTTCCTGGTCACAATTTTGACAATATTAAACTGTATATTCCAGAAACCGGGTTTAGATCCACACGTGACAGACGTGATTGGGAGTCTTATCTCATATACAAGTTCAACGCTCTTCACCCGTCCGGTATCAACAAATCACAAGGCACCCTAGAAACACTTCACCAATAAAATATGCTTTTCCATTCTACCTCCATTATCATCTGCTTTGTTCTGCATGGCCACTGCTTTCTACTTTCTTTATTGCATGCCACAACCCAGACAGCACAATGTACTGAAAGTTGAGTGCAACAGGGGTGGACGGGTAGGTGGAAGGCCTTGAACAGACTTGTGAAACTAAAGAGCATTGATAAGACACATGCCGTCCACCCCTATTGCACTCGACGTTCAGTACATTGTGCTGCTTGGGAACTTTGTATTACAAATATAATGAAAAAAAAAAACCTTTGTTCATTCTGGAATTTTCCCCACGTAACCACCAACCTCCTTATCTTTCGCTATGCTTGCCAATTCTTGCCTGTTGTCCCGTTTCGTCCACGTGTTCGTGAACCTTCCATTTTTCTGTAACCGGTCTGTAGCCTAGATCACTACGTTCACATAATCCCCTCCACACTCTAACAAAGCAGCCATTCACTCCGGCCGTAGAAGCCCGTAGGAACCTTTCTTCCCTCCGGGCTGTTGACCCACAATTCGCACGAACCTTTAAACACGTCACACCTAACCCTTCAAATACCATGCCAATGATGAGGACGGTGCCCAGAAGAAGAAGAGTCGAAAATACTCCAAAAGCCGGGAGATGACATAACGAAAGAAAGAGAGGACTCCGACTTAACGTAACAAATAACAACTTTAAGCAGACGCGGTGACCTTGGTACGCGAGCAAAGATGGGGACCGAGGAAGCTCCTGGAATCGTGGCACATACGCGCTGATCCCTTGCATTGTAACAAAAACCGTGGCCCCCTTCCCGAACAATACTGTCATCTCCTTAAGTAGCGACTGGTTGTTGGCTCTCCCGCTCAGTCTTGCACTGATGATGCCCGTCGTATGACAGGCGAAACGTCTGCTTAAAGTTGTTATTTGTTACGTTAAGTCGGAGTCCTCTCTTTCTTTCGTTAGAAGAAGAGTCTCTGTTCGAAATATCGGCGGCTTCTGTCCTGAGGCAACTCCCTTCCGCCAGCCCTGGAGGCTGACAAGGAGCTCGGAATAGCTGACGCACTTCAGTTGAAAGAAGCAAGGAACACATCCGTGCAAGAAGCGAAGTACAGGAGACGAATGAAGCACTACTTCGACCGTCGCCACGGTGCCACCGTCCCTGACATTCAAATAGGTGACCTTGTGTTTGTGCGCACTGGACTTCCCGGACCACAATCAGTGTTACATGTTATTGTCCCTGTTGTCCAGACAGCCCATAAGCAGGGCATACTTAAAACGATTGGGTACACCCACACCAACGGAGAGTTTAGACTTGCCACTATTGCCAATGTGTTTAGATACCGTTCCAGGAGAGATGAACCGGTGACCCCCGGGCCCATGTAGCCAGCCGGGAGAGACGACGAAGAAAAGGAAGAGGTAGAAGAGAATAAACGAGAAGGTTCTGAGAGAAGAACTGTTACATAACAATATACAGTATGCCTCAGTGTTTCCTAAACCATGTGTCAGGACCCGCATTGAGGCCGCGATAGCCCAAACGGGGCCCAAAAGAAAGTAGATGAAGTGAGCGCAATATGCCACAAAACCAAGGAAACTATCTCCCTACGACTGCATTATATTGAATTTGTTTTACAAAAATGCAAGTTCAGTTCAGCGCACAATCAGTCTGGAAACAAGCTAACTCGCAGCAATGCTTTCAATCAAGTGTGTCGCAGTATTCCTCACTGTATCTTGACGAGACCCTGGACCTACATCAGACGCTACTTGCGCGCACTAGTATAACATTCATATTACTGTATATGTATCAGGGCAGAGTTCAAGCTTCCTGAGCGCGCACAGACGGTGACCTCAGTTGTCTCGCGACGTAAACTCCCAATTATTAACACACATGCACAGACGGAGAAAGACACCAGCTGTCACATACAAACAGCCATCCCGAAAGCTATGCCCATCTTTGTTGATGCACCCACGGATCCACAGCAAGACTACCGAAGCTCTCCGACTCGTATTAAGTACATGTAGCTTGAACTGCAAACAGTTTGGTGCACACTCCACAAAACGAGAACAGATGATTGATAATTCAACAGAGGAGCAATTGTAGGTGAGTTTGAACGTGGCGCTAGTCGTCGGTGCAACAATTTCCAGAGTGAACCGACCTCGATCAGCTCAGATAACGCTTTTTCATTCTTTTTCTTTTTAGTATTATTATTTTTGTTTCATTTCTAATTCCAATTCCAGCTCAACCGCTCAGCGCGCTGACACTAGTGCAACGTAGAGTCAATAAATAGCTGGTATAAAAACCGGTTCAATTTCACAGGGTGTAGCAAAGGAACGGAGAACTCTCGCTTCCCTAAGGAGAAGAGTACTTGAAGTATATTCGTGTTTTGTGATTCCTTTTTCCTCTCTCTACGTTCCAGAAACATACGGTTTCCGAGTCAAGACAATATAGTTACGAGTGCAGTTGACATACAGAAGTATATACAGACCCCGTACCGTGAAGATCACCACCTCAAACGTGGTTGCCACGGTTTCGGTTTTGGCCCATTTGCATGTCAAAATTCAGGGATGGATATTTTAATACACGTACGTGTTTCAAAATTCTTAAACGTGGTGTGGATTTTAACTAGAACAGTCTCCCATATCGGTATCTGTTTTTTTTTCAAGCGTCCTTATTGGAGTTAGTTAATGAATTTAATTGATTAGTCATCCTTATTAGTCATTATAGTCTTTCTTGGAAAAGATACGCGCCCGTAGAACTCAACTGTGAAAATGACGTGCTCTCGTGGCTTTTTTATAAAAATTTGTCCAAGCTGAAACACGCACGCACACACACACAAAATAAACGGGAACGTGCCACAAAGGCATACTTCATAGTCGTAGCCATTTTTAATAGATATTTTTTAAATAAAATAACTAGGACTATGTGTACATCAGTTTCGCACTTACGCGTATGCGAGTGGAGGAAAACCTTATCTGCGGTATTTTGGCATTCTAATTTCCATAATTCACTAGGATGTATTTTTTTTATCAAGCTGTTTTTTTTTCTTTCGAGAAACAGAAAGAGCAGAATTTTTGGCAATCTTCCTTCATGTATCGTTTTAGATATGAGATGAATCCTTCATATGCATGCTTCAAATTATTATCCACAGAGGTGACATTTGTTTGTAGTGCACCGTTTCAGATTTTCCTTACCGAGATACGTCGCTCGCACTATTCTACTTCCCTTATCTGTAAGGGTGTCGGAAGTCCTTCACGGCAAGGAGGAGCGAGCCCCACCCTACCCTACCCTACCCTACCCTAACCTAACCTAACCTGAAGGAGAGCACTGCGGGACATAGGGTTAAAGATTGAGAAGTGCGGCGTATACAAAGAGGTCCTCAGAGCGAAAATTCGGGGGGGGGGGGCAGAGCCACCGTGAAAACTCGAGGAGCGGTAGACTGTTCCCCCTGCCCCCACAGTCAGACTTATACAGAAAGTAAACAGGAGCAGCTTTCCAAGCTAGGGCTCCGGAACGAACCGACAACAGTAAAAAACGATAAAGAAAAAAAAGAAAGAAAAGAGAAGAAGGAAGCAGCAAAAAAGGTATATTCGCTTGAACCGCAACGGGATCAAAACCATTGCAAACACGTTTTTCTTGTGCTGGCCATCGGCATTTAGCAGCCTTTCTGGACCCTGATGTGGATTACAGGCCCATATAATGACAAATGAGCAAGCAAGCATCCTCGCTGCTAACTTTTTGGTGTTTTACGTCGTTTGAAGTGCAAATTGTTGCGCCCACTAGCGCCACATTCTCGTTCACCTAAAATTGCTCCTCTGTTGAACTGTCCTTGTCGGCTCGCATGGCCGCGCCCATGAAATCGGCAATCAGCTGTTCTCGTTTTCTGGAGCGTACACCGAACTGTTTACAGTTCAAGGTACAGATACTTAATCCGAGTGGGAAAGCCTCGGCGGTCTTCCTGTGGATCCGTGGGTGCTGCACCGAAGATGGGCATAGTTTTCGGGATGGCTGTGTGTGCGACAGCTGATACCTTTCCTCGTCTGTGCATGTGTGCGCCCTGACACATATACAATAATATAAATATTATACTACTGTGCGCAAGTGACGTATGCTGTAGGTTCGGAGGTCTGGTCATGATACAGTGAGAAATAATGCGACGGACCTGACGGAAACCACGTTAGCTCGATTCCCGAGTGTTTGTGCGCTGAATTGAACTTTTTTTTAAAAAAACAACTTCAATATATTGCAGTTGTAGCCCCCGCAGACTCTCGCATAGATAACTTTGAGATTGTTAATGATTTACATAACTTATGCAGAAGAATGCATCTTCAAACATTTTTCCATGGTAGGCCAAATGATACCAGTGGCAATTTTAAGAAGCCTTCCACTTGGACCCCTGACCCTAACAAGACTAGCCCATTAATTGATAACTACATTGATGCTGTGCATAACGATATCATCAGCATGATCAGGAATAGTCCTCATTCTCCCCGCCACAACCTCACATTTGAAGAAAAGTCGGCATTAAGACGCGTAAAATCCCGTTCTGATAATAATGAGACCAGCAGATAAAGGTGGTGGTGTCGTCGTTCTTAATACCACAGATTATATTGCAGAAGCTAACAAGCAACTAAGCGATCCCAAAATCTACTGAGCTCTTGATAAAGACCATCCAGCTTCATTCTGCAAAACTATAAACCAAACTATTGATTCCCTTTGCCACCAGAACATAATTCCTCCCAACATTGCAAAGTTCATCATACCAAAAAACGTTAATCAGGCACATTTTATCTTCTTATTAAACTGCATAAAGAAAACCATCCACGGAGACCGATTATATCCGTCATCAATACCCCCACGGAAAACATCTCCCTTGTTGTTGATCAGTGCATTAGCCACATCCCGTGCCTCCCTCCTTCATACGTAAAAGATACAAACGACTTTCTGCTTAAGATTGAATCTATTAACAATAGCGGTGTTGATCTCAATAATACGATTTTTGAGCGAGTTTGAGCGAATTTGATTTGCGAGCTTTGATGTACAGCCATTAATTTACTACAGGTATATCGATGATATATTTGTGATTTGGTCAGGTGGCGAAATATCTTTGAAAGCATTTTTCGATCACTTCAATTCACTGCATAGTTCCATCAAATTCTTTTGCACTTTCTCATACCATACTGTGAATTTACTTGACGTGACAGTTTCACTTAAAGGTGGCAAGTTAGTAACGGACCTCTTCAAGAAACCTACAGACCGTCGTCAATACCTTCATTTCGATAGTTATCATCCCCATACACAAAAGAAAAATATTCCCTACGGTCAATTCTTGCGATTAAAACGTATTTGTTTCGATGAAAATAGATTTTCCAAGCAATCCCGAAACATGATTTCTTGAAATGAGGATACCCCCGCGCTTTAGTTAAAGATGCACTACAAAAGTCATCTCAGAAACAGAGAGATTCTCTTTTCAAACCAATAATTAAAGGAGTTGTCTAACTTAATTTTTGGTACTCAATACAACAATGCTTTAAAAGAGTGCAAAACAATTCTAGATCGTCATATTAA
Organism: Ornithodoros turicata; assembly: GCF_037126465.1. Classification (NCBI taxonomy): domain Eukaryota; kingdom Metazoa; phylum Arthropoda; class Arachnida; order Ixodida; family Argasidae; genus Ornithodoros; species Ornithodoros turicata. The sequence goes on along the minus strand of NC_088203.1, from coordinate 69,208,958 downwards.
CATTCTACATGCAGACAGCAAATTAATAGAAATATTCCCGCATGCTCCTACCGTGGCTTCTGATGTGTACGATATACTACTCCATTTAACCCTTGGCATATACAAGGTGTCTCTGCTAACTGTGAACATATTTAAAAAAATATATATAACACTTTTTCCAAGATGAAATCAATTGCAATATAGCATATGCTGAAGGGCACTCCCTAGGAGGGCATTAGCAAAGTCCAAAGGCAATCTCTTAATTAACTTTCATTAATTAACTGTTTAATTATAAAAGCTACAAAGTTGTCCCAGTGAGAACATCTGTTCCTTTCGGTCACCTGATATCGTAGCCGTTTTCAGAACAAAAATCCGTTCGATAGATCGCCCGCGAAAAATTAGTGAAGGAACGGCATTTTTTTCTTTGTTTTGTTCATTGTGCATCTTTGCAGACGCGTATTTCCTTCATCCCCAACGTGAGAGGGGAAAGGAGTACAGTGCCGCCTCATGCGTCGAAGATCAGCTTTAACTTGCGGAAACAAAACAAAATCAAATGTATCGGGTGACTCTATCGGAACTGGCCTTATCTTGGGTTCATTTTCTGTTTCCTTTTAATCTTTTTCCAGGACGCGAGAGGCGATAGTGTGCTCTTTCTCCCTCTGACATTGGGGGTGAAGGAAAGACGCGTCTTCTAAGAAGCGCAATCAACAAAATAAAGAAAAATTTGGCGTTCCTTCACGAATTTTTGCGGGCGATCTATCGAACGGATTTTTGTTGTAAAAACGGCTACGATATCAGGTGACCGAAAGGAACAAATGTTCTCATTGGGACAACTTTGTATCTTTTATAATTAAAAAGTTAAATAATGAAAGTTAATTAAGAAATTGCCATGAAAGAACTGATGTTCTGAGGCTGGAACAACATAGAAGGGACAAATACATACAAGCCTCAATTTGCCTAAGAAATTAAGGATGAAAGATGAAAGTCACTGAAAAGGTTAGCCAGCTGTAGGACTCGAACCCACATCTTCTGGATTGCCGGTCCAGGGCTCTACCAATTGAGCTAAGCTAACATGCCCTCTCAGCGACTTCCAGGGTGCGTCATCTGAAGGGACAAACCAGCCACTCTCTCTCAGTCATCCTCCTTTCACTCTTACATTTTTGCTCACTCACACACACGTTCATACGACGGGATCGACGCAGGCGGGAACTGATGAACATGAAAGAACTGATGTTCTGAGGCTGGAACAACATAGAAGGGACAAATACATACAAAGCCTCAATTTGCCTAAGAAATTAACGATGAAAGATGAAAGTCACTGAAAGGTATGTATTGTATGTATTTGTCCCTTCTATGTTGTTCCAGCCTCAGAACATCAGTTATTTCATGTTCATCAGTTCCCGCCTGCGTCGATCCCGTCGTATGAATGTGTGCGTTAGTGAGCAAAAATGTAAGAGTGAAAGGAGGATGAGTGAGAGAGAGTGGCTGGTTTGTCCCTTCTGATGACGCACCCTGGAAGTCGCTGAGAGGGCGTGTTAGCTTAGCTCAATTGGTAGAGCCCTGGACCGGCAATCCAGAAGATGTGGGTTCGAGTCCTACAGCTGGCTAATCTTTTCAGTGACTTTCATCTTTCATAAGACATTGCCTTTAGACTTTGCTAATGCCCTCCTAGGGAGTGCCCTGCAGCATATGCTATATTGCAATTGATTTCATCTTGAAAAAAGTGTTATATATATTTTTTCAAAATATATGTTCACAGTAAGCTGCGACACCCTGTATGTTGTCAAACATTAACTTCTTGCATTCAACATCAAGGTGCTATACCTATTCCATCTAAGCGACTCGTCTTTAGACGGACACGTGGCACACCATTTCGGCACAAAGATTTGATATCTCTGCTTGTTGGACATATCAAGCAAATACTGTGCCAAAATTGTGTTACCTACATGACATGCTGACTGCTGAGATATGTTACGGGAGAAATACTCCTGAAGCGATTAAAGGAAGTGCATACCAGTACATATGCTTTGCAAACAAATTGTTCCAAAGTATAATTATGTTCGTGTTGAATTGGCAATTAGTCATCTCATAAAAAAGTGATGAAAGAAACTAGTGAGAAATGCAAAGCCTCAAGCACTGTTACATGGCCATGTTCACAATCGGCAATGACGCGTTTCACTTTCCGTACCGCGCACTGACTATGCTCAATGAGTGGTTTGCAGTGTTTATGATTGATGGAGGCCATGGCAGCTACCGATGAACTTTGCAGATTGTGCAATGATATCTTTTGTGAACAAGACAAACCTCAATATATTCCCATGTAATCTTGATCCTACAATTAATTGAGTTGAGGGTTTCAGGTATTTCGGTGTGCACCTCTCTTCTGATATTTAGTGTAAATCACACATTAGTTACGCATCCTCTAAGCCTCTTAAAAAAATTGTCTTCTTGAAGTGGACACGAGAACTACCTTTCGCAGACAATACACTGCTGGCATACAAAACCCTTGCACAAAGTGCCTTGGGAACGCTTTGGAAACGGTACAAATGACATCATACTGTTCATCATAAAAACAAATGACATCATCCTGTTCAACAGAGCCACCAATTTGGTACAGTTGAGCTAGGCTCAAAGCTTGGGGGGGGGGGGGGGACGAGTTCGCGTCCAAAAGGCACGGTCTTGAGGGGATTACGGTGGTCTCTGAAAGAGCACGCGACTTTCGGTCCTACTTTCCTTTCAAGAGGAGGCAGCGAACAAGCGCCCATTCGTGGAACCCAGCCCTCCTCTTCCGATTTGTTTCGGTATCAGTCTGTCTACCAACGTCATGATGACATTTATATTCTGTTGAGTTTCTTACGTGCTGTCCGGGACATGTATGTAGGTAGGTATGCCAAGAAATTTTTTTATTATTAACCTTTTTTGTAGTTTGAATCCCTAGAAAAACCACTGCACAGCACCAGAACACAAAGGCTACATTATGACCCATTTTCGCCAACCTTTTCAGCGTCTGAACTAAGATGAACGGTTATTAAACTATCTGCTTCACTAAAGGAGTTATTATTACTGAAATATTCACCGCATCACCGATGGAAAAAAAGAAGTGTCTGTTAAGTTCAGGAATTGGCAACCCTTGATCTTGGTTCAGTTAACCAGAGTTGGTGAAACCGGGCCTATGGAAGTCACCGAAACATTCATCACATCACAAACCAAAGTTTGTAAAAAAGAATTGAGTGCTACCATGAAATTTTGGCAATTGTGAGTAGCATTTTAACTGCTGCCTATGTAGCTGCAGTATAATTACAAATAATTCAGAAAAAGTAGTACAAAATTTGAGGGTACTAAAAACTGTGCTGATTCCAAGTGCTCATCGTCTTGGCCCAGATTCTCTAGCAGATTTATCAGCCATTTGTGTTCCTATTTGTGGTACTGTGGCAAGCTAGCCACTCCACCCACATACCAGCATTCCTAGGTTACACATAACATGTAGTTATAAGAGTGGTTTAAACCACCTCGCAGAAGTTGCAGATGCTGTTAATCAACTTTATTTTGAGATGGACAGGGAGTTTCATTGCCTGGGGCGATACTCTACCCCATAGCTGCTTGTGGTGTGAGGAAGGAAATAATGTCCCATGGAGTCCAAAATTGCCAAAAGAGCTTTGAGGGGAGGCATTCGTGGTCTCGATTTAGCCATAGGCCAAGCAATTTTAGAGGAAGGGACAGGAGTTCAGATTATTGAGAGATCCGAAAATGGCAGTTTGGAAAGCTCGGTAGTGTGGGCAATGACAAAGAATATACTCTGGGTCTTCTACATCAGTGCAGTGACAGCATCTGAGAGAGTCAACTTGCCTCATGTGGTAATGACACTGAGCTGTAAATGCCCGATTGAGTCACAGTCCATGAGTCACTGTGCACCATCCTGGCGAGAAGTGTTTTGTGGCATCCAGAAACCAAGCTCTGGGTCAACATTGCTTAGTATAGACGGGAGGAAAATGTCAATTGTCCATTGACAGGAAGACTATTTATACAATCCATTGATGTGTTGGTGAACGAGATCTGCTTTCTACATGACCAGTCACAGTCGTTTGCGATCTTTCACTGAGATTTAATTAAACACATTCCGCATGTGACGCTGTTCCCGGCACAGTTTTACCTTGCTGAACCACTTTTCGCGGCTCTTATCAAACATAACATTAGCGGTTCTTCGTAGGCTGAGGCTGAGGAAAGCAAGAGACGTTTACATGATGTTAACGTGATTACCGTCGTGACAAATGGTCGACACAGCAGTTTTGCAGTACGTTTTATATGTTGCTCATCGTGGACAGTTTTCACTACCCGATTTCCTGTCCAAAACAGCTACGACTACATCAATGTCACTTCACCCATGAATTCCTTCATGAGTTGCACGCGCGTGTTAGCACACCAAGTCGTTACACGTCTGAAAAATACCTGACGAAATCGGCAGAAGAAACATATGCTTTATTAGAGCTTGCAGTGATTATCCTTTTTATGCAGCACATCCCGCAACACCATACGGCTTCGTCGTTACTCCATTTTCTCAAATAACCTCGTCCCCAATAGTAGCCGAACGGCCGAACCGCTGAAGCATTGTTTTCCTAGTATTCATACGCGTAGTTATTCGCTTGTAACTTAATTAAATTAATGAATAATTGAGTGATACATGCTGAATACGACACATAATTGCATAAAGACTCGTTATTCTGGAATGTGACCTGATTTTCTGACGTAAAACCGTGCTTAACACTGGACTGCATAGACCCATTGTGATTCATTTTGACAGCGTGAATTTCAAAGGGTTGGATTTTGAAGGGTGGATTTCTTAGCGTGGATTTCAAAAGTTTTATTATTAAGAGTGGGTAACAGGGTACACCTACTCTGACTGCTGGCCTCGCGGATGCTGGCTAGAGGGTGTGCCTCAAAGAACGCCAGGATGTTGGTTCGAACGTCGTCTGAAGGTGTCGATGACCTACGACTCTTTCGGGAAAACTTGCCAAATCCTTTTAGCGTCTTGTACTGACGAACAATCGTCGCAGGGCTTGGTCTCCTGCCGGGATGCCACATCTGAAAAATTTTTACTGCCTTTTTCTTATTGCTCTGTGTCAGCTCTTTCTTCGTTGGAATTAGGGCATTATTTGACCCGCAGAACACCCAACAAGGAGTGCGTGTACGGAGACGAAAGTGAACAAAGAATCAAGGTGCTCCGGTTGAAAGATAACATTCCTTGTTCCGTACTTTCAGTTGCATCACGGCGAAAAAAGAAAAAAAAAAACAGGAGGAAATCAAACAAACAATAAAAAGACAAAGCGCCGCGTTGTCATCGTCACTGTGCCCTCTAATCGTCTAGCAGATACGGCACCACGCAAGGAAGATAGATACACTGATCTCGATTGTAAAAGGCTGGATCGCGGATGGGGAGCGCGAGCGTGAGGAAACCGGCCGCCATCTTACTGTACCCACAACAGTCGCCGCAGCGATCATGGCAACTTCTTGCAATTACGGTCGTACCAACCGTACTGGCAAGGATACAGGGCCTAAATTTCTACAGGTGAGTAATTCTTTATCAAGGAATAAATAGGCGTCCATTCTGTACATTTATTTGACAATTATGAAGTGTTTTTTTTGTCCAAAACCAGCACTGGGTGCAAGTTGTTTGTTCGCTCTTCCGAGGTTCAATCGAACCCACTTGCATTTTACCCGCCGGCAAATACAGTTTGAGTGCATAACATGCTGGAGAGAACATGTTACACTACACTGATAGTGGTGTCATCAATATGTGCGAGCACTCGAGCGCTTTTCTGCATGCATTGCTAGCACGGTACCAAGTGTTCTCTACGGAAGCAAGTGCACAGTCATTTCTTTGAACCACCTTCGCGTATAAGTTCAGTATTACGTCATAATAAGACCAAGATAGTCACCCTTTTTCTTGTATTGGTATTATTTTGTGCCTTGGTTTGATTTGTGACAAAGAATCCTACGTAACGGTGGTGTGGTGTGACTTGGATACCGCCTTTGTGTCTGA